>NW_019416481.1:2053270-2056910 GCF_000390285.2 Anoplophora glabripennis | reverse complement strand
ATTGACGCTTTTTGTTTTTTAGGGGTAAAAACTACCCCTAAGTGAAAAAAATTGAAAAAATTAAGTTTTAAACATTTTATTGATAAAAATCTTGTTCAAGCACAAAGATTAAATAATGTTCCATGTTCTTGAACATGTTTTATGATATATTTGATCTTTTCGACCCTTTATTTAACCGTTAAAAACTACCCCTATGCACAAAATAATGATAAAAAATTACTTTTTAAAGATTTGGAATGTAATTATTTAAAATAAAAGTTACCTTATAGCTAATACAAGAATTTTTCCCTTTCAACCCCTAAAAGCCACCCTTATCGATACTTTTATTTATTGCTCATTGTATATTTGAATGATAAAAAATTACTTTTTAAAAGCTCGAAATGCTTTAACGGTGCAATTATTTAAAATAAAAATTCCCTCATTGCTTATGAAAGAATTTGTATCTCATAACACTTTTCAACCCTTATAAATCACCCCTGTGCTAAAAAAATGATAAACAATTACGTTTTAAATCTTGGAATGCTATAATTGTGCAATAATTTAAAATAAAAATTCCCTTATATTGTTTATACACGTTGACGCGACTTGAATCCTAACATTTTGCTCCAAGAATGAGAAAACCTATTTTACTCCGAATATATAATGTATAGGACGTACAACACTTTTTAAAAAACGATGTTCATTACACATTTTTTAATAAAATGCGTAGTTTTTGAGTTATTCGCGAAAAATACTGAATAACTAAAAAACTATTGATTTCTCGAAAAAATTCTTCGAATATTTTTTGCTCAAAAATTTGATTTTCAACGTTATATTTGAAAAAAAAAACAGGGTGGAAGCGTCAATCGGCGCTATGTCATTAATGTTCCCTTTTCTCTAACTGTCTGCCAAATTTCAAGTCGATCGGTTCAGTTTCAAAGAATTCGGAGGTGAAAAGCTTCAATGACTGTACTATTTGTACAACAAACCTCAACAATTATTTTTCTTATTTAGAGAACCCATATTTCGCAGCCTTAGATGAGATTAGACTGGTTTAAATACATTTAGTTTTGTTTGTTTTGCTATTTCTTTTCTGTTTAAAAATAATTTATTTATAGCAAAATATACTTTGCTTTATCTCTTCTGTTGATGAGATTTATTTCTTGTTTCCCTTTTTCCTCCAATGTGGCACCTGAATATTGAAAACTAGTTGTATTCCAACTCCATTTATTTGTATTGTATCTTTATTTTTGTTGTTTTTCTTATATTCATCTTCTTTTCATATTTTCCAATACTGTATACCATATTTTAAGATTCTCTTGCAGATCTGCTTCATTCTTCGTTTGATTTTTATGATATTTGTTGTGTTTCTCTTGAACTTTTGACAAAAATGCCTAGTACTTCTCTATTTCACTTCTCTCTTGTGAATATGTGATCTAGTGTGCTTCTACCTTTCCTGAATCCCCTCTGTATTTGATTAGTGTTGGTTCTGGTATTTTTAAACCTGTCTGATGTTTATTGTCTTAATCTGACACTTTTCTCTGCTCTATTTATGCCTTCCTCTATTGTAACTTCCCGATCATTTCCTTTCACGACTTTTGTTTTGCCATCTGTTTCTATTATGTAGTTTGTATCCAGTAAATTTTAAAAGAACTCTTTCATCTGTGTCTTGAGTCAGTATCTATCAATCTTTATTTTTTATTGTCATTGTGTTGTTTTTGTTTCTACTGAGATTTTTGGTTTCTTTTGTTAAGTATTTTTCTTTAGATTGTCGCACATCAAGATCTTTTCATGAATTTTATTTAGCTATTTTGTTAAATTCTTTGCTTTCCTTTCTTTACATCATCTTTATATGTACCTGTATATCTCATGAGTTCTTTCTGTTTTATTGACCAAATTGTCTTTGTTTTTTCCTTATTCTAGCTTCTTTCCTAACTTTGTACCTTTGTTCTGTTTCTTGTAAAAGTTCTGACCAACGCGACTAATTTTATAACAGGACACTGCTTCTGAAAATTCTTCTAAAACGGCATAACATTATTTGTTCCTTCTGGGTTATCCGGAACACCATATTGGCGTACCTATTCCATCCACATTGCGTCCGTATCGACTGGCTGCTAAACTGAAATCAATAGAGCGACTAATTTCGTTGTCAACATTTTGTTTAACCCGATTATCTGGCTGTGTGTACCCCCCAACCGAATCGGATGCTACAAATTGACAATCACGGGTAATGAGTGAGTTAACTCTTAAATTTAATTGGCCGAATTAAGTCGGCTAATCCGACCGGGGCAGACGTGCGTTTTGGAGACTTCTCCAGATTCCGGATTATGCAATTAAGACAGACGAAAGGTTGTAAGTCAATATCCATAACTCGGCTTCAAGAGAAACGTGAAATATCTTCTCACTTTCCACCATTAAAAAATTGCGGTCTGTGGTCCTTTTAGACTTAACCGCTACTAGTGACCATTGTTGGCACTGCTATCTATGCCGCAGAAAAAAAGTACAGAATTATTTATCAATACAATGAAATTGTCTAATTTTACGCCTGTCTAATTAAATCTAAAGGGTATCCTAAAACTAGCGCAAGATTTGAATTGTGCGCCAGAGTGTGTAGCTGAGATTGTGCGCAAATTACGTGGAATTTTCGGTAGAAGAAACGCCGCGAACGAAAATATTACAACGCAGTTTAATTGTTACACCAAGACATTTTAGTTAGTTGTGATTAGTTCAGGGGTCGGCAAACTTTTAAGGCGGAAGAGCCGTCTGCAATAGAAATATCAATTTCATGAATTTCAAAGTGCCACGAATTTTTATTTCTACTTTTACATTTTATTTCAAACTTAAATCGGATACGGAAGTTTATACGCGTTTTTATGTGTACTCGTGTGCTGCTTGTCTGTCCGCTTTAACTTTTAATTTTTAGAGGAACTTGAAGAGACGCAATTGTCTCTTGAAAGAGCCGCATGCGAGTAAATCTACTCGTACCACTAGTGAATCTTTTTCTCAGTGTATTCATTTATCGGAATTCTCAAAACATAACGTGGCATCTTATTAACACAGCCAAGCAAGAGATTACGTGTCAAAAATTTTAAGCATCTAATATATAACGGGACTTCACCCAGCTTCCTATTCGCGCTCATACATGTCCATTAGTTGACGCTCGTTTGTGTTAGTGGTGTGTTTATTTTTCAGTTCCGCCGCCTGGGATTTCGTTTAGCCTGAATACTTAATTTCCACGAGAAATAGATGCATATATATTAATTAGAACTATTTTTTAGAGTGTTTGTATTGAGGAGAGCAACATTAATTCAAAACCTTTCATATACTTGTTAAATCGTTGACAATAAAGGCTGGGGATACAAACCGGTAGTTCTTTGCTTGGTTTTCCACGCTCTGTTGAAACCATCGTTATGTACAGGGTGGGCAAATAAGCGAGGTAAGCGGCTGTATCTCAGAAACTAATGATCGTAGAGAGCTACGGTAAAAAATTTTATAGGTAAAGTGGGCAAGGGAAAATGCTGGAAATTATTTTCAAGTTTCCAAGATGGCCGCCAGTGGGCGTTTCCACCATCTTGAATTACATAAAGTTACGTTTCTCGCGATTTTCCCCAATGAATGTAACAAAAAAGTATTTGCGTTTTAATGTTAACTTAAAGTCGAA
>NW_019416481.1:2047928-2051549 GCF_000390285.2 Anoplophora glabripennis | reverse complement strand
TATTTATAAAGGCTAGTGTTACATACACATAAAAGTGTTTACACGCGTCCAAAAAAAAGAAAGTGGTAAATAACAATACACATAATGATAGCAATCAACTAACTGTTATACAAATATACATAAACAACATATAACTAAAATAAATAGGATAAACGACATACTAAGATTAATGATAACATTCATATTCATTCGAGCTACATTACTGTCAATAAAATCCTCAAAACTATAAAAGACATTTTTTATTAAGTTTTTTTTTATTCTTGATTTAAAATTATGTTCTTTAAGAATTTGAATTTGGTGAGGTATTATGTTTAAAATTTTGATGGCCCAATAATTAGTACCGACCGCGTTTTACTAAGCCTTAGAAATTTATTACAAAAGTATGTGCTCTTTCGGGTATTATAAGTGAGTCTCACTTCTGATTCCAAAATTATGTATGTGTTTTTTGACATAAATAAGACACTGAAGTATATATGCACAGGTTACAGTTAGTATGTTCAATTTAGAAAACTGCTCTCTACAGTCATCTCTAAAACCAAGGTCAGATATGATTCTAATAATTTTCCTCTGAAGAGTAAAAACTTTTTTCATAGAGGGAGCATGACTCCATACTAAAATAGCATATGTTATGATGGAATGGATATAGCCATGATAAACTATCTGCAGGCTTGATATTGAGATTCTTCGTTTGAGACTCCGGAGTAAATAATTATGTTTTGATATCTTGAAGCAAACATAATTAACATGTTGATCCCATGTCAGTTTAGGGTCAAGATGAACTCCCAAGAATTTTACACGTGCTGGATTATCCCAGTTTTCCATATTCCGGAGACTAAAAATCATAGTTTCGGTCTTCGAAGTATTCAAACTGAGTTGATTACTAGTAAACCAGTTTTCTATCGATGCATGTTGGTCATAAGTTGATGTCATTAACTGTTCAAAGTTTAAGTTGGTTCTAGTTATATTGGTATCATCAGCAAAGAGTATACTTTTAGTATCATAAGGTAAACAATTAGGAAAATCATTAATATATATCAAAAACAGTAACGGACCTAATATGAAACCTTGTGGAACTCCATGTTCGATATTTTTTATGGATGATCTCACATTTATTATATACAATATACTGTAATCTATTACTCAAATATGATCTTAATAAATACGAACTGTACGATGAAAAACCATAATTATGTAGCTTATGTATAAGAATTTCGTGTGATACACAATCGAAAGCTTTTGTCAGATCTAGAAATTGACTAGCAACGTATTTCCCTTCTTCAAAACTATTGTTTATTGAGGATGTTAGACAATCTATGGCTAGTGTGGTCGATAGATTACTTCGAAAACCGAATTGTTGAGGATTGAAAAGTCCCTGAGTGTCAAGATAATTAGTTATTTGTATTTTTAAGATAGTTTCATATATTTTAGCTAGATGAGGTATTACAGAGATGTCATTGAAACAGGGGAGCTTGCTTTTGACTGGAGTTTATAATTACAAAATTTAGTTATTTTTGAAAAAAGCCTAGATAGCTAATAGTTGCTAATGTATTTCTAATGACAGTCTTATATTTGACCTCTATTTCTTTCAATCAATATTAACCAGACGCCAGAAAAGTAATTTTTAAGAAATAATTTCCCATATGTTTCCTTTTGTATGTCATACACCAAATGATTTATGTTTAAGCAATGGTTTATATTTGATATTTAATTAAAATACGATTATATCTGCAATTTGATACAATAATATTTATATGATTACCTTAATGTTTTAGCTAATAGTAATAATAATAATAAACATATAATTACTGGAAATACATTCAACGTCGGATTCAATGATCTATGATTGAAGCGGACAATACATAAATTTGATTTTGTACTGATGGGATCCTATTTAAACGTGGGTTTTTTGCGTAATTATATAAATAATTGTGTGTTTAGTACAGCATTATGACTATTGCACAAATGTTCGTAATATTAATATTAAATTAAATCCAGTAGATAAAACCACATTTTTGGGAAAAGTTTTAAATGTTGCTGTTATACGTTGCGTTATAGTGTTTTGCCTAGTACAATCGTTTGGTGTCATATAATTTGACTAATATAATATAATTCTACTTGAGAGTAAATAATGGGATATGTTCGAATTGTTAGATATGTACGGCAAAATGAACCAATATCTCTTTTGCAATCAGGTACTATTAATATTTTTCCGGCATTTACCTGTAAACCGTTTTGAATATTGTATTACTTCAAAAATTTTAGCAAGATAATCCCTACACTCAATTTTTGAGAAGGTACAAAGAAACACTATATTATAAATTTGACACCCTTAGCAATATTGCAGTCATTTCATCTCATTCGTGTCTCATTTATATCATTTTTGAAAACTTTATAAAAATTCGTGCAACTTTTGTATTTCACATTTTTTTATAACTCTTAAAACAAAAAAGTTAATGGGGGGTCAAAATATAGTGAATCACCCTGTAGATTATTGAGTAAAATTGAGTGAATTTCTGTGAATTTTTTTACAGTGGAGGTCGTACAGGGCAAAACAGTACGTTACAAACGTAAGAAATAGTTGGGTGTTTGAATTTTTCCATTCAAGATTAGGTACATAATTTTAAAGATCAAACTGTGACTAAAATAATTTTCGGCATTTTTAAAAATACTGACATAGGAAGAGCCAGGAAATTTAACCTGTGTCAGATTCGTGTTCAGCGGAGTTTCAAGCTCAATCAATTTTTTTATTTTGTGTGTCTATGTAATCTATCAATTTGAAGTCGGCATATGATTTACATTATTTTATATCAACATGATGTTATTATTAAGGCGATTATATTAGACAAAGTTATATTTTCAAATGTAGTAACACAGTAATAAGAGCTGAGGTAGTCGGAGAGTCAAAGGCACTACCCAAGAATTAGATTGAATCGATCTAGCTGTTCAGTTATTGGTTCGAATTCTGCTGCAGTTGGTGTCCATACATGTCCAACAGAGTTTGTAGAATAATCCAAGGGGCTGTCGATATATCCGAAAGAGATTTCCAATACTAACTCCCATAAAAAAATTACAGCACGGTATTATTTCATTTTTTTTTATTATATTTCAGTTAGCATTTTGGTTGTTCATATGCATTTTTAAGAATTAATTTGTCATAATAAAATTAAAATTGTAATAATGCTTTAATTTTAACGCAACAACTTATCGAGTCATGTATGACCAAGTGATGGTAATAGTTAATAATAATAAATGTTTTATTGTAACGCGTGGTGGTGATAGTTTAAATAACTAGATGGATTTCACAGGGTCTAACGACACTTACATGGTTACAATAATTCAATAAACAAAGAAATTTAAATAAAAAATTTAGATCAATTTGGAATGAATACACTGAAGATGATTTTTTCGAGACGAAACGTTACATATAAAAATTGATTATGCCATTCGATAGAGGACAAAAAGTGGCCATGAGAAAGTGTTCTTCTTTTTTCAATATCACCTCAAACAAGGCTGAAATGAACCAAAAACGGATTTCCAAAATTTCGGTTTTTTTCATATATTTCGAAAACTAATCATGTTAGCCTTGATTTTTTAGAGGCATAATGTTGGTCCCCTGATTAC
>NW_019416481.1:2043502-2047859 GCF_000390285.2 Anoplophora glabripennis | reverse complement strand
TACATATACAGGCTGTTACAAATTCGCTTCTCACTACAGGGATCTCGGAAACGGTAAGAGGTACGAAGTAGCTTAAATGGGGGCAAAGTTGCATAATCAGGGGACCAACAATATGCCTCTAAAAAATCAAGGCTAACATGATTAGTTTTCGAAATATTTCATAACCCCCAATACTGTACTGCCTCAGCCCGAACCAGATTCAGACGTTTTGTCTCGAAAAATTCATCTTCAGTGTATTCGTTCCAAATTTATCTAAATTCTTTATTTAGATTTCTCTGTTTGTTGAATTATCGTACACTGTAAGTGTCGTTAGACCCTGTGAAATCCATCTGGTTATTTAAACTATTACCATCACGCATTAAAATAAAATATTATTAGAGTTTTATTCCCGTGTCCACAGTTATTTCTAGGCTTCTCGAGCGCTCAAAATTCAAACAAATTCGGATCTATTTTTTTTTCAGGATACAAATACATCTAACATGCTCTTTCACAGTTGCGGTTACAGATATAATAAATTCCGATAATATTAGGCTGATCTTCATTTTCAAATGTTTTTGAACACTTACTGAAATTTTTTAAAGAATAGTATTCAGTTAGCATTTTGGTTGTTCATATGCATTTTTAAGAATTAATTTGTCATAATAAAATTAAAATTGTAACAATGTTTTAATTTTAACGCAACAATTATTGAGTCATGTATGACCATGTGATGGTAATAGTTAATAATAATAAATGTTTTATTGTAACGCGTGATGCTAATAGTTTAAATAACTAGATGGATTTCACAGGGTCTAATGACACTTACATGGTTACAATAATTCAATAAACAAAGAAATTTAAATAAAAAATTTAGATAAATTTGGAATGAATACACTGAAGATGATTTTTTCGAGACGAAACGTTACATATAAAAATTGATTATGCCATTCGATAGAGGGCAAAAAGTGGCCATGAGAAAGTGTTCTTCTTTTTTCAATATCACCTCAAACAAGGCTGAAATGAACCAAAAACGGATTTACAAAATTTCGTTTTTTTTCATATATTTCGAAAACTAATCATGTTAGCCTTGATTTTTTAGAGGCATAATGTTGGTCCCCTGATTACGCAACTTTGCCCCCATTTAAGCTAGTTTGTGTCTCTTACCGTTTCCGAGATCCCTGTAGTGAGAAGCGAATTTGTAACAGCCTGTATGTTTAAAAAAAAGTTTATATTTGATTCGATGGAATTCAAGTCAGTGGGAGTTATTACAAAACATCACATATCTACGGTGAATGTCAGCAAAACTCTGCAGAGGCATCGCGTAATTATCCAAAACGTTTTATTTATCTCGTAAACAAGTAATACTGGAGAGTTAATTGAGCTTCGTGAAAGATTCTCAAGATGAGTTAGACCATCCATAATAGGCCCATTCAGTAGAATTGTTTTGCATATTTCAAAAGTTTACCCTTTAATTAGTTAGTATGCCAAAAATCATTTTTTTGTTTCAATGAGAAATGTGTGAAATAAATTAATGAAAATAGAGCGCAGAAAAACGTTGAGCAACCATTGCCTGATGTCATAATACCGGTACGGGTGACTGGCAGAGCACTCCGCTCGCGCTCGCGCTCGCTCTCATCCCATTCTGTGTTAATACATACGGTGTGTGGTTTGCTTGGCAGTTTCGTTAATCATTGTTTTGTTAATCAAAATTTAAAGTTTGTGTGATGTTATCCACGGTTTCCCCAGCCACAGTATGCAACTCAAAACCACCTTAGTTTTTCTTTGGTTGTACGTCTAGGGGGTTGTAAAATATTATTATTTGAACATTTAGAGCAGAATTTTAAAAATTATACCGAAAAAAATTTCTACCCCATCTAAACGTACCTGTTCACAAACATTGCGAAATACGTCGGCGAGAGGGACCTATAAGCAACTCAGAACCACCCTCGTTTTTCTTTGGTTGCCCGTCTAGGGGGTTATAAATATTATTTTCAAATTTATGCCGAAAAATAAAAAATTTCTATCCTATCTAAACGTTTCCATCCACAAAAATTTCGAAATACGTGGCAAGAGGGATCTATAAGCAATTTATTTAAATAATAATATTTTACAACCCCCTAGACGGGCAACCAAAGAAAAACGAGGGTGGTTCTGAGTTACTTCAAATACTAGTCAAAGTACTACTGGCACATACACGTCGTCGCATACATCCACAAGTACCGAGTCTAGTACGTTGGGTACATTTGTATAAAAATGGAACGCAACAGAAAATGTGGAACAGCGAACCATTTACGTCATTGAGAAAAATCCGAAAATGTGTTTAGGTATTCCAAGTCATTCTATGTTTATAATAAATATGTTGTGTGAACAATGCATTTCAACAAGACTTGATGTATATCTCTTATACGCTCTCCATTTATACACTTAAAAATATAGGTATATAATATAGGTAAAAGTATAGCAAATATCTACACATCTTTCCGACTGCTCGCGACTTGATCGCCGAGTGGCCGGTATCGTGACGTCATTAGCTGCTCTCTCGCAGTGTTGACCTTTTTAAGGGTCTTATAAATTCAGAATTATATATATCACTTATTATTAATCCTAAGGACCTAATTTTTTTAAAATATATTTAGGTGGTTAAATACTACCAGAAAATGAAAGAGAAAGTTTAAAATTATATATCACGGAATAGGCCTAGTCGAAGGGACTTTTACTTTCTCTCAACCAGTTCCGGACAAAATACCGTTGGTCGCCGGTTAGCGAACCATTAGAATCGCGCCTATGCCTCACCGACAGACTAAAATTCCATTCCTGCCATTGTGAAATGAAGTTTACTTTGGAGTAAAGGCATATTGCATTTCATATTGACGCCCCTTTGATCTGTTCTTATGATGTAAAATGAATTTCACGCACAGACGTTTGAACTTTTAATTTCCTGCCTTCAACAGCAACGCCACTTGTTCTCCTCCAGTTCTCACTTGGCTGGCCGCTGCTCGGTAATGCCGTTGTACTCGTACTTAACCAGTTAATGTCCAGCGTTTGACGGAATTTACAGCCCGAGGAATATTGATTCGCGATAAAACGTTAAAAGCACCAACAATTATCCCTACATTAGCCCAGGCCGTGCGTTTGTCTAAAGTTTACCGGGACAATTGTAAAAAATACTACAGTCGCCTGGTTTTCACTTTTTTTTTTAATTATAAATAAACGGTTTTATTTTATTTATTTGTGTCTGTTAATTATTTAATTATTTTTTTATTAATGCTGACAAGAAATTAATAAGTTTTTATTCAATGTCCCTCATTTACAACAAATGGCTCCTGCATTTTATCTACAGGGTGATTTGTAGGAGATCTGTTGTTACAATTTACGAAAACAAGTTGAAAAAATAATGTCGCTATATCAAAGACCCGGTATCGCGAAGACGTTGAAAAACTCGCACGAGGGTTCACGGACTCGGAAAATGTTGTCTATGAGGGAAAAGCCTTCGATATTCTGCTGCTGCGGCATTCGCATTTTGTAAACATTCTCCATATAAAACCATCATTTCCGTATATTCAAAATTCGCAAAATTAGCCGACCGACACGCGAAACAATCCGAAATAAACTGCGGGTTGAATAGCATCCTGCATTCATTCTACATATCCCCTCTCCATACGTACGACGTGATTTCCAAATTTGCGGGAATACAATGCGGAAGATGCCACTAACGGAGGTAGATTTGAATATTTTATTATTATTTATGTGGTTCTGATGTGGCAACGCTGTTTCGCTTCAATGTTCGAACGCTTTGTAGTCCGCCGAAATTGTGAGGGCGCTGAATTAGTGGGAAGGAGAATTTTTTTCGATTTTCTGTTATTCCTTCCGAATACATGGGTAAAATTAATTAGTGGAGTCAAGATAGATTTTGACTTCGCGAAAATTACGGGAAGAAACAACATATAAAAAGTTACCAACTGTAGAGTGTACTCTAAATTATTTATTTAACAAATTAGTTGCAAAATTACAGTTTTTGCAAAATATATAAAAAAAATTAACTGTGCCTCGAAAAAACAGGAAATTACACTAAATTTGTTATAACTTTTGATCTAATTGATCAAATCGAAATAAAAGAAGATTCATCCCGCTATCAAAATTTTATGTCTTTAAACTTACAAAAAAAAAATATATATATATAGTACATACGTACAAAGTTACGTCATTCTATAATTTTATACAATAATAATAAAATAGCTGTCATTCTTTTAATTTTTAAAATAAATATCTGTAACTTTCACAGATTACTCTTCAAATGACGATTGAAACAGTGAGCGATATGGAAAAAATCTTAAAAATTTAATTTGAAAAATATTGAGCCCAACATATTCAATAATTT
>NW_019416481.1:2027054-2042996 GCF_000390285.2 Anoplophora glabripennis | reverse complement strand
TATACAGGGTCGGAAAGTCCCCATGGTTCATCGGCCGTTACGTGAGAGCGATAAAGTAAGTCATAGAAATCCGTGCGATAGAAAAAGATGGCTATAATGAAGGTCACCGCCCATTTCGCCCTTCCACAAATAAGAAGTGGATCTTATTTGTGGAAGGGCGAAATGGGCGGGGACTATTAGACGCCTTCATTATAGCCATTTTTCTCTATCGCACGGATTTCTATGACTTTCTTTATCGCTCTCACGTAACTGCCGATGAACCATGGGGACTTTCCGACCCTGTATACAATAGCCTTGCTAGCGAAGGGGAATTTTGAAAGTTGTTTTTCTTGTCCGTTTGGGTGACGAAGCTAAGCAGTGAGCACACCAAATATTTTTTTGTTACTTTCAGTTTTATTTAGGTATTTTAAAAGCGTTTTTTCCTTTATAAGAATTAAATAATTATTATTATAAATGGTACAAGAATATGATTTTTATGTTTTCGAGTAAGCTGCAGTTATCAGTGTGTTAAAAAGTGTATTATTCACATATTTTGTCCATATTGAGGTTATACTCTCGTACCTACACTTGTAATTCTTTAATGTAATAATATTACTTAATATTACAAATAATATTCAGTTTGCATTTAAGGTATTTATATTCGTTTTCTTTTCTGCTAAACCTGTAAAAGTATAAATTTAATATTTATATATGAATATTGATCAACTTTTAAAATAATTAATGAGTAAATAATAGGGGACGTAGATTTTGAATTTGTAATTTTGTATTTAAATCAGGGTTTTTTTTTCAATTTTATTGGCTTAAAGTTTAATTGCCCAGTTATTTTTGAAATAGAACAAGCACTCGATGAGATTTAAAAATTAATTATTTTGTAATAAATTTGTTTTTTAAAAAATAAAACATATTTTCAATAAAATCTCTTTAGCCTTTAATAATTTTCATTTTTCGAACCTCTATATTACAAATATGAGAGAGTTTGATTTAAAATCGATAATTGTTAAACACATTGTTTAAAATAGTCGGCCATATTGGATCAGCCATTTTGAATTTTCATTTTCCGACTTCATATTCTTGTTCAGCGACATCGAAAACCCCTATATTGTCAATTTGGATCAATTCGATATAAAATTAATTGAATTATTTTAAATTTTCTTAAAAAACTATTTATTATTGTTTAAACAATTAAAAAGCAGTTAGCGTACAAAAATAAGTTTATAACTTTTTTCTAATACTTATCTCCAAGTAATTTCAAAAGGTTTTAGGAAAATGCTTCCCATAATTATTTCGAAATAATGCGTAATATTAAGCTATCTTGACTCCACTAAATAACATTATGACTGAATCACCCTGTATAAGGTTAAATATCACTTACATACCAGACTAGATTTTTTGTTTCGAATTATTTCACTTCCTTTGACAGGAATTTAGAAGCATTTTTAAAATTTATTGGAACATTTTGAAAATAAAGCAAGAAAACACTAGTCTAATCAATGTTTTTTGGAAAAATATACTTTTTATTTGTCTAATTCAAGGTCAAATCTACTTTTGACAAACATAGACACGTATCAGACAAACTTTACACCGGCCTTCCTTACAAGTTGATGAATCTAGGTCCTGTAGGGCAAAAATATAGAGTATTCCGTCGACAAAAATGCTATTTCAAGTTTTATCTCTCCGCTACACAATAAAATCATCTACCTTGTAGGTTTTTCTGAAATAAAATCGAATATGAAGCACAGAACCCAGCGGTAGAATAACGGCACTTTAATTGTGCCGGATACGGCTTAAAAATGCCGCCACAGTAGCTTTGCCGTGATAAAGAATATATCAACCTTATCGCGTTCACATCCCATTGATTTCATTTATTTAACCTGGGCGCATTCGCCATTTCCTACAATTCATTCTCCCTCAGTCGCCGCGATTCTTTTTCTATGTTTACGCTTCATTATCAAATTAATACGGAGGGAATACCCAGAGTGGAACGCAGGTAGACCATTATTTAATAACTGTAGCAGTTTTATAAGTAAAAATTAGGTAATTGCCGAATTATGATTTCAACCATATTCCTTTTTAAAATTATAAATAATACTTTAAATGAAGATTTATTATTAGTTTCTATAAGATTTTGTAACATTTCATTTTCATCTTTTTTTTATCAATAACGACGTTGTAACAGTATTACGTATAATAAAATGTCGACGCGAGCGTTCATAGCTAGGTTCGACTTAAAAAAAGTGGGTTTGTGTTTCAAAATCGAGTAGGCCGCGAAAGTGCCGAACCAGACCCCGAATAGTTGAGCTTTTCAGGCAGTGATCAAGGGGGATCAATAAACTCACTGAACGGTGACAAACTGGTAGCCAGCGAACCAAAATGATCGGAAAACACAATTATTATTTTATAAGAACCTGTAACCTTTCTTTGCGGAAGAATTCGATGCTCCCGACGCGACGTCGTGGTTTAGTTCCTACATTCGTTCCGAGGAAACGTACGCAATACCCTCTTGCCTCTTAACCGCAATTAAATTTAAATGTACATGTAACTTTTTGGTTTGAATTACTTTAAATAAATTCAAGATCAACAATTATTATGTCACAATATTCTTAAGGAGTAAAAGTTACCATTGTTAGACGCTTGTATCACATTGTTATGGGACACGTTCTTGCTAATCGAACATATGAATGACAGATTTACTTTAAAATATTAATTAAATATATTGAAAAATCATTATCATTCATTTTTACCAAACATTGTAAACAGTCTCTTTTACATCCTGCCTGTTTGTTATTTAATAAGTCAGTTTCTGAATCTGTACTCTCGTGTATTTAGAAAAAGGCTAGAATTTGGGAAGGAAAAGTGAGTGATATCGGTACCGATTATAACTGATAAACTGCTTTATTAATTGAAAAATGTCATAACAGAAGAACAGCGTTTTTTCCATGCTGCTGTAATTAATCTTGTACCATATGTTCAGCTTATATCGGAAAGCACGGTCGAGAGATGTGGTGTAAATGCCGTGTACAATGATTTTTCTAAAGCTCTTAATAAACTTCATATCCTACTTTGTGTGCTAAACTAGAAATTATCATCATGCACCTGCAATCTACGAAGGTGGATAAAGTTATATGCATCCAATAGGTCAGCATGTGTCAAAGTAAATAATTCTACTTTAAATTATGTTAATTCTGCATCAGGTATGCTACAGAGGTATCATTTAGGCTCTATACTCCTCTCTATTTATCACACCAAAAACGTGTGCTAATATCAATTAGTACCCATTTTTCTCATTCACGTTATTACTTGAATGTGTTCCAATATCCTTAATGATCGTCAGAACCAACAGATTGTTATTAAATATAAGCCAATGTTACTCAAATTTACGCCCGTTCCCCTAAAATATGTGCAATATATCAAAGTTTTTGAAGTGACGTAAGTTGTTAAATTATTATTTGAAATTCACATAAATTATATTGTAGGAAAAGCGCTACAGAATTTCGGATTTCTTCTAGGTGTTTCCAAATCATTTTCTGACTGAAATTAGTTTATATAATGCATTTGTCAAATTGTGTCTCAATTCTGAATATACCAAATATGATATACCTGTTGATCGCATAAAAAAATCGGAAAAAATTTGTTCAACACCCGAATCATTGATTCAATCAAAACTTGTAGTTTTGTCCACTGTTTTTGCTTACCAAAATAACACTGACGAGTCACCTATGAATTAAAAAAATATCAAAGTAAGCCCGAGAAACTCTTCTAAGGCTCGTAGAATTTATATGGATCATTTCCCGAATAATCTCTACCAAATAGGCTCATTTTGTTGAAAAACTTGAGGATCACAGATCATTTAAAGGTGAATTTACAACAACTTAATCGTACTGCGCACATTGAAGCTGCACTTTTGGAGAGCGTTGCAAATGATTCTGGAACTAATTCTCGAAGATTGACTTTGAAAGAACAATTTATTAAAAAGTTCAGTTTGGAGGATTTTGTAAGAACAGGATTATGCTCCTACCATGTACAAGAAGTTAAGTTTTTACAGCCTCATTGGATCTTATACCAGATTAATTAGAAGATCGAAGGTATTTATACCTCTTAACCAACCTTCAGTATTTTCCTGTCTGTGGATTGGTCATCATGTTCCAGTTGCATGACCAGCCCGACGACCAGATTTCAATCCATGTGACTTTTATTTATGAAACAGCTGGTGTAATCTACTACAGTTAATATGGTTCAGGAATTACGAGAACGAATAACGAATAAGAGTGAAAAAAAAATAACAACGCTCTGTACAATTATGCCTTGACAATAACGGGGGACATTTGACATTTGTTGTAACTGGAATTTAGTAAAACAAGGGTGAACCTGTCGAAATGACAACTTTCACTTGTTTTTGGTGAACAAAACGTTTGTCATTTTTTACGTTTGATCGTTTATTTGCCCAACTAGTTTATAATAAATTTTATTCAAGCGAGAGGTCATCGAAAAAAAATGTTGTCGTTATATTGTTTACGTATTTGTTTATCAAGTTTCTAGAATATGTTCTGTTTTTTTCTATCTTGTTCTTAGAAGCTAGAGAGCGTTCCTTAAAAAGGGTGATAGGACATGAAAATGAGCAACATTTATTAAACAACTGTTGGTTGCTTCTGTTTTAGAGAAAATTAATTGAGAAAATTAACCATAAATGTTAACCGACCATGTGCATTTTGTGAACATGCGTTGTGTGTTGCAGGGGAGTTTTTTTAAGTGGTTATTGTGATCTGTCAAAGTTGTAAATTGTTGTGCAGAAACTAAAAAAGCAAATTCGGTACAATATTATATAAATGTAGTTATCTACTTGTTAATTTTTTTGGTTTAATTTTAGTTTGGATTTATAACCCAGTCGACGGAGGCCCCAAACATTGTGATTGTGTCAATTTTTCATAAATCCCAAAATGTTTTCACAAATCAACTGCAAATGTTTTATAGAAAAATGCAATAAAATGCACGAGAATCACAAAGTAAGGAAATAATGTTATTAACAATTTATATGGCAAAAAATGTTTTTTTTTGTTTTTCTTCAATATATCGGTTGAATTACATTCTGCAAAGAAAATGCTACAGATCAATTTTGTTTTAAACGAAACTTGCTACAAGAAGTTGTCGCTCTAATTCTTTTTATTTCAAAAATCATATTGCAATTAACAAAAAATTACAAAAATCGATATTTTTCTTAAAATTGTCAATTATAAAAATTTATTGTACCTCATGAAACTTTCGGATAATACTCCCTAATTCATATCTATTATGCTCTTAAAATCTGCTATTGCACAGATAAGTCGTTTCTGAGTTATTGACAATATTTTTGAGAAAAAAAAAAATGTGCGCCACTGACTTTTTATAATTTTTTTTCGCATTAAGTAACTAAAAATACAACTTTTGTGTCTCTTGAATTTTTTTCGTATCTTCCTTCCTTTTTGGTGCAAGAAAAAAAATAAAAATCACTTTATTTCATAACATAATAAAAAATTAAAACTACTAAACTATCAAAAAAACTCTGCTGTATCTGTTATTTTTTCCATATTAATAGTCTATTTTAACCTTAGAAATTGTTATAGAAATTAATGCTAGCTAAAAAAAAAAAATTGTTTTATTCACAGCCACAAAAAAAAAGTTGTTTGTACTTTTCATGCGACATATGTTATCCGTAGTATTTTTGCTTCCTGATCACGAATCCGGTGTCAGAATTGAGCTATCACATCACAGGAATTTCCTAACCTCAAAAAACAGGCCAAAAATAGCAAAAATTCAAGAAAAATACAAACAATTTGATTTTTCTATACTCAAATGTTCATTTATTTGGTTAAGACCCCTCCGAAAGTGAATCCGCGATCAGAATTGATGGTTCTTTTTCTAACCTCAAAAAATAAACGGGTCAATTATTTCAAAAAATAACAGATTCGCGCTAAATTTGGTATATTGGGGTTTTCGAGGTCGCTGATTACGATTCGAGGTCACAGTTGGGAAATTCACTTTGTAATATTTTTGTTTAGATGCCTATAGAAACAATTTTTTTTTTGTATTTTTCCATTTTCGCAAATTTTTGCTATTTTTGACCTGTTTTTTCAGGTAAGGAAATTCCTTTGATGGATAGCTCAATTCTGACAACTTTTTTTTTGTGTGGCTGTGTTCTTTAATACAAAATGTTTTTTTTGCTGTCAATGGACATGCAATAATTTTTATTTTTTTCTCCAAAAAGGAAGTAAGATATGAAAAAATTCAAGCGACAAAAAAGTTGTATTTTTAGTTGCTTAATGCGAAATAATTATAAAAGTTTTAAAAAAGTCGGTGGCGCAATTTTTTTTTCTCAAAAACATTGGTTTAGGTGCCCCCTGGGACGCCACTAGAATTAATAATTTTAATCTAGTTAGGGACAAATTAGCCTTGCATTACCGGACCTATATTTATATTCGTCTTAGAATCACTGAAAGAATCACCCCTTGAAGTCTGTACATTGTACAAGTACTTAATAAACACCCTGTAGACTTCAAGTTTTGCAATATTGGGTTGTATTAATTTTAGCGCGTTCGAGGAGGTTTTACACATTTTCATAGTGTTGTATGCTAATGAAAACCAAAGTTAGTTAGTCAGCATTACGGTGGGTTGATACACGGATAAATAAATAAACAAATAAATAACCGGGTTGAAATAAATCAACCCTTATAAAATTTCCGACCTTTCTTTGACGATCCCGAATAAAAGTAATAGATTCCCCACTAAATGATTACAAGCGGAATAAAACAAGCTACCCCTTACAGTTATTCTCCCGATCGATACTTTTTATGAAGATGCAGTTTATTCGAAACCCGTAAATTTGATTCCGTCCCGGGCGATATACAAAACAACTGAGTCTCTGTCACCGTATTAGAAGAACACCCGCTTCCACACCCGTCTTCCGACGGGGTAATAAAATCAAGTCGCCCATGACGTAAAACTTCATTGGACGCTAAATCACCATCTAACCGGGTCTGTTGCTCCGTTTGAATAAAGTTTACATTGTGAATACGGATTATAGTTATTTAATTGAACCGAACCGGGATCCGAGTCCGAGGTGGATTTGACTTACTGCCTCCGTAAGGTCCTTAGCGACGTCTCAACAAATGTTAATATTGCCGGAGCGCATTATTTTCAGGACGTAATCCTCTTACAAATGAGAAGTAAAAATTAAATTTCAAATTCCGTCATGCCGTATTTCAGGAATCTATAAGGCGTACAGGGAGGCGCAGGGTAAATATTTTATCAAGATATTCGTAGACATTTCTAACTATTTTCGTATCTATTTAATCAAAAATCTACCCACTTGTGGCAATGCTCCGTAACGTAACAACGAACATGTTACGGCCTGTTGCAGAAGGTGACACGGTTCGCTGCGAAAGTATGTGTAGTTTTGGTCGTATCATTCATTCCGTAACGTAACAAAATAAGGTTACGAGACGACACAGGAACATAAACTCGCAGTATGAACCTAACTGCAATAATGGATTCGTCACTGCAATTGCAGTTAGCAGCAGCGTCATATATTTTTATTCATCATACAATTTTGATGAATAAGAAACGGAAATCTCCGGAAATCTCTTTACTCCACTTCATGGCACAAACACAGAAAAACACACTCTTCCTAGTCACTGCAGAAAACAGACTGACCCCAGACCATATACAAAAGACTGACGAAACAAAAAATAAGACAAAATCACATGTGCAACAGGCAACGTTACGACCAAAAGAGTAACCCTGTCTCAACATGTGGCAGAAAGTACTGTTGGCATCCCTTTGATGCGACGACTAAAAACCGACAACTCATGGTTCGTCCCGGATTAGTTACGCATGTCAAATTTGTTACACGTACCATGCGACAATTTTTCGTCTCCACTAGCTGTAACGTAACATGTTCGGTGTTACGTTACGGGGCATTTGACACAAATGGATACCCGCCTTAACCAATTCGTTGGCTGTAACATAATAACAAGTGATATAGGCATGTCGCGGTATTCTATCTAGTAGGTACAAAAAACTACAATGTAACTAAAATTTGTTATTGCACATACAAATTATACTAGTATATTATAATAGTAGTATTATAATAGTAATGATAATTCTATATCGCTAAGAAGTATCGACATCTTTGGACAATCGCAAACACGATGATAAAAGACCAAAATTTTGGATCACTTGCTTTTGCTTTGAGATGTATATCTGAAATCATCTGCAATACCTCATTTTCAACAAAAAATAAGTCTTACTTGAAGGTGTTTGATATTTCAAGAGCACATTTTTCAACGTCTTCACAAGAAAACGCTCATGAAAGTTACAATATTCGTCAATTTGTTAAAATCGGAAAAACGTCTTTTAAATTCATTCAGAATATTCCTTAATTTTGTCTCATAAATAACATAATTTAACGGACAACTGGCCTTTGCTTTCAAACCCAGAACATTTTTCAAATCTCTCCTATTTAGTTGATTAGTCAGTAGTTGCAAATTACTTTTAAAAAACGTTTTTTGAGCTAGTCTTATCGGTAATAGTTTTATTTTTTCCTTATAACTCCAAGTTAATGTAAATAAGGAACAGAAGGAAGCGTAAGGCATCATTCTTTATTACTAATTATTATCAAATCTCGTAAGAAAAGCAGTTTGATTAGAGCTTTATTTAGTTTAGTAAAGCTTTTCAAAACTTGTTGTCTAATATATTAGTATTGCACAAACTTTTAAAAGAACCCTTTTTACATAGGTAACTGTCACTTTGATATGATCATAGATAATATACAGGGTGTCCCTGAAAAGGATGGACAACGCTTGACCACAGGTTCCTTGGATGAAAATGAGACTATTTAGCTTAACTTATCTATATTCAAAAATGCACGCCTACTGAAATATAGCCTTCTAAATATAGAACAAATAACCTAGTTTTTTTCAAATAATTTGAAAACTGTTTTTCTTAGATACTTCAAATTTGGTACACATATTTTTTTATATAAGGGCAATGTAAATAAAGAATTTGGTGATAATACATATACAGGATGTTCTCTTTCTAGTGCCTGTGCGCCACTGGCTATCCCATAACTTTTTTGTGTGTGCGCCAATGACGACATAATATTTTTAAAAATAAGCACTATTTTAGAAGATTTTTTGCCTCTTACAAAATTTTGATATCGTTTATGGATTTCGAGTAAAATTGGCATTTTTTACACATTAAATAATATAAAATCAATTTAAGATAATTAAAACAGTCTACTACGAGGTGCCATATAACAAAAAAAACAAACTCATAACAATAATTAATAGGTTCAGTCTCAAGCGAGGTGTGATCTAATTTTATCTTAGTTTGTTTTTTATTGCAATTTATACTTTTGCTGAACAAACTGATATGTTATTCGATTTGGGTTATTGTGAAGGAAATTGTTGTGCTACTGTTTGAACATGTGCTGAAAGATTTCCTAATCGAAGAATTCCAAATCACAAAACATTTGCTAATGCGGAAAAATGCCTTCGGGAAACAAGACGTTTTTTTACCTGTAACATTAAATCCTGAAACTATTCAGCTGGAAGAATAAATTTTGGAAAGGGTCGAAGAAATTCCTCAGTTCAAAAAGTTTCGTTAATAGAATATTAAAAGACCAGTTATTACAGGTTACTATCCTAACACGTGGATAGGTGGAGGAAATAATGCCCTTTTAAAATGGCCACCTCAATCCCCGGATCTAAACCCATGTAATTATTTCCTTTGAAAAGCGTAGAGGACCACAGTTTATAACTTTTCAGTAAATACAGAAAACGAATAATGGGAAAGAATACAACATGAAATTAATGTTATGAGAGGTAATGCACAATTATTGGACAAAATTCATTTTAATTTTCCAAGAACTAATACTTGCGTTTAAGAACAAGGAAGTCACTTTGAGCATTTACTGTAATATTATTTTAATGTGATTATAAAAAATATAAATTTAGGTTTATTTAAAAAGTTAACGTTGACTTTCTTACATTATTAGTTGGTTGATATTGTTTATTTAAAATATTAATGTTGATTTTTATTTTATTGATTGATAATATTAAGCTAAAAATGTATAGTTATTTATTTTAATGTGACGTTTTTTCATTATTATTCCCTTTTTACTCGAAATCCATAAACCAATTTTGTAACAGCAACCAAAATTTTGTAACAGCAAAAAAAATCTTCTAAAATAGTGCTTATTCTTGAAAATATAAATTCTGGCATCACTAGCGTACACACAAAAAAAATTACGGGATAGCCAGTGGCGCACAGGCACTAGAAAGAGAACATCCTGTATATGTATCATCACCAAATTTTTTATTTACTTTGAGCTTATATAAAAAAATAAGTGTACCAAATTCGAAGTTTCTAAGAAAACTAGTCTTCAAATTATTTGAAAAAACTAGGTTATCTATTCTATATTTAGAAGGCTATATCACAGTAGGCGTGCACTAAGTTAGGCTAAATAGTCCTATTTTCATCTAAGGAACCTGTGGTCAACCGTTGTCCATCCTTTTCAGGGACACTGTATATTTTTAATTCGTGTTAATACACTGTTACACTATGTTTACATATTTTTTACGTTTATTTGTTATTATTACCAGTATCATATTTTGTTTTTCTATATACTATCTTTTAATTAAAGTTCTTTTGAAAAACTGTATAAAACAAATCATATTAATAGAAATGTACCTACATACTTCTGTAAGCAAACTGTTATATTTTCATTTACTTTTGAAAGTACACAAATGAAATGGGTCCTATTCCAAGTTTGATATTCGCCTAAAAAAATAAGATAATATTAAAACACGTCCACTGGAATTTCTGCGAATTGGAAACACCTACAACATTGTATCCAAAATTTAAACACAAACATGAAATTTACTCCCAACACTGCATTCGAAACAAACGTAATATATCTGCGGAAATTACCGATTCCCATGGCGAAATTGGCGGAAATCTCCCTTTTTATGGCTTTTTGATACGCCGCTGGGCGATAACTCCGCCGAAGCCTATCATTCTGCAAGTTCCTCAGCTCCACAACCCTGTATCGCTCGGGCACGACTACATTCATTCTACTTTATTCCCTTATTGAATTTGGTTCGTCGAATAGGATCCAGATGGTTTCTTAAACTTCTTGCAGAAATTGTGATCGCTCCTATTCATAGCTGTCACATGTAAATTGAGCAAATCCGACATATTCCCGGGTAACGATGTTAACTTAAACTAATTACAGTTCTATTAAGAAACTGCCTGAGTCCCGCGTTTGCTATAAGTACTCCTATATAGCTTTTAAATTAATTTCTATTGCCAGTGTGCCTCTCACTTGCAGCGAAAACTATTAAAAATTTGATTAGCTTTGAAGTTACTTCTCGACTTGGACTAATTAATACTTGGAGCATCCAAGATCTCCAAGCTGTTGCTCTACTTTATCAGCATATTTCTTTGAAGGTAATCTTTTACCGAACAGGTAACAAAATTCCTTACGATCGTGAAAATGTCAACAAAAATAATATACAACTAACCAAAAATATCTGGGAATGCCAAATCTCCATGCATAAACTATTTTCCACAAAAGTATAGTTCGTTAGAATCTACGGTAATATCAAATATAGAAAGCATATAAACCCATCTTTAAACGTTGGATGTTAGGAAAATATATATGTGTATATAACTTCCAAAGTGTAACGAGTATTCTGTAGCAACCGCTGGGCGCAGGGGAGGTACGGTCGGAGTGATTTTGGTTACACTGTGTAGGTTGGACCTTTCTCCGTCGTGTTTTGTTTTATTCATGACAACTACGGTCGTTTCTATTGTTTCATAAGTTTGCTAGGTGACGAACTCTTTAAATCTCACTTAAAAAATTATTTTTGATAAGTAAAGTATAATGTATATTTGTAAGAAATTGTCAGTCTTAAATAATATAACCGTGATATTTTGCATTTAATGGTGTTGTATTTTGTTATATTCTATTTATATTATATAAGCTTAGTCGCGGCTCATGACATTGTGAATAGGTGAGGCTTATGGCTGTTTTATTAGGTGGGCAATCAAGAAGAAAAAAAAAATCGCCGCAGGTAACAATTTTTAAATATTCAAGGTCAAACCAATAAATGTATCTAGAAACTTTTAGTTTGCATGTACAATATTACAGAATTTCATGAGAAGGATTTTCATTCAGATTCAGAAAAATCTACGCAACTATTTGGTTATTTTATTGATCTGCTCTCAAATAGCTATAAATTAAAAAATTAAATAACATCAGAACTTTAAAAATGCTATTTACAATAAAATTAATAGAAAAAAAAACAAAATGATATATTTACTTAATAGTTAAAAAAAAAATGTTCCTATTTGGTTTAAGAATATTAAAAAATATGATAAAAATATGAAAAAATATAAAAACTAATTTTCATATCGTAGTATTGATAATTATCATACCAAGAAGATTGAAATTTTCGCGACCTTTCCCGACTTCTTCTCTTTTCGTTAAAAATTGCTGTTATTTTTGGTATTGGTCAACTATTCCAAATTTGTTGTTTTTCTACTTCATTACTTACGTCTTGGAAAAGTCGTTTCAATATCTACGTATATCGATAATATAATATCTATTGTATTATGTTAAATTTAATCTTTTTTTTTGTTTTGTTGTAAGGAAGTGGTTTTTGTGTTTTTTTATTTACTTTAAATTAATACCTGCCTTGTCCCTGTCCTTAAAACCTTTGTAAAATCATCACTGACACGCACACGTTAGAGGGGTATTCCGAAACTGACAATGTAAGCCAAACGAAATAGTCTTAGGTTTCCCGGGTAAACACGTTGTTTTAACCATCTCACATGGAGGGGGACTATAGCATATTTATAGGCAAGTGTGAAGCCAGGAAATTGGGGCCTCATGTATTGGAAATTAGTTTAACTGTTTATTTAGGTTAATAGTAGAATAGTAGGTATTAAAATATACGGTTTGAGAGGCAAATTTTAGAGTGAGAGCCCTCAGTTGCTTCATACGACGAGCCGCCACTGTATACGCTGTTATAACGTTGATTAAACAAGTTACCAATGATACTAAAAATTGGTTTTAGTGTAGAGAGGTTTTAATTTAAAAGCTATGTTGCAGTTTTATAATTTTTATTCTTACAATTGTTTTGAATTACTTCTGCAATGGAACCGTGATGAACAAAACTGTAACGGATCTGTATTAGTTTTCAAAGGAAATGGAAAAGCATAGAACTTTTGTTGATTAATGCTTTTTGCAATATTATGATTTACATGTACTGAAAACAAGGTTTCTCCCAGTGACATTTTATGGTTTTTTGAGGTTATGTAGTCCGTAATATTCGCATATTAAAATGTAAAACACCACATTGCGCAAAAAGGCAAAAGCCAAACCACCAATTTCCATTCCAAACCCTTAACATTGTTTTTTTTTAATTAAGTAACTATTACTTTAAGTTGAGAAACATCAAGATTTCTGTAAAAGGACATTTGTGTCGAAATACTAGATCCATTGAAAAAAATTGATCATAACGAACCAATTCATTTGAAAAGAGCAAAATGTGGAACGTACTAGAAGTAATTGTGTATGAAATTCGAGTTCAACGGGCTCTTCTTGAACTAAAAAAAAAAAAAATTCTGCTCATTAAAACGCGAATGTCTTTATAGTTTCGCGTCTAAAAGAGTCCTAGAGATGTGCGTTGCTTTTAATTGTGTGTTAGTAGACGTTGAAGGACTCATTGTGCCTACTTTTTCTCGTATAATTTCAGGTATTTCAGCCTGAATTTCCCTGAGGGCAGTATTCCCTGTCTGACACAAATGTCGCTGTTATTCCCAATAACACATTTACTGATTGCAAAGGCCTATTATCTTTTTTTATTGAAAGGGGAGATTTACCTAGTTGTTAATCCGCGTTTACTGCATTCGCGATATAGGGTGTATTGTGTAAGTCTAATTGTGCCTGAAACAAGAAAGAAATTTCTATGTAATTGCTATAAAAAAATATCTCCTGTGTATGTTAATTCAATTCAGTCTAGGGTAGAGCAATTTTTAACGTTTTGGTAGCTAAAAAATACCAAATCTATAAATATGGAGCAAAATTTTACTCAAGTAATGTAAAGTATTGCAAATAATTAGATAAGGGTTAAAAGAATTTCCGAAATTTTTCCGTGATTTTTAACAGACTG
This sequence comes from Anoplophora glabripennis, assembly GCF_000390285.2. Classification (NCBI taxonomy): domain Eukaryota; kingdom Metazoa; phylum Arthropoda; class Insecta; order Coleoptera; family Cerambycidae; genus Anoplophora; species Anoplophora glabripennis. The sequence goes on along the minus strand of NW_019416481.1, from coordinate 2,028,786 downwards.
TATTTAGGTGAAAAATGGTCATATCGGGAATTAAAAAAAGCATTTTGAAGCTATAAGATTTTAGTTTTTAGATCTTTCGGTTGAAATTTTTTAGGAGCTAGGATTATCATGCAATTCTAAAAAATAGCGCGATAAAAAATTTTGCATATTTTTTCTTTTTTTTTCTACGGACTTGGAAAATTTTTTTTCAGCCATGCTAGTGCTTGAAGCAGATAGCTTGTTTATTCAGTTTCAATTTCCTTTTTTTACAATTTCGATACGACAATTTTTCATCGAAATATCGGACTTTTAATGGAAAAGGATCCTTTAGTCTTCAATCATCGATATCTCGGCGACAAATGGTCGTATAGAGAATTGAAAGGCAGTTTCGGAAACTATAATAAATTTCCTATAACATGCTGCCGCAACTTTTTGGAAAAAAAAATTTTCATCACACAAATTTTAAAAAACGGAAATAAGTAATTTATGTTTTTTTTTTTTAATTGACGGCAAACTTTAAACGACTATATCTTACTTAATTTTTATCCTACAGAAAAAAAATCAAAATTTTCAAGAAAGAAAAACCCACAATTTTGTACTCTACAAAATTTTGCGTATCATTAATAGTTTTTGAGTTATTTTCAAGAAAAGACAATTTTTTCCAAAAATATAAAAATTCTCTATTCACTTCAGGCTCAACTTTTTTCAAAACTAAGCACTTTAAACTGGTCAAACATCTAGAGCATATTACGAGTACATGAAAAAAGTAAATTGTAATGTGGTAACGATGGTTTTGCAATTGGGGTGGTAATTAGGGGGTGATTTTCACGTTTTTTGTGGCCAAAAATAATACGGACCAACTTTATTTTTGTCATAACTCGCTTAGGCTTGATGCTAGGGACTTTTATAAAAAAAATAAAAATAAAGGTTTTTTCAAGCACTTTAACAAAGGTTCTATGAGTATTCCTTGAAAAATAAATTGGTTTTTGGTTATTTCACGTTCAAACTTTCAATTTTGGCGTTTGAGAACCAACCTTTAACAAGCTAGGTATTACTCCGCTTGTATTGGGTCTACAGACACCATAAACACACCATTCTTTTCGTTTCTTTATAAGCTACATTTTTTATAAGAATGTTTTTCTTTGATAAAATAGTTACTTTTTGAGTTATTCGCGAAAAACCGTCTGAAAAAGTGTTTTTTTTTTGGTTAGAAAATTTACACTTTCACTCGCGAAAAAGTCGAAAAGTATAGACTCAGAAAAAACTATAGAACAAAAGTTGCTTAGAATTAGCCAATATATCCATTCCCGAAGTTATTTTCAATTAATCATTTTTCACCCCGAGAAGGGGTGGCATCCACCCTCAGGTTAAAAGCAACCCTCGGTACAAAATCAACTTTGAAGTAGAGGGTAAATAGAAGTTAAATTTATATTTTTATGAAAATCGGTGCTGTTTGGCAAAATTATACGAGAAAATACTCATTAACTGGACTATAATTGTATGTCACACGTTCAATAGCCGCACGGTTTAAGGCGTCAGTACTTAAATCGATGTATCGATCTGCCCGGGTTTCGAATCCCGCGGCCGGTAGACCGTAGATTAGCTATGCTTGTACGGAGGATTGGCACCCTCTGTGCAGGTATGGTAGGGTGAAAGAATGTTGGCTTGGGTCAATGTGAGAGATTGACACCGGTTGGCATTTGACCACCCCCCTAATTAATGAGGTTTTCCAGGTTTCCCTCATTCATTAGGT
>NW_019416481.1:2023712-2025046 GCF_000390285.2 Anoplophora glabripennis | reverse complement strand
TGTTACTTAAACTGTCAGCAACATAACTTTCTTCAATTGTGGCTGATTTCCACCCACCATGTCTCTTGATTGCTAATACATCAACTCCTGTATTAGCCAGTAACGTTGCCGATGTTCTTCGGAATGAATGACCTGTATATGTTTCAGGATGTTCTAGTTTCAAAAACTGTGCAATCTTATTAGAAATCATAGAAAGGGTATTCTTGCCGATTGGTTAGTTGTAACATCCACCTGCTTGATAGTGCATAAAAAAGCGCTAAGTTTCAGATATATTTCTTGAGAATTTCTAGGTGAGAAAAAGAACCCAGACGAGAAGTTATTGTATTAAACGTACGTGACATACCATTTTTAGAATCTGGAATTGTAACTACAATAATGTCATCGAAATTTTTTAAATTGACGTTGTCCAAAGTAAGTTTGCATAACTCATCAGAACGGCATGCTCCTGCAATGTCTAAGACCGTCACTATCTTCACTAGCAGATATGCTAGTGCAGTATCTTTGTTCTGGCACCACTCTTTGATATTTCTATATGCTCGTCCGTAGCGCACTTTCGACTTCTCGGGAAATAAATATTCGCAGGCAGCATTTGCTGCAGTTTCTATTTGAAAATCACTAATTTAGAAATAATAATTTAAAACTAGCAAAATTGCAACTTTTATGCAGCTTTGTTTATAAACACCATAGAAACGACGAATTCCAAACAACCAAGGCGCCTTTGCAAGATTTCGAATAATGTCAAAATTAATTGATTAAGAAATGTCAAAAGATAAAACCTAATCTTTATTTCATGAACCATAAAGAACTGTGGTATAGTCTGTTTAAAAATGAAAGAGAGTAATAAAAGCTTATTATGTATGCAAATCGTAAGTAAATGTAGTACTGGTGCTTATATTCAATATTTTCATATTATGTATTATCGGTATAGAGGAGGTGTACTTTTAAAAAAACTTTGTGTGACCGGGTTGTACTAAATTGTAGCAGGTAGCTAAAATTTAATCCCCGACAATCCGTCTTTGTCTATGCCGCTTCAATTTCTCGGTCCATTTCTCTTATAAGTAAACAATATAAAAACAGCATTTCAAAACATGAGGCTACTTTAAGCATCATAACCGGGTTAAGAGGGTTTTTAGTAATTCAAATAAAATTATTCAATATTATTATCAAAATATTTATTTAAATTTAATGAATAGACTTTTATTCCACACAAAAATATATGTATTTTGAAAATTCAAATTATGGTGAGTAAATGTAGTGTTGTATAAATGTACAATAAAGAAAATAAAAAAGTAGGTATATTAAAATTCATCCTCTGAATATTCTGATGAATTATC
>NW_019416481.1:2014601-2020682 GCF_000390285.2 Anoplophora glabripennis | reverse complement strand
CCCTCTGTGCAGGTATGGTAGGGTGGAAGAATGTTGGCTTGGGTCAATGTGAGAGATTGACACCGGTTGGCATTTGACCACCCTCCTAATTAATGAGGTTTTCCAGGTTTCCCTCATTCCTGCACTGAATGGTGGGTAGGGCCTACCAACATAAGTCGTTCCTGGGCGCAAATGCGGCCTGCCCAATAATAATATGCCGCCTCCTCTCCCGCACAAGTCTCCGACTTCTGGGCTAACTCTCGTAGTTAGAATGAGGAGTAGAGATATTATTATTAATTATTATTATTTTTATGTATATAAACATTAAACTTTTTTTAATTAGGCAACTAATATTATTTACTTCATAATTAACCGCGGCTCCCTTCCCCCCTCCTGTACCTCGTCCTGGAGATGTTCCAAACAAGCGTAAACATTTAAAACCTCGTCGTGGAAACCCCCGCCAGGATACCTAATTGATTGTCAGTTGTTCGGGCCGCGATACGGCACAAATAATTTTATACCAATGAAATAATGCAAATCCCCCTCTTACTACCCTAAACCCCCCCTTAAATTTATCGCCGCTTCCTCATTGTTTACTTACCCGCCGTTGGAAATACAATCAAAACGAGATAAAATTTACTTTTATGCCTCATATAAATCCCGAATGCATTCTTAATTTTATTAAACCATAATAATTGCGCCCGGAATTATACATATAATGGAACAATAATGACGATATCATCGTAAATTTTATAGATATTTTCACTTAGGTGCTGCGCTCTTTTACGATTACGCCACTAAAATGTGATTTGAGTTAATACGGTGACGCAGAAACTAATAAACTTCCATTTCTGGAATAGTTGCTCTCTGTGAACGATTGTTTACGATTATAGTTGATCGCAATCACGATGTTTGGCTGAGTACTGTGGATGCAGGATGCCAACTGGAGCGCGATTTGTGATGCGCATGCGTCTCGCGTTGACCTTTGTAGTGACAATTTTGACGTTTGTTTTAACTAGTGAAAAATTTTGTATACTTGACGAAGATTGGCTTGACCACCAAGTTTAAAGCTTTACTCTGAATATTTAATAACTAAAAGTAGTTTGAGAATTTCACCAAGTTTATTTAAATATTTATTTCGTTTCGTTTGAACTGAGTTGAATCAAATAACCGGCATTCTGATCCGCATTCCCTCAAGGCCTTAGCCGATATTAAAATGAACATAATTTAATCTCTTTTAAGATCTAGAGAGCGAATTATTTGCAGTAATACCCGTTCTAGAATAAGATGCATGTCAAAATTGCATTAAATGAACTGTCGTTGATATTTTCGCAAGTAAAATGTTACAAATTCAGCTTGACAAAATAAAAATACAAACAATTAAATGTGAAAATACAGGGGTCCCAATATTATGTGTATATGGATCTACTACACATCCTTGGAATTAAAATAAAAGGATGTAGATAAATTTTTCATAATATTAATATTAGATCAAAGTCTACATGACTTTGGCATTAAGATGATTATGTTAGATAAAATTGTATTCTAAAATATAGTAATGCAGTAATAGGAGCTGCGGTAGAGGTGTTAGAATCCAGCTGCAGTTAGCTCCTTTATAATTGCCGTTCTTATTTTATTAAAAAGGGTATTAAACAAGATTTTTTCAAGTTTCTTTCACTCCTGTAAATATTTCATATATCCAACAACTTAAACATAATTATTAATAATTTTCTCGCATTTTGACTGATAATAATATGCTATTTTACTAAATTCAAAATCGTTTACTAAAGTGGCATTTTACCACATGAAATGTCACTTTACTATACAGGGTGTTGCAATATGTTGTTTAGAGAATTGTAGATCAAATTGTAAATTTATATATTATTAATATTAATACAAATGTAAGTACATTGAAGTCGAGATATAAGAGTTTGATAGTAAATACTTAATGTTTCTTTAGAAATTATTTGCATGATTTTAAAAAATATTCAGTAGTAGCTCGAAAGCCGTTCGCTAAATGTGCAAGTGAGCCCTTTTTCTCTAAAATAAATGAGGTTCCTAAAAATAAAGTAAAACACAGTAGAAAACCCAGTGGCATAGATATTCTCGTCAAAAATCAATAGGTACTCCTCCATATCTACGCTTCTGATGGGTCTGAAATGAAATCGATTATGGCTGATTTCCACCCACCATGTCTCTTGATTGCTAATACATCAACTCCTGTATTAGCCAGTAACGTTGCCGATGTTCTTCGGAATGAATGACCTGTATATGTTTCAGGATGTTCTAGTTTCAAAAACTGTGCAATCTTATTAGAAATCATAGAAAGGGTATTCTTGCCGATTGGTTAGTTGTAACATCCACCTGCTTGATAGTGCATAAAAAAGCGCTAAGTTTCAGATATATTTCTTGAGAATTTCTAGGTGAGAAAAAGAACCCAGACGAGAAGTTATTGTATTAAACGTACGTGACATACCATTTTTAGAATCTGGAATTGTAACTACAATAATGTCATCGAAATTTTTTAAATTGACGTTGTCCAAAGTAAGTTTGCATAACTCATCAGAACGGCATGCTCCTGCAATGTCTAAGACCGTCACTATCTTCACTAGCAGATATGCTAGTGCAGTATCTTTGTTCTGGCACCACTCTTTGATATTTCTATATGCNAAATTCAAAATCGTTTACTAAAGAAGCACTTTACCACATGAAATGTCGCTTTAATATACAGGGTGTTGCAATATGTTGTTTAGAGAATTGTAGAGCAAATTTTAATTTATATATAGTATTAATATCAATACAAATATTATAGTAAACATTTAATGTTTATTTAGAAATTATTTGCATGATTTAAAACAATCTTCAGTAGCTCGAAAGCCGCTCGCTAAATGACAATTGTGCAAGTGAGCCTTTTTTCTCTAAAATAAATGAGGTTCCTAAAAATAAAGTAAAAAACAGTAGAAAACCCAGTGGCGTAGATTTTCTCGTCAAAAATCAATAGGTACTCCCCCATATCTACGCCTCTGATGGGCCTGAAATGAAATCGATTATGACTGATTTCCACCCACCATGTCTCTTGATTGCTAATACATTATTACATATTACATTATTAGCCAGTAACGTTGCCTATGTTCTTCGGAATGAATGGCCTGTATATGTTTCAGGATGTTCTAGCTTCAAAAACTGTGCAAGCTTATTAGAAATCATAGAAAGGGTATTCTTGCCGACTGGTTGGTTGTAACATCCACCTGTTTGATAGTGCATAAAAAAGCGCTAAATTTCAGTTTTAATTTCCAATCTAATCTTGATATATTTCTTGAGAATTTCTAGGTGAGAAACAGAACCCAGACGAGAAGTTATTGTATTAAACGTACGTGACATACCATTTTTAGAATCTGGAATTGTAACTACAATAATGTCATTGAAATTTTTTAAATTGACGTTGTCCAAAGTAAGTTTGCATAACTCATCAGAACGGCATGCTCCTGCAATGTCTAAGACCGTCAGTATCTTTACTAGCAAATATGCTAGTGCAGTATTTTTGTTCTAGCACCACTCTTTGAAATTTCTATATTCGACTTCTCGGGCAATAAAAATTCGCAAGCAACATTTGCTGCACTTTCTATTTGAAAATCACTCATTATAAATAATAATTCAAAACCAGCAAATTGCAACTTTTATGTAGCTTTGTTTATAACCTTAGAAACAACAAAATCCAAACAAACAAGACGCCTTTGCAAGATTTCGAATAATGTCAAAATGAATTGATTAAGAAATGTCAAAAAATAAAACCTAAACTTTATTTCATGAGCCATAAAGAACTGTGGGAGCAGATAAAATGTTTTACATCACGCAGCACTTAAGTATAATTTATCAGTCTCGCGCAAAATCGTCCTCGACTGGTAAATAATACTCACCTCCTTTATGGTGTAAATAATTATTATTTGGTAATAATTTCTTCAGAACAACTAATTCTTCAGCGGTTTAAACTTAAGAGCCATGCCAAAGAAGACAACTCTCTCGTTGCTAAAGTGCAAAGGGCAATAATAAGACCAATGACAAAGCTCCCGCGTTCGGATTGATATATTTGACGGGGATCAGCGAGATATTCGGCGCACGTATGACTATTTGAGACTGTATCTGACCGTTCGCAGAGTGTTAAAAGTAAAACGATTCGGTATGGATATTTTCCTGTGCGCGGGCTAAGTCCCTAAGCTGGAAATGGATTGTTATTACCGGGATTCTCCCAGATATAATCTGCACAATTCGTCATTCTCTCCCTCCCGCAGCCCGCTGCAATAATATGCTTTCAGGTCCTGAAAGGATTATTTACCTCTCGGTGTCCCGCCATAGGCCGGATCCCTTCAAGTGGCGTGTATTGCAGATTTGTGGGAAGCGCGTGATGCATTCTTTCATGCGGATTCGGCTTAATGCGGGCATTAAAATTTATTTGAAGCGGGCGTAACGCCATACGGCAAGATTTTTTCAAACCGAAAAGATGGCTTTTTACGTTGCCGCAAGAGGGACAATGAGAAAGGGAATGGATGCAAATCTTTCTCCTAAAAACACGTTTATTTGTGTAAAATATTCTTTAAAGGAATTATGAAAATTGTATACTACTCGGAAAAGAAATTATACAATTTATCCCGTCCTGAATATGTTGTGATAAAAAGACAATGAAAAAGGGCATGAATGCAAATTATTCTTCCAAAATAGTGTATTGTATATCTAGTGGCAAAAGCAATAGGTACATTCCTAGACCAGTGCAGAAACAACTCAATTCAATGTCCGTCAAAAGTTTCGTCAAATAAACAACTTGAAACGTTTATTACTCAAGCACCAGATAATACAGGGTGTAAGAAGTTTGATTGCCATTATTCCAGCATGAGATAGAGTAATCATAAATGAACAAAAAGGTTGTATATTACAGGGGCGTAGGATTAACCGTTTTCAAAATACAGCGAGCATTAATATTGGGGAGTTTCATCACAACGTGACAACAGCGTGTGGTGCATACCACGTGTGCACGCAGCAGACTTGTCCTACGGAAAAAATGTAAACAACTATTATTGTGAAACATTTAGTAAATTTCAAGACATTTGTTTCCAGTTTTTAAATAAATAAAATAAAATGTATGGATTTTGTAGTGCGAAGATAGTGTTGCGCTTAAATTCTAGCTCGAATTTTAGTAATTATGAATCTCTTAAAATGGGACTTTTAATCAAATTATGAATTTGAAAAATATGTAATTAAAGTACCCAAAGATTCACGTCATCCAAATAATAATACGTATTAAAAATAATGTAGGTACTTACCAAAAAGCAAATTTAATTCAGTGATTTTTAAACGCACAAGCAGCGCCGGACTGGCCATAGGGAAAAAAGGGAAAATTCCCGTTGGGCCGCGCCCCGAAAGGGCCTCCTGGTCCAACATTTAATAAGATATATTTCAAAAACTCGAAACTTTTTTAGAATGGAAAGCAAAACTTTTTTAAACTTTATGTTTTTTTTTGGACAATTTATTTAAGAGACATTTTATATGTTCGAAGTACAATTTTTCGTTAAGTCTGCTGAAATATTTATTAGTCTTAATAAAACATGTGTTTTGTTTTTGCAAAACATGTAATTAAAGGTAACAGGACAGGTTGTTCTATGGTTTTTTTCTTTTCCATAAAGTCATAATTTTTAGTTTTAATACAAAATTTAGTTAAAAAAGGACAAATTTTTTTGAAAACTTTACATATGAAATTAATTTATATCAGTGAACGATTTAATACCTGCAAGTTCAAAATTTTCAGTAAATTTCAGGAAGAAACCCTACAGTAAAAATCGAAAAATTGATCTTATCAAAATTGACTTACTAACTTCAAAACATCCAAGTTTTAGAAATAAGCTTTTACTATAATATTATTTTCAGATTTGTCAGATGTATTTTAATCGAAATTGCTGAAATGATTGAAGTTTCACATGTATGTTATTCTTTTGTATACTATTAGGTTAATACATATGATTTAACAATACGCTTTCCTTGGTTTTATTTTCGCACAAATACATAATTGTGGTTTATTCTAGAATTAAGTTCTTAGATTACAGCTTTCATATT
>NW_019416481.1:2004314-2010588 GCF_000390285.2 Anoplophora glabripennis | reverse complement strand
AAAAAAACATTAAATTATTGCAATTGTTTATAAGCGTGAAAATTGCGAAAATGTTTAAACAATCACCACGGCTCACCTAATCGTCCGATTTGAATTTTTCAAAAACCATTTTAAAGCTTGAGAGCTCTTCTTTTTGTGGTGAAATTTTCAAGTATTCAAAGGCTTTAGATTTTTAGAAATTTGATTTTGAATATTTTTTAATTAAAAAAAAAATTTAAACAATTATTATGTAAAAACTATCGAACCGAATTGGATAAAATTTGGTGTGATGATTCTATGCACTAAGAAGTTTAATTGGGAAAAGTATGAAGATCCTAGGTATTATTCAAGTGTGAAAAAAATTGACAAATAAACTAGCATTTTTTTATAATTGCAACTAACTATCTTGATCAAAATTTAATTACAAAACTATTTTTCCTCTTCCATTTTTGTCTAAAATGAATAGTTTCTAAGTTGTCGACGAGAGATCCAAGAAAAAAATGAATTTGTATGCTATTTTTTTATACTTTTTTGCAATTACAATTAAGCCCACGCTTTTTTTAATTTGCATAGAAAAATTATCATTTCTGATGTTATTTAGAAGCCGTTAAAGCAAAAATCTCCGATCATATTGCGTTTTAACCAACCCGAAACAGATACCGCCTGTACTATAAGATGAAATTAGGATCTGTAGGAAAATTTTATGAAGCACTTCTAAAATGTTTTGAAGAATTCATAGTTCTTTAGTTTCGAATCGATCAATTTTTAATGTTTACAACAAAACTGTTTTATTAAGTTCATTCAACATTAATAATAAAACTCCTACAAAACTACAACAGAAAGTCTAAAAAGTTTTGTGGTCAAGTTTTAAGATACACTATAAGGTTGTTCTATAAATTCCTCCATTCGAGAAGTACATTTGATATCAGATAAACCTCATTTAAAACTGATTAATCTACAAATATTAAACGAGAGCCAGACTAAACAGCATTTGAATGGTTACTTGGGCACTTAAAATGTTTATTTCTATACTAGTATAAAAACGTTATTAACTGAAAACTGTGATTATTTCGTTATCCGTCGCTTCGATAGCTCTCCATCAAAGGTTAAACGCAAAAAGTACGTAAGTTTAAACAAATTTTTCCCTGATATCCCCAATATCGATTTCATAAATGAGGTGCTCCATCAACCGGTCCATATTGGGGTGAATATCATCAAAGGATTTAAAAATAGAATTTGGTATTTAACGAAATTTCTGAGGAACACTGCAAATTCCGTTTCTCTCAATCAATTCATGTTAAAATCCGTACAAATTGAATTAAAATTTTTAAGGTATCACAGAAAACATTGCGCAAGTTATACTGACTAATGAATACAAAATTATTGTACGAATATCGTTACGTTTTATTTTGAGAATCCAAGTAAGTATTATTACAACCAACCCTTGAATGTTTTCTGACGCGTTAGTTGAACCTTTTTAGAGTCAAAGTACCAAAAGAAGTAATCATATCCGACACATAAGTGAATAAAAGGCAATTAAAATATGCAATACAACGTTTTATCCATAATCACATCACAATCATATTTGTGGAGTCAGAATTAGTGGAATTTAATAAGAAAATATTCGCGCGACTTGATATTTCTTGCTAGTATTCAATAAAACGTAGTAGGTTTTGTTATACTTACTGGTTACTATGGTAGGTTGTTTATTATCAATAAATTAATTAACAGTTCTATCTGAATTTGGTAAAAATGCCAGAAGGTAATGGTGTTCCTGTGGTTGTTTTTGAAGAAGCTCAAGAAGCAATTTTCCATTTATTGCCAGCGAAATCCAGCGAGTATTACGAAGTGGTCGCCGAATTTAACAAATGGAGGAAAAAACGGGGAGTAATGACAATAAATGAAGAAATCATGCTGTCCCATTTTTTAAATTTGAAGAAAAAATATGCAATTTCATCTATGTGGTCGAAGTATTCGATGTTGAAGGCTACTATAAACGTCCACAAAAGTATAGATATTGGAAAATATAACAAGCTTACTGCTTATTTGAAGAGTGAATCGATATGATACAAAGCAAAAAAAGCTGCAGTATTGGAAAGAGCACATATTGAAGAATTTTTTACTGAGACTTCCGATAAAGAATATTTAATGATTAAGGTAATATTTCTTTATATATGTTGTTAGGTATATAGTGAACTTTGAATTATTTTAAGTTGCACTAATAATGGGGTTTCTGGTGCCTGTCGATTAGGGTTTCTGATTTCTCGGCCTATTTTTGTTCTCGGGTCTCGAGAATTCTCGTCTAGGAATTCCCGGGAATTCTCGAATTCTCGAGAAATTTCTAAAACTTAAAAAAGTCGTAATTTTGGAATTGCAATGTGAAATATAAACATGCTGTTATACTTCACAATCATCATTAACATTTATTATTTATTCAGTATTTTTATTAATTACTTATGTTTCTACTTCTACTAACAAAATTAAATTAATTTTTTAGTTTCTTCTTAAAAACCTTTAACTTGTTTTTTTATTAAACACTTTCAATATACTTATGTTTATTTCAATGTTTTTTAATCGTAGTTTTCTTCCAATAATAATAATTAATAATCATTAATCATGCAGTCTTTTAATTAAATAAATAGNATGGTATTCTATGCACGCAGTTATGTCAATATTCCTTAATTAACCGAACTTTTGTGCATCAAGTTGGAGATTTTGATAATTTTTTTCTCGGAAATGGTTGAGCTTAGGACCCACATCATATAAGGTTTCTTTGTTTATTTTAATGTATTAATGTCTGTTAAAATTAAGGCAGTCAAATTTCTAACACCCTGTATATACTTAATGAATAAGGTACGTTTAGATGTGAAAATTTTAAAACATCTAGATATTATTTTTTCCTTTTTAGGTTGTCGTAATATTTGGTATTGCTGGTGCATGTCACCGGGATGAACTGTACCCATTAAATTTGAATGATATAAATTATTTAGCATTAAAGTTTTCGTTAAAATAACATAAAACGAAAAAACGAGATCATTTGTGATAAACGAAACTTACGTGCCACTCACTGTATAGAAAATATATTGCATGCTTTCCAGAAAATTTTGAAGGTTGCCGCTTTTTCTTATAATATTCAAATGGAGAACGTTGCAGGCAAGCAGTAGAAATTGTGGAATACTTGTTGAATTGTGAATATGGTGTTCCTATAAACAAAACTCTTAAAAGGCCTTAGTTTTCGAGATATAGGGTGTTAAATTTTTAAATTCAAAGAATTGGAAAACATTGCATTTTGTGATATTTACTGTACAAAGTTATGACTGACGTTTTGTATGTCCACTTGGAGATTTTAATAACTTTTTATCGAAAATTTTTGAGTTTAGGAGGTTTTTTGTTTATTGTAACAATATACTGTCACTTATTAAAATTATGGCAGTTAAATTTCTAACACAACGTATGATATTTCTTACTACAATAAAAGTAATACATTTTTTTTTGTGGAACTATTCGAAAATACTTTTTATACACGATTACAATTATTCCGAGAATATAATAATTTTTTGCAAGGCATTTTTTCCTTGTAATTATTATATTTCGGGTTCTAAAAAACTAAAAACCTAACCTAAAAACTTCTAGGAATAAACGATTAGCAAATGTAAAATAGAGAAAATTTCTTTATTTCTAGAAAAGAATGAGCCTCCGATTAGGAGATATCCTGAAGCGGTTTTTTTAATCCGCCCTGTGTATTTCGTTGGGCCCCGTACAGATCTAGAATATCGGAATAAGAAGTAAGTAAATAAAACAAGAGATAGAAATCACGGAAGATTTTTTTTACAAGACCAAATAAAAAAAGGATATTGGCGGCCGCAATTAGAAATATAATAAGGAGATTCATTTTTAATTAAACCGAGGTTTAAATATTTAGTTTGGGGGGGAGCAAACAGACCAGAAAGAGTAAGTTATATTAAATATCAATCTTCCACACGGTGTTTTCTTAGCTGGGGAGCCCGCGCGTACGCATCATCCCCGAAAGCTTCCGCTTAACCGCTATTTACATAATCATTTTCTCACGACAAAGCGAATCTGCACTTTTTGGCGTACTCTCCCTACCATAAGCCGCTAAAATAAATAACAAGTGCTATTGTAGATCCCCTAAGCGTTTAGGAGATTCAGTATTTATACTATAAAGCGCACGGACGTCTTTTTATTGTACAGGGTGTCCACAATTTGGACACAGTCAACGACAAACGTTGTAAATTGAAGTTCTCAGGGCGGTCTTACTAATACATCTTTTTGATTACAGAAACTTTTTGCATAAGTCACCATGACGGTGGTCAACGAATGGATGGCAGGCACGAGGTTCGGCGGCTGGGTCCAAAGATGCCGGGAGTCGCGCCGCCTCGTTCTGGTCATCGTCGCCATAGCGCTGCTCCTGGACAACATGCTACTCACCACTGTCGGTAAGTGTCACTTTGTATCCAAGTTATTTTTACGTAAATGATATTTGTTTAACAATTGCTGCCGATAAATCGAGGAAGGTTGAAGAGTCTGATATGATCTGATCTGATCTGGTCTGATGTGACCTGATCTGATTTTATCTGATCTGATCAGACAACAGCAGTGATGACAGTAGTGACATTATTTCTCTAAACTATTTTATATCAGTTAAGACAGATTTATTGTGGCCTTATAAATATTTAAATGTTTACTCTAATATTTGTTGTACCTGTTGTGTTTTTATGGAGTGTTGTTAATAATTTTAAAATAATTTGATTTCATTTTAAAATTACAAATATTTTTAATTATTTTTCACTTGATTATAAGAGTTCATTCAAATTTGTATTACCTTTTTTCGTATTAAGTGCAATTTCTTTATCGTTTTTTTTTATGTTAATTTTTAATATAGTGACGTAGGAATAATTAAAAATCAAAATATAGTATATTTGCTTGGATAGTTTGTTGTTGACATTTTTCAATTTCAGCTTTGAAAAAATAAATTATTTAATTAATTTTCTCAGAAATTTTAGTTATGTGGAAGTATATTAAAAGCTAATATTTATGATGTATTTACTAAATGAGTCATTGTTTTATTGTGTATTTTCAAAAAGCAATGCTTTCTTAATAGTCCAGGTGCTATCTGTTTTAAAAAGGGTATACTTGGATAAAACGCATATGATCGGAGATTTTTGCTTTAACAGCTTCTAAATAACATCAGAAATGATAATTTTTCTATGCAAATAAAAAAAAACGTGGGCTTATTTGTTATTGCAAAAAAGTATAAAAAGACAGTAAAAAAAATCATTTTTTTCTTGGATTTCTCGTCGACAACTTAGCAACTATTCATTTTAGACAAAAATGAAGAGGAAAAAAGTTTTGTAATTAAATTTTAATCAAGTTAGTTGCAATTCGAAAAAATAATTATTGTTATTGCAAAAATCGGAAAAATCATTTAAAAAATTGCAAAACATGCGCTAGTTTATTTGTCAATTTTTTTTCGGACACTTGAATAATACCTAAGATCTTCATATTTTTCCCAATTAATTAATTAATTTTCGCAGGTTTGAACTCGAGAATTCAGATTGGAGTAGCTGTGTGTTTGCTCCCCCCACCATTGATATTTCATTGATTTCACGCGGTCTTGAATATCTTTGAGAGACATTTTAAATGGGACGCCCGTGATTGCAAATTTCGAAAATTTATATCTGGAAAAACTCAGCCCTTATACCCTTATAGTTTTGCTGTAAATAAGGGTTAACTTTAACGGGCTATAACTCCAAAAATAATGGGCGGATCATCAGGTTTTTTTTTAAATACTCGTCTTTCCAAGTACTTTCAAACCATATTTTAAAATAAAAAAAAATTGAAAAAAACATTAAATTATTGCAATTGTATATAAGCGTGAAAATTGCGAAAATGTTTAAACAATCACCACGGCTCACCTAATCGTCCGATTTGAATTTTTCAAAAACCATTTTAAAACTCGGGAGCTCTTCTTTTTGTGGTGAAATTTTCAAGTATTCAAAGGCTTTAGATTTTTAGAAATTTGATTTTGAATATTTTTTAATTAAAAAAAAAATTTAAACAATTATTATGTAAAAACTATCGAACCGAATTGGATAAAATTTGGTGTGATGATTCTATGCACTAAGAAGTTTAATTGGGAAAAGTATGAAGATCCTAGGTATTATTCAAGTGTCTGAAAAAAATTGACAAATAAACTAGCATTTTTTGCAATTTTTTAAATGATTTTTCCGATTTTTGCAACAACAATAATTATTTTTTCGAATTGCAACTAACT
>NW_019416481.1:1999084-2001305 GCF_000390285.2 Anoplophora glabripennis | reverse complement strand
AAGAATCATCAAAGTAAACTAAAGCCTTAAAAACTTAAAATAAATAAATCATGAGCTGGTAGAGAAACCACTTTAACCGCTCAGTTATTTGTCGAGAAACGAATTGAACGCATGAACGAAACGAACTCCAGTCAAGAACTTAAGACACACGTGATTTTTAAATTTCTCGATTTCTCGATTTCTCGACACTTTTTTCTCGTCTCGAGTAAGGCCAGATTTCCCGGGAATTCTCGCTTCGAGAAGTCTCGACCAGAAACCCTAGTGTCGATGCTGCCAATTGACAAATTTGAAAATTAGTGACGTACAGGACGTTGGCAGTTACCTACTTGTTTCAATACCTGACACCAAGACGGGCATTTCAAGAAAATTTACAATTATAGAAGAAGGATTTTGTGTGAATGCTGTTGAAATATGCAGAAAATACATATATTTCTCTGCGCCCAATTCGCTTAACACAAGACAAATTCTCTGTAAGATACATCAATCAAAAATGTACTCTTCAACCTATTGGAATCAACACATTGGCGGAGGTACCCTGAATAGTTGCTTCATTTCTGAATATCGCAAATCCAGAAGCATATACTGGCCATTGTATGAGGCGCACTTCAACAACTTTATTGGCCAATAAAGCTGCTGATCTTACAATCATCAAAGGGCATGGTGGATGGAAGAGTTCCTCTGTAGCAGAAAGTTTTGTTGAGTCTATACTTAACAAAGTTGATATTGCAAGGAAAATCCAAGGAAAATATAGCTGTTCCTTACAAGAAGAGACATCCGTAACTTGTGCAAATTCTTCACAAACTTCGGTTGATTTTATGCGTTCCGAAAATGATGGCAACAATGCTACAAGGGTTGTTATTAACGGAAATGTGATAAAACAAAAAACGAAATATCTATTACTTATAGTCCACGGGCCCACGTGCAAAGAAAAAAATTATTACCAGCAAGCTGTAACTTTGCGTGCAGTTTAAGTTTGACAAGTCTCCCAAGATTTGACTACGAGGAAAATTCAACAGTGGTAAGGTTTCCCGTGATTTCCAGGAAAATATGTCAATCTGGCATGAACATGGAATGTTATGACCATCACTTTTTTTTAAGTTTAAATGAAAGATAAATTTTTTTAAACCCCCCAAAAAATTTGACCGACAAAAATGTTGGTATTTTGAGTTTGTCCCCCACCCCAAATATGTCGATTTGGTGACATTATGGTTGGTGACCAGCAAGCTGATTTTTCTGGGAGGGTTTGGTAATAAGATTTGAAATGAAACTATCTTATTGTCCGACAAAATTCTTGAGAAGTTTTTGCAGTCCGACACCCTGAAGATGTCGACTTAACGACAACAGGGTTGGTGATAACCAGCTGTCGGACAAAAGCATTATTATTTCAAAAAATGCAATATTAATCTGAGAATTTAATTGTCCGACAAAATTATGGGTAAACTAAACTATAAAATTTTGCAGGTTTCAATACTTATGCATGATATCAAAGAAAAATTTATATTTAATAAAAAAAAAATTTTTAATTTCTTAAATTTCAAAATAAATATGACTAAATTTATTTTTTATACAATTAAAAAAAATTGTAAACAGGCTAATAGATCAAAATTCATGGGTAGATTCTCGAAGCAAAAATATTGCGATTTAGCCGAACTTACCTTAGTCCAAAAGTTGATAGTTAAAGAGATACAGGGTGTTAAATGTAAAATATTATTTTAGTTTTTTTTTCATTTATTCCTTAACAAATGCAAATATCCTCACAAA
Source organism: Anoplophora glabripennis (assembly GCF_000390285.2). NCBI lineage: Eukaryota > Metazoa > Arthropoda > Insecta > Coleoptera > Cerambycidae > Anoplophora > Anoplophora glabripennis. The sequence continues at coordinate 1,999,544 of NW_019416481.1, read as the reverse complement.
ATTTTGAGGTTTGGAGTTTGTTAAGTAGAGGAATTGAAATGTGTTTACATTTTGGTTAAAATTCATAGAGGGTGCTAGCTGCAGTAGATTGAATGTGTTAAAAACGACATAACTTTTTTATGCTTCAAGATATCACATCTTTGGTATCAAATTCTTATTTTCCACACAAAAAAGCTACACTTTATAAAACTAGCTCTCTCGCACCGTTTTCGAGATATTTGGCTTTGAAACTTCCAATGCTGTTGAATTAAATTACAATGAAGTACCTACCTATTATTAATTTAGCGGTGAAGTTTCTTAAGTTTGGACGAAAATCAAATAATTGACATATTCCACTTGTCTTATTACTGTCATTTGTATGCTACTGTCCATTAAGTATTATTCGTACCTAAAATTACATCTTAATTTAAATTGTATGTACATAAATGTGAGATGGAATGCCGAGACTTCCGTTTTTGGG
>NW_019416481.1:1647853-1995839 GCF_000390285.2 Anoplophora glabripennis | reverse complement strand
TTTTTTAAAACCCCCAAAAAATTTGTCCGACAAAAATGTTGGTATTTTGAGTTTGTCCCCCACCCCAAATATGTCGATTTGGTGACATTATGGTTGGTGACAACCAGCAAGCTGATTTTTCTGGGAGGGTTTGGTAATAAGATTTGAAATGAAAGTATCTTATTGTCCGACAAAATTCTTGAGAAGTTTTTGCAGTCCGACACCCCGAAGATGTCGACTTAACGACAACATGGTTGGTGATAACCAGCAATCTGGTTTTGATTTTTTTCTCTAATAATTGAAATGTATAACACAATAATATACTTGTCCGCCAAAAAGATTGGAAAATTTGCCTTAAAAATGGGAAAAATTTTTTAATGAAAAAGTAAAGAAGAATAAATGAGAAAATTATCTTGTTGAAATTGAAATATTCATAACTAGTTATGTCTAACTAATTTAATTAATCTCCATCAAAATGATTTCTTTGTTCAAAAAACTTATATGTACATTTTATTTTATAAACTATTGTAACTATTTTATAAAAAATGGTAACTACAATGAATGCATAAATTTTTTCTTGTGTTTTTTAAATTAAAATTTGCAATCTTGTTTTGACAAACAGTTTACACATAGTTTTGTTCTTGAAAAACCAATTAAACCAATTTTAAACCAATTTTAAAAATATTATTATACATTTATCAACGCGTTTATTAAAAGACTGTCTTGTTGTAAAGTATAAATCCTTAATGCGAAATGACTTTGCAGCATTTAAAACCAGCTGCCAAAGTTCTTAACAGGTGTTTGTTTATAGTTTCTCCATAAACAACTGATTTCATGTAACCCCAAAAACGGAAGTGTCGGCATTCCATCTCACATTTATGTATATACAATTTAAATTAAGATGTAATTTAAGGTACGAATAATACTTAATAGACAGTAGCATACAAATGACAGCAATAAGACAAGTGGAGTATGTCAATTATTTGATTTTTGTCCAAACTTAAGAAACTTCACCGCTAAATTAATGATAGGTAGGTACCTCATTGTAATTTAACAGCATTGGAAGTTTCAAAGCCAAATATCTCGAAAACGGTGCGAGACAGCTAGTTTTATAAATTGTAGCTTTTTTGTGTAAAAATATGAATTTGATACCAAAGATGAGAAATCTTAAAATATAAAAAGTTATGTCGTTTTTAACACATTCAATTTACTGCAGCTAGCGCCCTCTATGAACTTTAACCAAAATGTGAACAGATTTCAATTCCTCTACTTAAACAACTCCAAACCTCAAAATGTTGTGAGGATATTTGAATTTGTTAAGGAGTATATGAAAAAAAACTAAAATAATATTTTACATTTAACACCCTGTGTCTCTTTAACTAACAACTTTTGGACTAAGGTAAGTTCGGCTAAATCGCAATATTTTTGCTTCGAGAATCTACCCATGAATTTTGACCTATTAGCCAGGAACCACCCTGTATACAATTTTTTTTGTAATTGTATAAAAAAATAAATTTAAATTAGTCATATTTATTTTGAAGTTTGAGAAATTTAAACAAAATTTTTTTTATTCATATATTTTTTTTATTAAATATAAATTTTTCTTCTACATCATGCGTTAAGTATTGAAACCGCAAAATTTTATCGTTTAATTTTGTCGGACAAGCAAAAAAAACCGATAATTTTGTTGGATAATTAAATTCTCAGATTAATATTGCATTTTTTTAAATAATGACGCTTTTGTCCGACAGCTGGTTATCAACCATATTGTCGTTAAGTCGACATCTTCGGGGTGTCGGACTGCAAAAACTTCTCAAGAATTTTGTCGGACAATAAGATACTTTCATTTCAAATCTTATTACCAAACCCTCCCAGAAAAATCAGCTTGCTGGTTGTCACCAACCATAATGTTACCAAATCGACGTATTTGGGGTGGGGGACAAACTCAAAATACCAACATTTTTGTCGGACAAATTTTTTGGGGGGTTTAAAAAATATATATCTTTCATTTAAACTTAAAAAANAGTTACTTTATTCCACTAGTGGATAAAGTATCACTTTAGACGGTTCATATGTGTGGATAAAAATCCGATTATAAGGTGATTGTGGATAAAAACTATTAATGGGTAAATTAGAGTTGACTGCAATAATTAAGAGATTAAATTTCTGTTTTCTTTCTAAAATGCATCACGTATAAGTTCACAGTTTCTAACGTTAGAGTTAATTGTATTACCCTAGTCGACATGGCTTGTTTTCGAAATTAAAAGTAAATTTAGAACATAAAAAATTATAAAAGCACTTTAGTCTTTCAAAATAAAGACTAAAATTGTCATTTAGTTAGTAAAGTGCCATTAAGGTGTTACATTAGTCGATGACGGATGTTAATCCTCCGTTTTCTCTCTAAAATGTGCCACATTTTCTTAACCTGGAGTGCACTGTGTCACATTCCAGCCGCGCCAGTCAAGATAAACGCTAAGCAAACATCTTCGGAAAGGCAGGACAGTGGAGGATCCCAATTCTGTCGCGAGGACTTATCTCGAGCTGGAATTAACTGCTCGGTTGTCCTTCCCTCGGCCAGAGAAAGACGGGACAATTAAAGTCCGGCTAATTGCCGCGCGTCTGCGGTCATTATCATTAACAGGATAATTACTCATCTCTTGAACTTTCCGTTACAATAACGGCAGTTTCTTATCGAAAGGGGCATTATATACTTCAGTTGGTTTATTCAAATTGTAACAAGGAGCTCGGCGGGCTTTTGTTCTCTACAGAGGCCGCGGTTCAACGAAGGTGAACGACAAAGGTTCCGTAATTTTGATGGATGTCTGTTACAGCGAGGGGTCGAGATTAGATGATATCTAATTGTCTGTTAAATGTTGTCTGGGGGCGTTTATCTGGAGGATATCCATAAAGTTTTCAGTCCAATTTGCAGCAAGGGCTGATCTACGATTTAGAAGATATAATTCATCATGAGATACGATATAAATAGTTTTTTTCTCTGTCACAAAACTATGACATTATCCTCTAAGGTTGACATTTTCCTTACTGAGAAAAAAAATCGTATCTTAGCAACAAAAGTATTCACTTTTAATTCTTAAATTAAAAGTGTTAATCTAGTTTTAATTTATAAAAGTTTATTCAACAATTTTTACAATAATTTTTGTTTATCTACATTGATATTAAATACACAGTTTTAACAAGTATTAAAATTAAATAAACCACTGAAACTGTCACTACCCTCATTCTTGGAGCAATTCTCAAAGCAGTCCAACACGTTTTCATTAAGAGTTATATTATTTTCAGATGCTGTGAAATAAAAAATGACAACGGTGCTTGATTTATCATTACCACTATTGACTTTCAGTATTCTTTTCGCAATATTTTTTTTATTCAAAAGTGAGTCTTCAATATAGCCTTCCGCCACAGTGCTCGATCTCTATCCTCCTCGTCTTTTAAGACAAGTGAGATCGCCACCACATACTCTTTCCAGTTGTATAGCTTCAAAACTTTTGCCACTTCTTGCCACTGATTTTATGAATACCTCCCACCATTCGATGACACTATCTTAGAAATAATCGACGTTCCATCAATCTTCATTCCAGGTTGATGTAAAGCAACATATTTTCGATAAAAACTTAAAATAATTGCCTCCCAGCACCGTAAAAGGAGAACACTTGATTTTGGTATTAGGATTTCTTATAATTAAGGCAGATTTCACGTCTTCAACATTATCAATTATTAAATTGACTAATTCATCAGAACGGCATGCGCCTGCAACTCCCAATATTAGGATGACCTAAAGAAGCTTTTTAAAAATTTTGTTCTTTAATTTTTAAAGCGTTTACCTTCATCATCAAATATAAATTATCAGCAATCAACTTGCTCCTTTGCAAATACTCGCGATTTTTTCGGTCCATATTCCTCATTTTGTCTCTGGAGAAAAGCACGTAACTTTGAATATTTGCTTATATCAATCCCCTTCTTTATATCCAGCGTTGAATATTGTGACCAAAGCGTTGACGGCTTCATTTTAATTGCTAAGTTTGAGAAATATACCATCAATACATCTTCTGAGTACAACTTAATGTTTTTTCTTTGTGCCAATCCATAAAACGTTGGTAGACACACTCATAAATTTCTCGAGATTTCTTTGGTAGAAAATTCAAATAAACCCCTTTCGTACACCTAAATATTCAGTAGATTCCATTTTTACAGAGTTTTCAGCAAATTTAACCACAGCCAATCACAAAGGAACTCAATTAGCAATATGGCAACTAATGTTTGACGAAGTCTCCATGACTGCATCGATATATCCTACTTAACTACTTTGCTTTATTATCCAAATTTGATTTAAATAATTTCAAAGCACAAATGAATAATTAAATGAGGGATTTCGGTTCACTTAGCATATTATTTTTGAGAAATTGTAGATCATAGTTGATGCGCAGAAAATCTGATTTTTTTTAACAACTTCTCCTGAAAAAAAATGAAAGAAAACTAGCACGTAAGCCGTGTAGTGACGTCATACCACTCGTTAACGGCTAACTAAAGTTAAATGATCAGGCATTGGTTTAGTCCGAAAAAGCTTTTTGAGCCCAAAGATACTTGTAAAAAAATTTCGAAAATTTTAGCTTTCAAAACGTTGTTTTAAATCTGGATACGACCAGCCTATCGAAAGTTATTAAAACAATTTTGAATTTTTTCTGCTCCGTAAATTTTTTGCATGAGTGTAGAATAAATATTATAGTTTATGCTTTGTGATTATGTGATATCTTGTATCTCTATAGAAGGTAAATAATCAAAAAGGGGGACTTTTTTTGTCAATTTCATACTGCAACTAAAGTTTTGATAACGACATAAAGTTTTCTGTAATGTAAAGTATGTATACAGGGTGATTCACAACTTATCTAAAAATATTATATGCGGCATGACAATTGGAGTCAATATAGTAAAACAAGTTTTTGTAAAATCCTTGTAGTTTCCGAGAAAAAAAAATGTAAGTTGTGGTACTTTCAACCATTACATAGCTGGACAACTGTAGTCTCTAGCATCATTCGCAATATGCGTGGGGAGCCACGTGGCCTCAGCGTCTAAAATCCGATTTTACAATCGTCTTTGTGATAGTGTTTACAATAGTTCTTTTAGTAGTTAGTATCAAAAATGGCTTGCGTGTATAGCAACTCGGAGTTGATGGATATCGTTTTAATTTACGGTGAATCAAGACAACATTTGTATTATGGTGAGGCATTTGTTTTATTATGTTAGTTCGTAGAAACTGAGGAAAACGGACCCAAACGTGTTTACATGTCGGTGTACAAAATTTTGAACAGTTGTTTTAACGTCAGGTATGTAAAATTATTTTATTATTTAAAACCACAAACTAATTTTATTAATAATAGCAATAGCGGCAAAAGCAGTTGAATTTGCTGATATAAAATAGGTGTTATAAAATTCTATTTTTTTTTTGATAAGTTCTGAATCACCCTGTATAATGTGTTATACCTAGTGATATGTGTGTCGTGACGAATTATCTACTTCTTCAGTGTCAAACTTATCTGGTTAGGCAAAATTAAATTTATAAATCAACCCTTTTCCTGATCCTTTTAGTTCAAAGGGTTGCTTATTAAAAAAAAATCATTCCAGTTAGCAGAAATACCCAATCAAATTAGAAGTGTAATGGAAAATGCCACAAATAGGTAATTATAAATAATGTACTTTAATTAACTGGAACGGGAAAGTCTTTTTCATACAGCTGTAAATGTAACTTTTATTGGAAAAATTGCTTCAATACTTATATTTGAAAGTTTATTTATTTTCATTGAACAAATTTTACATCTCAGTCTATGAAGTTATTAATACCTATTGCTTGATTGTTACATTTTCCTAAGGTCAATTCTCCATGGTTACCGAGTTATGTCTCGATTAGAAATAAGTACATTCATGTACAAAATTACAACAAAACTAAATTAACGTACTTATTTATCTTGTTCAAAATGTCCTCCTTCAGCATTAATACACTCTACAGCACGACCAAGAATAAATTTGAGCGGTTGTCCTTAAAATCCCCTCACTTGCTGACATTTACCGAAAATTATTACCTGCCTAAGCTTCACTCTACTATTAACTGGTGTATCGTACACTAAGCTTTTAAGATGGCCTAAAAGGTCTAAAGGTCTAAAGGATTGAGATCTGGTGATCTCTGTGGCCAAGAATGTGGTCCTCCACGTCCGATAGCCTTCATTAAGATACCCTCTCGTTTGTCGACTAAAATGAGCAGGAGTTCAATCATGTTGTAATATTATTTGTTGTCTTTTAAGTATAAAACAGACCTGGCAATTCATTAGGTAAAAAGTTTGTGTAAACTTCTGCTGTCAGGGGCTCTTCAAAAAGGAAGGGGAATTAGTTGATCAACAATTATGCCACACCAGACGTCCACAGAAAATCGTCTTTGAAAAGTAGATCCTTTTTTAAATGAGAATTCGCATCAGACCATCTGTGAGAGTTGTGTATATTGTTCACTCCATCTCGAGTAAACAGCGACTCATAGCAGGCAAATAAAATACGTCTTACTAATTGAGGATTTGCTTCAACCTATTGGCAAAATGTACCAGTGAAAGTAAGTAATCCCAGATGCTGAACTTGTTGTACATGATGAGGATACAATAGATTGCTACGCAACATTTCTTTGTACGTGCTGAAATTCTCCTGGTACTTAATTCTGGACGGTCTAAAATTATCTGGAAAATGTTTGCTTGCCCAATCAAATTTTACTGCTCAGGACGTTCATATTTAGTTGGCATTGTTGGAAATGAACCATGCGTTCGCAGATGTCGAAACACAGAAACAAATGGTTGATGATCTGCCACTCTTCTGTTTGGAAATCGTCGTTGATACTCTCTATGTGCAGCTCGCGAGTTTCCATCACATAATCCATAAATATAAGCTATATCAAGATACTCTTCGTTTGAAAACTGCACAGGCATGTTGACAGAACTTGTTTTGTCAACTAACATGTTAGCTGGATTGATATTAAAACATTATTTCTAAATTTTAAAAGTTGTCACTTTTGATATCATCGTTAAAATTCGTGTTTTGAAATAATTAAGCATAGATTATAAAAAAGAGGCCCCAGAATGGATTCTTGTGGTACATCTCAGTCGAACTACATCCCTACACTAAAATAGGGCTTATTGCTTTAATTGTCCGGCCTTAAACAAGCACAAAATTAATGAAAAAATATCAACCTCCGCTCCCAACTAACTGAAATTAATAATTCAAACATTATCTCCCCGAAACCGATACAATTAATCCCACTCCCAATCACAAGCCGTTTGTCTGGACGGATTCTCATTCGTATTATTTTCTTTGGCGGATACGTGTGAAAGTAGCGGCTAATTGGATTTATCCTGGGTGGCTCTGATAACGTAAACGAGAAATTAAAACCACCCTTCACACATCATCGCGGGGTGCTTCAGTTGGATGCGTCACCGACAGAAATTTTCGCCAGTTGACCTGGAAATTTGAATACGAACGTCTATTTATATACACCTCCACCACCTTCGCCCTAAATATACTCAACCGGGTAGAAAAAATAGAATGGGCGGCTTTGACAGTCTGCGGCGCAGACGGCCGCGACGTTTCGTCAATGGTATTATTAAAATGAGTATATATAGGTGACATTTTTGTTTTTGAGATTCTAATCTGTGATGGCGTAGGTGTAGGGTAAGGGTTACTCACTCTAGATTTGATTTTATTTGACTCGGAGAATCAATTCCTAGGACTGAAGGAAGTTCGATAAATTGGTAACACGATGTGGTTCAAAATATTTAAAATATTTTGAGAACCGCTGACAATTTTATATAAAGGATGATTAAAAATACCCTGAAAGAGTTCTAGGGCAGAAAGTAGGATCACAATTTGTAGATAATCTAAAATATATAAAAGTTGTTTGCAAAAACAGTTGTGCATGCTTTGTGCCATGTGGATTAATTGATGCCCTCGAACGGTGTGCGGAGGTTTTGGCTATACAATCTTCACTTCAACAGCTTCTTTCCTGCTTTTCTGCTATTTTCTATTCTAATTCTCAAGCACTGATACTTTCTTTAGGTCACAAATTTTCCTTTCTACCTTTCTACCGTTCTTCATCCAACATTTTATAGGATAAAGCAATCAGTTGTGCGAGCGATCACATAGGATCGTATACCTATATACATGACAAGGACTGCCAACTTACAAATAATATTCATACGCTGTTGCCAAGTTTCTGTTGCAACTTGTGGCATTTATTTGTGCATATTGGGTAAAAGATAATAATTGAAAGATGGAAATATATAGTTATACTATTTTTAACTCGATTTTATTCAATATCTACAAGTAAATATCTCAATCTACTTACTTTCTAGTCATAAAGAATATTTTTCTTTGCATTGGCAGCAATGAGTATTATTTGACTCAGTTAATAAACATGGTGTTGCAGATGCAGATGCCTCCTTAACGAGAAGGACGCTAAAGTTTCTTTAAAATTATACTTTTCTTTCTATTTCGTAAAAAATCTTGGCAACAATGCATAGTATCATCTATGCTAGTCGGAAAAACCAGAGTAAAGTTAGCAGTTCTCAACAAGTTTTCTATTAATACATATAATTAGGCATATTTATTTTAAATTTGACTCTTTTGTAATGAGTAATTCTTATATTATTATTTGAAATGTGAAAATATACATTTATTAGTTATTAAATATATCTAGCAAGCAAGTAATCAAAATAAAAATGTTTAATTTGTAAACTGTCATACCTCGTTATCTTTATTTAATATCTAAACCCTCTAGCATGCTCGTCGGTTTTTTTTTCTAAAGTGTTTTTTTGTTGTTTGTATTTATAAAAACATGTTGGGAAATGTCATGTTTGTTCGTCTGGGTAGACTGTGTAATTACTTTTGGTTTTAACCGGTGTTTATGACATTTGTATTAATCCAAACTTCCACAATTTTTAAATCAAAGGCGAAGTTGTTTGCCGAGTTTAATTTCGAATATATTGTATTAATGGCAATTCCAAGCTAATTTAATTGGAATTTACTCGATCTTTTTATCATATTTCTTTAAAATGTATAGAATTAATCTTGTTATATCAGTTAAGTGATTTGATGTTGAAAACGCAAAATCTGAATGTACAAAGCTTTAATCACCACCCTTTTTTATGATACACAGCCTCCTTTGAGGGTTTAATGTCTATTGTCTATTGTCTTTATTCTAACCATCTGTCTGTGTAAATGAAAATTGAAACAAATGTAAAAATTGATTAGTACTCGGGGAATATAACGCTTAGTCCCAACTCCTCTGAGGCATCGTGAATAATTTCTTTCCTGCTACAACTGAAATCTAACCACTTATCCTAATTGCAAATCTGACGAAACGGAGATATTAATACGAATTACCAAAAATCATGGTCGGTTAAGGTAGTTTCATGGACGAATAATTCTAATAAAGTACAATATAAAGCCTACAATATTAACTATTTGCGCTATTTTCACTAAGAGTGAAAATAATAGGACATAAACTATTTGTATGTAACGGTGCCATCAATCAAATAATAATAATTATTTTCACTCTTAGTAGTTGGCAACATTGACAGTGATTTGTTTCGTTCAGTGGCGGGTTAAGTGCAGTGACAATAGGGTCACACGGGAAGCACGGACGTCTCTGAATGGACAGATCGTGTCGGTCGGAAATCTAAGAAAACGGAAAGTAATTTTGATCAAATGGAAGTAGATTTTAATATTTTTGGTAACATTTACGTGTGAAGTCAGCTTCAATCATTCTGGCTCTCTCGGTATATTCATTTATTTTTTTTTAAATACACCAACTTATGCATTATAAATAATTCCGCTGGGTGTGTCACTCGGGCCGATCGCACATTGTTTCAACCTCCTTCCACAGCTATGTTTGATGGAAATTAAGAACCGCGAGAAAAAATACACAGAATGGCACTCTCATTTGATTGATTATACCTACCCCGCGTGCGACATCGTTTTGACTATGTCGGATTTCGCGACATTGTTTTGATTAATGCTTAGTTGATTTTAACAATCTAATGTATCGCGACCGGGTAGCAACAGGTATACGTACGTACGTTTCCCACGTACCACTCCGACTGCAAGAGAGAGGGGCGAGGAAAAATGAAAAAATATCGCAGTGGGAACTTGATTTTTAAATTTTATATGATATTAAATAGGTAAATAATTGAAATCAATTTTTCAGTACTAAATAAATATAAAACAGAAAATATGCTCGGAAAATAATGATGCAACTATATTATTTACTGTATATTGTGTACAGGGTGTTTATCAAGTTGAAGATAATTGTAATGCGTTAATAATACATATTTTTAATAACCAGAACCGATAAAACTACAAAACGTTGCTTAAAATGAATAATAATTAAAATTGTTAAAACTTGTTGGGAACCTCTGGAAAAGTCCCTTATATGAAAAGAGGAGAACAGTTATCATCAGTTATTCTTTAGTTTTAATTACGGAAAGTGTGTTTTTATTTAAGTTTCAGGTAAAATTATTAGTGCACAAATGTTTAATGTGAAATGATTTAATTGTATGCGTAGGTATTAATAAGACCGATAAAAACTGTTGGGTAACTGCACATCTTTATGTACGTCAATTTATGTAAACACTACTTATAAAGCCAGCCGATTTGTCGATGGAGTCAGCGGTTCCAAAAATGTCCCTTCGTATTATTGTGGTTAGTCAGTAGGCATCAAAAAGTATATATCTATTATTGAAAAATATTTCCACCAGTCGAGTTTTTATTATTTATCCTTGAAATGTATTCATTTAAATACATATATGTTAATTTAAGAGTTTTTTTTTATTTTTTAATTTAAATTATAATAATTAACCCAAAACTATTATAAACACAAAAATATTACAAGGACAAATTTTGAACAAAAAACTGTGGTCGCTCCTTATACATAAAATATTGTGACACCCTGTATACAAATACCTACAGTGGTTTCTCATTTACTTGCTGTATAATTTTTTTATATCTACTTTTGGAGTAAGAATACATTTCATAATATTTGACCCTCATCAAAAATTTCATCACCCTTAATTCAATGATAGAATATAGAAGTAATAACGATGATCTTCATATGATCCGTTATAGTTAAAAAAGTTTTAATCGCATCCTCCTCTTCGGTGGAGGGTGCAATTTAATAATACCTTCCCCTTTAGAAATAAGTTCAGAACTTTGTCGAAGTTGGTTAACAATCTTAACATAGTAATTCGTATTTAATGAAAACACCTTACAAATTTTTGTTACGACTAAAATTAAATGAAACTTTTTGCATGTTTACAATAATCTGATTCAACCGCGCAGTTCTTATCAAATTATAGGCGCTGTTCTCAGTGTTTGTACAGGGTGTATCGTCATTGGAAACAGGCGGTTGGTAACAGTTCTCATTTCAGTTGTTTACTGGAGGTTGTTCATAGTGCATGATTGGTTGTTCCAGGCAGCTGATAGGAATTAATTACGCAACATCCGCACGATAACAAAGGCAACAGTATACTAAATTGACATGAACGTGAAAAGCATTTTGAGGCAGCGGCTCGCTCATGTCGCGCTTGAGCGGCTAGGCTAGGCTGTAGTTTGGTGTGTTGTAAAAAGGGCATAATCTTGAGTAGATTTAATTTTACCGTAAATATAGTAGACATTCTGAATGTCTTTATGAACAGCGAAAACCCAAATTTGACTCTTGTGGAACTCCACAGTTTGCATTGGATTCTAATGATAGATTGATATATCTAACTACAAAATCAAATTGAAATAAACTTCTTTTGCAGTTTCTCTTTCATATTTTGCAGTATATCGCGGGAATATAAGTAAAAAATATGTTCAAAAGGTTGACACTGAAACATTTGAAATCTAAATTTAATTTTTCGAAAATTATCATCAAAAGTCGACATTTTCATTAAATTTTCAGTTGACAAAATGAGTTGACCTAGCTGCAAAATATCTATATCTGCTCTACTACAGTTAAATAGATTATTAATACATTGTTTTCAAGAAGCTAAGTGGATTTTACCGTAGAAGTGGAAGCTGCTATGGACAACGGAAGGTAAGTGAGGTAACTTACCTCCCTAGGCAAAGAGGCGATTTAGAGTTATAAATGAATATTCTATGAAGAAGTAAATAGAAATATTTGATAAACATTACATTTTATTAATTATTATGAATGAATATTTATAGTAATTGTACAGTTATTACATTTAGTAACATTTATAAAATCTGGATAATTATTCTCCTCGCGTTTACTAATTGTCACATTTTTCTCAAAATGATTTGACCGCTCCATTTCAGTCACCTGAGGTTCAATATTATCTGACTGATCCATTAAAACAGCATGATGCGACGTACTACTAGAATCTGGAGTTGAAGTGTCTTATAAAGAGTCCTGTTGGCTAATTAATATTTGTTACTTAAACTGTCCGCACCATAACTTTCTGCAATTGTGGCTGATTTCCACCCACCATGTCTCTTGATTGCTAATACATCAACTCCTGTATTAGCCAGTAACGTTGCCGATGTTCTTCGGAATGAATGGCCTGTATATGTTTTAGGATGTTGTAGCAAAGTTTACGGAATAAATATCATTGAGTCCACAAACTCGCCAAACAAAAAATTGTCTTATTTTATTGCAGTTTTCGAAAAAAATATTGTTTTTGAACGCGAAATGTTTTTGCGTTCTTGAAAGGATATTTTCTTCTTCCATTCTTGAACGCAAAAGTATCATTTCGCGTTCTAGATACAAAAATAACTATTTTCTGTCTCCATTTTTTCAAAAGATAGTTAAAAAAATATGTTTAACGTCTTTAAAAGCTTATGTTTCTGTTATGAAGGTTCTAAATTCAAATGTTTGTACAGGTAAAATACATTGTTTTCCAGTTATCATTTTTTTTTAAACGTGTCAATCTCAACTGATGCCAGCTAGGTCTTTTGTAACGTTCTCTCTGACTATTCGCTGCGTGTAGGCTCCTTCTGCCCCTGTAATTGTTCCGAAGGCTCGGGGCCCTCCAATTGAGAATGCATTGAGGCAAAAGAGTGGCGGGAAGTGGCTCTACAACATAATGGCACAATTCACCGTAAGAAATATAAAGTGCCATAAAATTATAGAATTTTATTCACTCTAAAGAGAAATCTCCATCAAACGTTTTAGATAAAATATAATGACCATCGGCATTACGCGAAAGAAAAATTTACGGACGACTTTATTGTCGCATTAAAGGAGGTTATGGTTCGCCCCCGGTATCGAGGCGGGGTAACATTAAGCCGTCGATTATTTTTTTCGGAAAATACAGGCGGCGCCTTTCTGCGCGGGTAATTAGGAATTTTTATTTCATTTCTCGGCGATTCTAAAACTGATATAAAATGCAACGCTGAAAAGGATTTATAGGTGGGGCTTTACTACCCATAAAATCGATAGGGATGGAAAAAATCGCTTCGTGCTTTGATTGACGTCCCGCTCTTTTCAGCGGGATGCACTCTGGTGGTTCGAAAAGGGAGGATTTTCCGAATCGATATCCCGGTGTTGTTTATACGAGGCGGTGCAACAGCAACAAACAGATTTGAGAAATATGAAAATTCATACAAAGAATATTTAGTAAACAAACATCATACATATTTATACAAAAACAAACATAATTTTGCATATTTGAAAATAACTTTTAATTCAAAATAACTTTTCTATATAATATTCTTCTGTATTGTCAAAAATAAAGGTACTTTATTCTTGAGCAAAATTCATAATTTCTGATATGCCTCGTATATGACTGGGAAATTTTGATAACTGAAGGTTGCATCTTAGATTTTAGACTATGCAAAACTTTTTATGAAGAATAACTTTTTTTTATAAAACCAGCAATAAAAATGTTTTCTATATGGTTCCAACTTAAGTAGACACAGTGTATATATTTACAAATAATATAAATTCCAAGAAAAATGACAGATTACAGCAAATATTTCACATAGTTTGACGAAAGTATATACATTTGAATAGAATAAAATAATATTTACGGCAAATAATTTCATTTAAAACTATTTGTTCATTTGATCCAAATACTTTTTTTCAGTGTATATTTTGTATTTTTTGTAATTTAATTTGTACTATTTATATGGTATCCGTTACAAGATACATATAAGGGTCAATTTTAGTATTAAATTTCTTTAAATCCAATTCAAGTAGGGGATAAGATAAAATGATATGCTTCTAATGGGTGCAAGGTGGTTAAAATTCATTCTTGTATCGTTATAATGTAAATTTACAAAAATATATAACGGCAATTCAAACCGTAAATTTGAAAAAAATCGGTTTCCATTAGTTTAAATAAATATTTTTTGAGAATTGAAAAATTATTTTTTTTTTACTGAATTTTTAAGCTTTTTCATACTATCTTCTGGGCTTAATATAAACAAACCTAGAAGATTATCGGTCTACTTTAATTTATTTTGCCTTGATAAATCATTGAAATATAAAATTTAATTGCCACCAAATTTGGAACATTAATATAAATTTTAATTCTAAATAACTTGTAACACCTTTTTTTACCAATATCTTTCAAAAAAGGAGTACTTTACATAAACAGAACGGAAATACTGTATATTTGTCAAATATACAGGGTGATTCACAACTCAATGGATATAGAATAGGTGCATGTAGAGGACACCAAAACAAGTTTATTTTTCATGTTTTTTTTTCGCATACCTACGGTTATGGAGATATTGACCTCAGAAAATGTCTTAAAAAAATCGAAAAAACCCGGTACTTCAGAACAGGTTATAAAAGTGGGCTTTAAATCAGTAGTAGCATAGCCTACCCGCAATTTTAAAACCACATATTTTTGTTCGAATTAATCGGTTTTGAAAAAAGTGACAAGAATAAAAAAATTGTAAAATTGAATGTGTTATTAAACTGGTAGACCTTAATTGTAAATTAAGTTAGGCTTGAAAAAAATTCATAAAATTTCAAGGGTGACCCACCCCTAAACCACCCCTTCTTGAGGTGCCGGTCACTTCAAGTTTCTACCAGCTAAAGGCGTCAATAAAATAAATATATTTACAAAATTTGGTTGTTTTGTATTAAGGCATTGTTGATATACCGAGTTTTTTCGAACTGTAAGACCGTAGATCAGCTATACTCTTAGAGATGAATTAGGTATCCTTTCTGCGGGTATGGTAGGATGGAAGAATGTTGACATGGGTCAATATGAGAGATTGATACCTATCGGCGTTTGAACCCCCCTAATTAATGTGGTTTTCTAGATTTCTCTCATTCTTGCACTAAATGGTGGTTAGGACTCGCCAACGTAAGTCATTCCTTGGCGCTCATGCGACCTACTGAATAATAATATGCTGCCCCTATTCCGCACAAGTCTCCAACTTCTGAGATAATCCTTGCGATCAGAATAAGGAGTAGATTATTATTATTACTGTGTATACCATACGCAAAAGAAAGACATTTCATTAAATTTCATACCTTTTTATTCTACTTCTTCTCTAAAAACCCAATATATCATCAAGTGTGTCAAAGTTTCATATAGAAAGTTGCTGAAGTTCATACATAAGAACATTTAATAACATGCGACTCTTTATTGTGAAATTATTTGTGTTTGTAAAACAACACAAGTAAAGAAACGTCCGAAGTCTTTATTGAACGTAAGTAGTGTTCGTTGCATGTAAATAGTTAAAAAAAAACTGATGACCTCAAAGAGTCCTTCACGTTTTTTGATGTATTTAAAGAATCTCTTCTCTCAGTGTATACATTTTAGATTACAGAACGCTCCAGTTACTGGAGTGAAATGCAATTAGGCCACCGATGAGTTAACGCATTTAAGGCCGTCTTCAGGGGACCCCGAGGACGTTTAGGCGAAATTTGTAAAAATTGACACTGTTGTCGTAGTTTTGGCATTATAACTATGACAACATTGTCAATATTGAAAAATTTTGCGTTCGCAGCGAGGGACGAGGCGATGCATGTTTTGTATTTTCCGTTTGATTTATTGTCCAATTTGAACAGCTTTTGTACAATGTTAAACAAATTAAATAAATCCATTGTGAAATTTTGGTCTTTTATTTCTGTACCTTGTCTATTGTGGAAATACTAATTGCTTATATGCCATTGTGAATATCATTGTGGTTGATGTATTGTTGGAATTTACGACACTTTGTTAATAGTGGAATATGAAGTAGAGCAATTTATTTAATTTGTTTTTCACGGTACATACAAAAACGCTCAGTAAAAAGTTAAAAAAAAGTATTTGAATTTTTGGCTAATAGAAAGTAGTTTTTGTGCAGGGCGTTCAGAAATTTCGAAATTATTTTTTAAGAATAAGTTAAGTATCTTGTTATATTAAACCATATGAAAAAAGTAAAGAAAGAATAAATAAATACATACTGATCTTACTTAATAAAAAAGAGCTAACATATTTAGAACTACTAAATTCGAGAGGGAATGACACATCTTTTTCTCACATGACATTTTACATACGTGTTGCCACTTCCTTTTTTAACGAATAAAAGAATCACTAGTGTTGTCCAAGCAGCCGGTTTGGAAACACAAAAGGATCTATTAAAATATGTTTACAGTGTCAGGATGCGAAAGGATGATAGTTAACACATGTCAAAACAAATAATAACCAATAAAATATTCAAGCCATTTGTCAGATCGATTTCCTTTCCAAAAATACAAGATAATTCATAAAATCCAAAAAAGAAATAAACAATCGACAATAAATTTAATAGCAAATTTGTCTTAAGTTGCTTGCGCCATTTCAGGTAATTATTATTCAGATTTATTGTGGTATTTATACTGCCCTTTTTACCGTGATTTAGTATTGTTTACATCGGTTTAACAAGTGTTCAAAATGGCGATGTGTATAGTTGTTGAATGTTGTTTTAATTTACGGCGAAACAAGACAAACTGGTTTAGCAGCATCTCAATAGATGCCACTAGCTCTACCTCAGTGGTTCAATGACGCCGTGAAAGTGTAAATTTTCTACCGTATGGTGGACGAGATGGAACAAATTTCAAATAATGTGGAAAAAAATTCCTGTATAAATAAATACAAGGCGAATCGTTCGAGGAGTGTGGAATATCCCAATCAAAAAATAAATAAATTATTTTAAACAGTTTTAAAGATATTAACTCAAAATTTGATGGTTGTATTTTATTAAGAAATATTTACAGCTACCTACTAGATAATGTATCAATAGAAATTAAAAAAACAAAACTATGAAAAAAATTGGAGGGACCAATTTCATTCAGAATTGATGGCAGATTTCTTTAAAAATATCACAATGGGAAAAAGTCGGTGGCGTACCAATTTTTTTTTAAGTTTTTGGCATTCTCGCATTAGGGTCACTGGTGTAAGTAGAAATATTCGGACCACCCCAAAAAATGCACATTTGTCCTCCCATAGCATTTTTCAAATTTCGAGTCAATCTCTTTAAAACTGAAATAATTAATAAAAATTAATAGAAAATAAAAATTTAAACACTGTATTTCGAAAACGAAGCATAAACAACCTAAAATATTTCGCACTTATTTACAAACACCCTGTATATGTACGTCTTGTTAAAAAAATAAGTACTTCCCATTTTTATATTTTTTTTTATACAAATTGAATAAAAGTGGAATTATTTGTGACAGAATTTTAAAGTAAACTGTCAATATCTCGCTCCTTTCCGCTTCTGCATTTTACTTCATTTTATGAAGTTATCTATTAGCTGACAGAACATAATTTTTTTAATTGTCAACATTCTTCTAAGGCTACTACGTAAAACTATATTAAAATACGTAATGTCTCCAAAACAGTTAAAGATATATTATATATTTTTAAAAAGCTTATTTGACGAACTTTCCAATTATTTAAAGATATACAGGGTGCTTTATTTTAAAAAACAAGTTAGGTCTATACTTTGGAAATATGATACTCTTTGTGCTATATGTGGTCATTTTGTTTAAAAATCCCTACAACTTTTATTTTTAGCTTTTCTTGTCTTGAAAATTAAAACAGGTAGGTAGGCTATTTTCTCGTGTTCTCGTGACCACCCTGTACAACAAACAAATTACTTAAAATAGAATCTTCGAATACTGGCATATTTGCGACTCTTTCCATACTTGTGGACATTTCTTGAAATTAATAATAATTATACGAGTAGAATTAAATATCATTTTTAAAGATTTTGCAAAAATAGCTTTATAGTTTTTTTATGTAGGAATTAGATCAGGTCCCTATGTAAAGTTGCCTTTCATTTTAGTTGCCTTTCATTTTAGTAATTGCATGTATTATATTATCTTCGATAATCACNTATACGAGTAGAATTAAATATCATTTTTAAAGATTTTGCAAAAATAGCTTTATAGTTTTTTTATGTAGGAATTAGATCAGGTCCCTATGTAAAGTTGCCTTTCATTTTAGTTGCCTTTCATTTTAGTAATTGCATGTATTATATTATCTTCGATAATCTCAAAAATATAAAGAACATTAAAGCCAACAAAGGCCTAAGGGGTGTAATGCTATTTTAATTGTGACAAGGTAAATATAGATCAGGAAAATAATTGGCAAAAGTATTGACACTATCAAGAGGATTATATTTTATCCTTATACCATCATAACTCATACAGGATGGAAACTAAATCATGAATAGGCAACTTGCATAAAAAAAATAATTTCTTTAATACTGCAAGAATGCATTTAGTGCGACCGAGAACACCTATTTCTCGGCCGTCTGCCGTCTAGTTTACAATTCCTATATAGACAAAACGAAACCAAATATGACAAAAACGCATGTTAGGAGCCTCGAAGGAGAGTTAATTTGTCTCTCTAGAACTCTAGACCCTTGCCGTTAGACTATCCTGTACCCGTCATTCATCTTCTTGCTTCCCGATCGCACTAAATGACGTCACGAATTATCGCGGAAGCAAACACCTGTTTAAAACATTAATTTTGTGCGACGAACTTTAAAAACATAGCCCTACTGAATAAAAATCAATGTGTAATAGTCTAGACTACTACATCCATACGTTTTTGGGATCGCTGAATTCAAATTTGATATCGGTTCAAGGTTATTCGAAGGCCAACTCTTGTTTTTTGATGGTAATACAATTTTGTGCTCAGATTTTGAAAGCGTCAGAGATGTGGTTGAATTATTTCTTCATTTTCAAGGTCGTTTGAAGGTCAAATCATTTGCTAAATCTTCAGAGGTTGGTAATTCGTCGGGGTAGCGAGATATAGGGAAAATGACCTCTACAACAATTATTTGAGTAATTAGGGACCACCATCTGGTGACCTTGGATTTAATCCTGAAGGCGATGTTGAAGGTTATTTCAGTGTCAACTCTTGTTTTCTTAAAGATAATACCTTTGAATACTCTCGGACACTGTCTACCATAATCTGAGGCATCAGGATTTGAAATATTCTCACTGTGAATCCAATAATTATGCTAAGACCATATTAGGACCAAACTTTCGAATAAGGAGTCTATCATTTTTATATTCTCAAAATCATGAAAACCAGATCTCATGGATATGAAAATCATTATCTCATCTTTTTAGAGTTGATTCTAGTGATTTTTATCATAATGACCTTCAAGGTCAAATCGAAGGTAATCAAATGATGATCTCCGATGACTCAAACAATGTTTATTGAAGTCATTTTCTCAACATTTCGCTATTCTGGGAAGATATCAACCAGAGAAGTTCAAGAGGAGGATTTAACCTTCAAATAAACTTAAACATTAAAAAATAACACAGCCACACAAAAAAAAAGTTGGGTATACTTTTTATGCGACATATATTTTTCGTAGTAATTTGGACAAAATTTAATTTAAGACAAAAAAAGATAGTGAGACAACTCCGTTGAATAAAGTAGAAACTTTTTTGTCTTGTCCCATGGAAACAAGCACATCACACTACACATCGTTACATGTGTAGAGTCCTTAAGTCATTTTTTTAAGCGAAGTCACATTTTTAGACGGAGTGGAATCTTTTACCTTGATTTATGAAAATCTGGCTCCAGATGTGTGATTAATGAAGGTGAGATCAACCAGCAATCCTTATGATGCCAAATTTTACTGAAATCGGTGGATTTCAAAAAAGTACACCCGCCATATTGGATCAGCCATCTTGAATTTTTACAATGTGAATTCATATTCGTAATCAGCGACCCAAAAAACCCCTTTATACAAAATCTGGTCAAAATCCGCTCAGAATTTGAAAATAGCGATTCCTGCTCGGTTTTTTGAGGTTAGAAAAAAAACCACACGTTCTAGCTCAATTCTGACAGTGGATTTGAATTCAGCAGAGTCTTTTACATAAAAATGTACTATTTGATGTGGAAATAAATTTTTTTCCAAATTTTCCCAGTAAATTTTCATCAATTTTCACTATTTTTCACAAGTTTTTTGAGGTTAGGAAAAAATTGTGACGTGATGGACCAATTCTGACCCCAGGTTCGTGTTCAGGAGGCCAAATTAATACGAAAAATATATGTCGCATAAAAAGTATACCCAACTTTTTTTTTGTGTGGCTGTGAATTAAACACGTCTCTGAACGTGAAATTTCTTGCTCTTTTAGGATCCGGGGTCAAAAATTGTATTACTATCGAATAACAAGAGCAGCAAATCAAAACATTACTATATACTTATACTTTACTGTCTAGTACTAATACACCATCCCCTCTTCCATAAACACAAACGGTCCCTCGTATACAGTCTGTATTAATTTTGATCTGTTTATGAACTTTTTGACTGTATTATCACCCGGGACACTGCTAGGTATTCGCCGGCAGCATTTCGGCGGCGATGAAATCTTCTGGCTGATTGCTCGGACTGGCGTTTTGCATTAAACATGAAAAGCGGGTGGCTGCTTTTAGGAACTACCGAGGCGATAACTCCCCGGCAGCCCCAACAGGATCGCCGGCCGTTACCCTTGCCCTGTGACATCATTTGTACATGCTGAAAGAAAAATATCCCTGCCGATTTGTTATGCTAAAGATATACAACCGTTTTCTAAAGTCAAGGTGGATGTATACTGTTTAGATATTTCCTATCTTTTTCAATCGTTCTAATTCCACTTCTAAATTTATTCTAAAAATTTCTTATTTCTGTTTTTATTAACTTATACAGGGTGGCCAAATGAAAACGAAACAGAGCCATTTTCAGAAACTGCGTCAAGATTGTAGAAAAACGCTCAGACCCGTCTATTTTAGATTAAAGGGGGACATTCTTTGCTGGTATTTTTGAATCCGCCACTTTCAGCCCCAAGCAAGGGTAAGCATCACCCCAAAATATTTAAATTGCCTTGGGGGTTGAGTAATATTTCTTTTTAAAGCTCTTACAATTCTCTTTACAACAGACTTTAAATTTTATTCAGTTTGTTGTCAATAGTGGGAAAATTAGAGGCCAAATTTCAAAGAAAAACACCAAATTTTCTCAGTTGTCGACGTTTCGTCACTTATCGTGACATCCTCAGGACAATTACAGATTTAAGTGCTTCACTGTGTTTTCCTAGTCTCGTTGTACATAGTATGTCATATAACAATCTTGGACAGTATAGATATAGGTAGAGAATAGCGTACACATACATCAAGATCATGTATTANTTTGAACGCTTTTCTGGAAGTGTCTCATTCGTATTAGACACTTCCTAATCTTTAAAAACATTATGGTTTCAAAATACATTCAAAATTTTTAAAAGGGATATAGACAGATATGTCAAAAAGCGTTATCTTTCGTAAGATAAGAGTCCGTTAAGAGAGATTTATATTGCCCCCTTGCATTGTTTCTTGAGTAAAGTCGTATAATTTGTTCGATGGTAATTAGTGAACTTGAAACTCGTTAATTTAACTTTTACCACTTCGAATGTGAAATTAGATTTAAGATTTATTTTGCTAGTTTTCGGCGAGGGAACATTGTCCCGGATTCTGTGGAATAGTCGATATTTTCCACAAAAATATAAGAATTTATGTGTTTTGAAATAATCACGCAAGAAATATTTAATAAGTTATACAGGGTGTTTCACTGCGAATAGAGCATTCGTTTTGGGCGTCGTCAGTTCATCGCGTGCGTTAATGCGAATGTGAAAAAATTTAAAAATATCTCGCAA
Organism: Anoplophora glabripennis; assembly: GCF_000390285.2. Classification (NCBI taxonomy): domain Eukaryota; kingdom Metazoa; phylum Arthropoda; class Insecta; order Coleoptera; family Cerambycidae; genus Anoplophora; species Anoplophora glabripennis. The sequence continues at coordinate 1,973,695 of NW_019416481.1, read as the reverse complement.
GAGCTCTCTCTACAACATTCATAGATTTGTTAACCCTTTCCTAATTTTACTCATTATCAGAAGTAGAAGACGTATTGAAAATGAGACACAAAATATAACTATTACAACTGTCGAACTGGGTATTTTTATTATATGACCTGATTTACAGGTTTGTAATATGCCGATTTGATATATTCCAATTTTTTTAGAACTTTTATATCCTATAGATAGAAAATGACATTTGATTAAGCTTGTTAAGCTCAATCATCCTGTGTTTTCCAATAAGGATTGATTTTACTTACTTATTATGCTTTCTTAACATTCTTAAGAAAATATTCTGTCCAGTGTCAGACTGACAGCATTTTGACCTATTAAGCAAATGTGCTTTTTGGCTCTTTTTGATGGGTTTAAAGTTAAAAAAACATTTGACATTTTGACATTATTCGAAATCTGGCAAAGTCGCCTTAGGTCGTTTCTAAGTTGTTTATAAACAAGGCTACATAAAAGTTGCAATTTTGCTGATTTTGAATTATTATTTCTAAATGGTTGATTTTCAAATAGAAAGTGAAGCAAATGCTGCCTGCGAATTTTTATTGCTCGAGAAGTCGAAAGTGTGCTACGGACGAGCTTATAGAAATTTCAAAGAATGGTGCCAGAACAAAAATACTGGTGTTTCTGAAATGTCACTGCTAGCATATTTCATTGATAAATCAAGAACTTAAAATTTCAAAAATTTCGATGACATTGTAGTTACAATTCCAGATTATAAAAATGGTATGTCACGTACGTTTACAATTACTTCTCTTCTGGTTTTTGTTTGTCATTTAGAAATTCTCAAGAAATATATCAAGATTAGATTGGAAATTAAAACTGAAATTTCACGCTTTTTTATGCGCTATCAAGCAGGTAGATGTTACAACCAACCAGTCGGCAAGAATACTATAATTCTTAATAAGTTTTTGAAACTAGAACATCCTGAAACATATACAGGCCATTCATTCCGAAGAACGTCGGCAACGTTACTGGCTAATACTGGAGTTGATGTATTAGCAATCAAGAGACATGGTGGGTCGAAATTAGCCACAATTGCAGAAAGTTATGTTGCTCACAGTTTAAGTAACAAAAATGAAATAGCCAACAGGATTCTTTATAATGACACTTCAACTCCAGGTTCTAGTAGTACGTCGCATCATGCTGTTTTAATGGATCAGACAGATAATATTGAGCTTCCGGTGACTGAAATGGAGCGGTCAAATCATTTTGAGAAAAATGTGACAATTAGTAAACGCGAGGGGAAAAATTATCCAGATTTTATAAATGTTACTAAGTGTAACTGTACAATTAGTATAAATATTCATTCATAATGATTAATAAAATGTAATGTTCATCAAATATTTCTAACGAGCGTTCAAATAAAAACGTGGTCGAAGTTGGCTCTGACACATTGGACGTAGGGAGTAGCTTATAGCGACCAACTTAACCTCATTTCTCAACGAGCTGTATAGCAGCTGTCAGTTTCAATAACGTTAATGACTATATAACTTTATTTTAAAGAATAATGGTGATAACAATAACAAACAATTAAAGGAGCTGCGGAAAGTGTCCCCCTCCTTGTTATAACAATAAATTAAAGCAGCTGCTGAAAGTGTCCCCCTCCTTGTTCCAAGCACTTTTCACACCTGTTTCTCAAAGAATTAAAGACATTTTCTAAGATGCTCGGGGTATTGTTAATTTCACGAATCTTGTCTATAAGTCGAACCTGCAGATGGTTTAAATCAGGAATAGGCAGTTCAAAAATAGTGTTTTTAAGGTAAGGCCACAAAAAGAAATCACACGGCGTAATATCACATGACCTCGGTGGAAATTCATGTTCAGCATTGAGACTTATTAGTCGATTTTGGAAAACTTCCCTCAACATATTCATCGTCTCGCCTGCCGTATGTGCCCTTGCGCCATCTTGTTGAAAGTAATAGTTTGTTAATTTCGTTTTCTTCCAGCTGGTTAACAAAAGGAGCGATAATTTCTTCTCTATACCTTTGCGCAGTAAGGGTACCATTAAAAAAATAGGTCCATACATCCTCCTTCGATTGAGAGCACACCAAACTCCAATTTTTTGAGCGTGTAAAGGGCCCTCGACAAAAAAGTTATCTGATTTTTCAGAAGACCACATTCTCTTCATGAGAAAAAAAAGGTGATATTATGAAGTTCACCGTAGTTGTTTAAAACCATACACAAAATACAGCCAGTCGCGGAAAATCAACTTCATGAAGTTCTTGCTGACAAGTTAAACGATAGGAGAACAAACGCAAATTTTTTTTTAACACTGTGTGGCAGGTACCGACTGATACTCCCACCATTTGTGATAAAACACGTACAGAAGTTCTTGGCGCATTTTCCATTATTTGTTGGACATTTTCTTTTAATTCTTCAGTCCGCTTTTTAGGTCGGCCGCTTCCTTCTTTTCTTGTTACACTGCCCGTTTCACGAAAAACATTAACACAACGCTGAACTGCACTTTGAAAAATTTTGTACTCAACAACGCCGGGAAATTGATTTTAAAATTCTATGAAACATTCCTCAATAGAATACTTCCATATTCCATCAATCTTGCGTCCATTTCTAAAGTAGGACTCTATGATAAATACTTTTTGTTCTTGAGAAAACACCATTTTAAACGCTTTTTAAAACGAAAATATTCAAATTGATAGCGGCGATATAACGCTTTGACAGATGACGTTTAAGTTCATTTGCTATACGCTACGCCCTACGTCCAAATTTTCAGAACCAACGACCACGTTTTTATTTGAACGCTCGTTATTTATTTGTTCATAAAATATGCATTTATAATTCGAAATCGCTTTTTTTTTAGGGAGGTGAGTTACCTCACTTACCTCACGTTGTCCATAGCAACTTCCAAATCCACGGCAAAATCCACTTACCTCCTTAAAAATAATGTATTTAGTCTATTTACTATAGTGGGAGCAGATAAAAATCATTAATTCTGTGAATTTCGAAGGATTTCCTAAACACTAGTTAAATTGGAAGAAAGAAACTTGTTTCCGAAGAAAATCTGAATTTTTTCTAGTTCCAAGCCCGCGCCTGTCGATTTTTCACATCGGGAACCTTCCTCAACCCCAATTAAAAGTGAAAAGCGTCGATCGGCCGTATGAAAGTTAAATCCGAGGGAAAAGGGCCCCGACCAGAAGGGGCGCATCCATTGCAAATGGCATCTTGACTGAACCGTCCGCTCTCCGCTCTTATCAGAGTAATGGTTTTAGTTATCCGGCGCTAACAAATGCACTCATCCATTTTTAAACAGGCTGTCAACAGCGACACCCTATATTTCACCGGCAACTAGATGTGTCCGCAATCTGTTGATTCTCCGGCTTCACGCTCCGCTAAAATTCCATTCCATGTTTAATTCAATGAGCCACTCGTTTAACCGCTAGATAAAGTTTAAATGTTATAAAATTCATTGGATGCGGCGCTATAAATACCCAGCCCGCTACGAGATTAAGCGTCGGCCATCGGGAAGCAGCAGCTCTCGTTGAAATGAGCCACAGCAATTAAATCGGTCGCTAGACATTATCGTTCAATTCGACGGGACGACAAATGTACTAAAATGTAGCCAACTTGGCTCAGGATCATAAAAACTGTTTTCTTAGTGTAATAAATGGTTAGCAGTAACCACCTTTAGGGTCCCTCTGCTGCAAGACCTTGATTAATTTTAATATTTTTAAGAAGCTTGAAGTGTAATAGTAATAAACCTTAAAATCTCAGCTAGGTAAAAGAAAAAATTAAATTTAAAATAATTGTGCATGATTTTTCAACTGAAATGTAACCATCTTTCTAAACCATACGTTAAAGAAAATTTCTAATATTTTCATAAAAGTGTTTATAGTCGAGGAGTGATCTACAGCCGGAATCAGTGTACGTTTTGATCGGAATACGGCGGGAATACATCGAAATAGCCCGGAATATGACGGAATAATGTGGAATATGACGGAATAACCGGGAATATGACAGAATAATAATAATAATAATAGTAATAGCTTCATTGCTCAACAGTTACCCCTTTACAGAGCAATTTTATTTTTCTACTAAAAATTATAAATACTTAATCTAATTACAGATACAATACAAACTTAGTACATTAATTACCTAACAATTAGGTATACAAAAAAAATACAAAGATAATCCACATATCATCAAAATATACCTTCCTGACTGAGTAACTGTATAACAACAACCAATAAACGCCCAAAATTATCAAAATTAGTGTCACACAAGTGGCATAATTTATTAAAGTTACAACACATTACATATAAAGGTGATTTTAAAGTAAGATTCGTTCAGGAATGTTAAGAAAAAAGGTTTTCGTATGTCTTGAGTGTTCTCTATAGGTATATTAAACAGAATTTGAGACAGAAAGACAGAGCAATCAATATTGTTATGTAATATTTTGTATAAAAAAGACAGTGAAGAAGATTTTCTTCTTACGTCTAAACTGGTAATATCAAACCTTGTCAGTAACGTATTGTATTGAGTATCAAATTCTGGATAATTTCCAACTTCTTTAAAGTACAAAAATTTTAAAAACTTCCTCTGATTTTATAACACTGATAATATGGATCCCAAATGATGCAACCATATTCTAATTTAGACCTGACAAACGAGTAATATAATGTTGCTAAAGTTTCTACAGTTCCTTAATATAAAGCCATACGATTTTGCTGCCTCATTTATTTTAGTTAATATGTGTCCCCGAAAAGATAAACTATAATCAAAAAGTACACCAATGTCCTTATCAGTTTCATAGCGAGAAAGCGTAATGTCAGTAATAACATATTCAACAATAATAATAGGTAGTCTGTTCTTGGTGTAAGAAACAATTTTACATTTGGGTATATTAAGATGCAATTTGTTATTTGAACACCAAGTTTGCAAATTGGTTAAAGACTTCTGTAATATTACGCAATCACCTATGGAATAAATCGATGTAAAGATTTTCGTATCATCAGCAAATAATAGCTTATTGCAGTCAACTACTTGACAAATGTCGTTAATAAAAATTAAAAATAATAAAGGCCCTATGTTTGAGCCCTGAGGGTCTCCTGAAGTTGCAAACTAATTGAGTGATACAAACCCATTATATGAAAAAATTGGACTCTATTATTTAAGTATGATTTAAATAGTGATAACGCGTTGCTGTTGAAGCCAATTCGACAAGTTTCTTTAAAAGGATTTGGTTATCAAGTTTGTCAAATGCCTTTGCAAAATCTGTATAAATAGTGTCCACTTGACCTTTATCTAAATGTATCAGATACAAATTTATAATTTAATATAATTTATAAATTATCATTTGTATCAGATACAAATTGAGTAAAAACTATCAAATTTGTAACAGTGGACCTGTTCATCATAAAACCGTGCTGTTCCACCACTAACTGACCTCTAATAACATTGTATATACAGTATAGGTACAGTATAATAAATAAAAAAAGTATATCAAAGTGTAATAAGGAGCAGCAACAATATGATCGGATTTGTATTTGTCGCCTGAAAATTTGTGTGACTTTTGAAAACGTTATTTAGAAGTAATAGAAACAAGTTTTTTACTTTAACACCCTGTATCTTTTTAAGAATCAACTTTTGGACTTAGGTAAGTTTGGTAAAATCGCAATATTTTGATGGGTAGAATCCGCTGTTGCATCATGTATCATTACTTAAGGGACATCCTGTATTTGCACCTGTTTTCGAGATATGAACGGTTTAAATCGACATTCCTGAAATTCGGAGAGGTTTATTAAAACTTTTTCTTCAAAACGTAAGTACAGTCTCTAAGATATTTGTACCAAGAAGACCCCTTCGTCATTTTTTTGGAATTAACCGCATTCGACACCCGAGGTAGAAAGACATTGACGGCGTGGCTTTCACCGTAGCAGCTTGCAGTGCATACTTACTGTGTTTTGCACGTGTATCGTCCTGTGCATTTTTAGTGTAATTCCTTACTAAAATTGGTGAACATTATCTGTTAAAAAACTACACTTTTTGAAATTTTTTCAACTCTGAAGTATTTTTGTAAGGGGTCGAAATAATCAACCTCTATGACATTGTTTCTTATAATTTTTTTTGCGATAAATTTTTTTCCTTTTAAAAAATATGTCTAAAAAACCCCATTCATTTACTAACTTTTTAAACTCTTCAGGTTTTTTCCAAAAGTTAAGGATTTATGAGAAAAAAAATAAATGTATTGTAATGCATTTTTAAAGAGATGAGCTGCTTAACACAAGTGTATTTTGCCGAAAGATCTAGTGGCCTTTTCTTTGCAATGGAATCCATAGAAACAAATGTCAATGTCATTTACTGTTAGTGTTTCTTATTAAATTTGGTTTCTTTAGAAGATAAAAAAGAAAAACAAGTTTCAAGTTTTTATACCAAAAACTCTATTAATTTTCATCAGAGAATCGCCTTTTACATTTTTTTGAGTGTTATTTACATACACCCTGTATATTTTAATATTCTGAAAATAACGCAGAAAATTTCAAGGCGCGCCCCTGCTGTGGTGAATTGTTACAGTAGTTCCGATAACAGAACTTTATTGGCTTATTTTTTTTTTCTGTAATTTTGATTGTATTTAAAGTTATGTGACAGATTGAACGGATTATAAGACAAATAACGTTTTAGNCATATTCAACAATAATAATAGGTAGTCTCTTCTTGGTGTAAGAAACAATTTTACATTTGGGTATATTAAGATGCAATTTGTTAATTGAACACCAAGTTTGCAAATTGGTTAAGGACTTCTGTAATATTACGCAATCACCTATGGAATAAATCGATGTAAAGATTTTCATATCATCAGCAAATAATAGCTTATTGCAGTCAACTACTTGACAAATGTCGTTAATAAAAATTAGAAATAATAAAGGCCCTAGGTTTGAGCCCTGAGGTACTCCTGAAGTTGCAAAGTAATTGGGTGATACAAACCCATTATATAAAACAAATTGGACTCTATTATGATTTAAATAGTGATAACGCGTTGCTGTTAAAGCCAAATTCGAGTTTCTTTAACGGGATTTGATGATCGAGTCTGTCAAATGCCTTTGCAAAATCTGTATAAATGTGTCCACTTGACCGCCTTTATCTAAAGTATCGGATACAAATTGAGTAAATACTATCAAATTTGTAACAGTGGACCTGCTCATCATAAAACCGTGCTGTTCCACCACTAACTGACCTCTAATAAATCTTGTATATACAGTATAATTTCAAAAATTTTAGAAAAGTTGGAAAGGATAGACACCTATAGGACGATAATTTTCAATATTCACTTTGTTGCCATTCCGAGGAATGTCAAGGAATAAACCGGATTACTTCCAATATATTCGGAATACACTGAAATAGAACAGAATAACAGAATAAGACCAAGAAATATTGTATAATAGCTCAGAATACATGGCATAAATAATAGTAACAGCAACATTATGATCGGATTTGTATTCGTCGCCTCAAAATTTGTGTGACTTTTTAAAAGGTTATTTAGAAGTAATAGATACAAGTTTTTGACTTTAACACCCTGTATCTTTTTAAGAATCAACTTTTGGACTTAGGTATGTTTGGTAAAATCGCAATATTTTGATGGGTAGAATCCGCTGTTGCTCCATGTATCATTACTTAAGGTACACCCTGTATTTTTACCTGTTTTCGAGATATTAACGATTAAAATCGACATTCCTGAAATTCAGAAAAGTTTATTAAAACTTTTTCTTCAAAACGTAAGTACAGTCCGTACGATGTTCCAAGAAGACCCCTGCGTCATTTTCTTGGAATTAACCGCATTCGACACCCGAAATAGAAAGACATTGTACTGTGTTTTGCAGTTACGCAGGCGTGTTTCTTGGTAAGTGTATCGTCATATGCATTTTCAGTGTAATTCCTTCCTAAAATTGGTGAACATCTCTCAAAGAAACTACACTTTTTGAAATTTTTTCAACTCTGAAGTATTTTTGTAAGGCGTTGAAATAATCAACCCCTATGACATTTTTTTTTATAACTTTTTTTCGATAAATTTTTTTACTTTTAAAAAATATGTCTATTCATTTACTAACTTTTTGAACTCTTCAGGTTTTTTAAAAAGTTAAGGATTTATGAGAAAAAAATAAATGTATTGTAAAAAGATGAGTGTATTTTGTTGAAAGATCTAGTGGCCTTTTCTTTGCAATGGAATCCATAGAAATAAATGTCAATGTCATTTATTGTTACTGTTTCTTATTAAATTTGGTTTCTTTAGCTTGATATACATGGAAGATAAACAATAAAAACTATTTTTTTTTTTTGAAATTTTTAGAGGGGTGTAACTTTCCAGGGGAGACTTTTTTCAAAAAATTTTAGCCCAAAAACACCTATTAATTTTCATCAGAGAATCGCCCTTTACATTTTTTTTAGTGTTATTTACATACACCCTGTATATTTTAATATTTTGAAAATAACGCAGACAATTTCAAGGCACGCCCCTGCTGTGGTGAATTGTTACAGTAGTTCCGATAACAGAACTTTATTGGCTTATTTTTTTTTTCTGTAATTTTGATTGTATTTAAAGTTATGTGACAGATTGAACGGATTATAAGACAAATAACGTTTTAGCTGTGACTTTGTCGGTATTACTTCGATTTTTTCCAACTTTCCTTAAACTGCATACGCACAAAACGGATTTAATATATACCTGTTAGGCAACAATAAAATTTTCTACCGGAACCAACCCGACCTAAGCGAACGCAGCACCTCTCAGGCAGCCCCGGGCTGTGAGAGGGTACTTACTAAATAAGCGTTGTTTGAAACTGAGATTGATTTCAAAATAGATTACGAACCGGCAGCTGAGAGCTACTTAAATTATGATGCGCCTGCTTGATTAAGTTTGGATTCCAATTAGGTGACCGTAAGTCAATCAGGGATCGATATCACGGAGATTATAATTGCAAATCGCCGGAAAAACTGATAAGGGAGGGGGGTTACAGATTTAAATTGGAAAATATTGCTAGTTCTTCATCTAGCGCACCTCGGGGGATGGAAACTGATGCATTTCTGGTTGCCTAACTTATACCGAAAAATGGTAGAAAACAGCCTTTTTTTATTCCAATATATTTTTTTAAAGCAATGGAAGAAAGTAGTAAAATTTCATATCACATTTGGCAAAGTATAAATGAAGACAGTAAAGCAAAAATTAATTGGGATAGGTAAATAATTCGTGAGAAATTAATTTCTAAATATGAAGGTTTTTTGGACTTTTACAAAGAAACGATTATTTCTTCATAGAATTATGCAATTTTTTATACAGTTGTCTTTAAATAAATAAACTGATTAGACTTTATTTCATAGTTTGTTCATCACTTTATTATTTAAAAAGTTTATTGGAATAAAATTATTAAAAAATATTCATTCATGAATAGAATTATCTCCGACCTTTAATTCGCTTGATTTGTAATAGATGTCGCACAAGTAAAAATTTATTTATGAATGGACTCGGGTTATTTTTAACGAACAGCTGTTGTATGTGGTTAATTTGGTATAACCTGATTCTGAATTGGTAGTCATGGTTTCTGTTAATTGATACGTAAATATTTAAAGAATGTCATGATCATTTTAGATATATTTTTGTATAAAAGTATATAAGTAACAGTGCAAGTCCATACTATTATATAATTTTAGAAAATATGAAATATAAACAATTTTTAGTTTATTTAAAACCATAATTTATAATTAATATACCTATATTAGTATCTACGGTTAGTGGATAAGAGGGAAAACATTTTTATTTTCTATTCTACTAGAAAAAGTAATTCGTGACAAAAAATATTTTGCTTTTTAATTGAATACGTTTGTCATGAAAAACTGTAATAAATATATATACAGGGTGATCAGAAATTTAACAAAATTAATAACGTTGAAGAATAAACTGCTTTTGTTTTTGATAATATAAAAAAAATGTTAATAAGAAAAGTTGTTCATAACGGAAAGTTACGTTATAATTACGATTTGTGAATAAAGCGGCTTACTTTGGTATAAACAGAAATGGAAAATATTATATTTTTAATAATTAATATTAAGTAATTCTTGATAAAAAAAATTTGCATATTAATATAAATAGAATTTTAATTGTGAATATACATAATAATGAGAAAATATAAAAAATATGTACGATATACTTATTTTGTCCAAAAAATGTGTAAAGAATTATGTACAAAAGGACGATTTGAGTCTAAATTTTTTTTATGAGAAATAGGTAATTCAGTTCACTTCAATTGAAAAAATAGTTGTCTTATAGGTACTTTAATACCTCCAATATAAACAGAAATTCTGTGGAACAGTGTAGTTTAATAAATATGTAAATAAATGAAAGTAATAAAGAAGTAAATAGAATAGGTACAGTAGAACAGGAAAAAATTTAAAAATTCATAAAATAAAATTATTTCTTTTTATTAATTTGAGTTTCTATAATATATTCTGGATCCATACATCTTTTTCCCTGTGGAATATTTTTGTATATTATTTCTGGTAGTATACAATTTTTATAAAATTGTTCCAAATTTGTTGCCATTGATTTTTTCCATAATTCTTCATATTTCTTAATTTGTTCTACATAGAGTGGGTTGTTTTCACCACTATAGGTATATTACGAAATAACATATAGACTTCTTCCGGTTCCGTATCTGAAAGTAAGAAAAGAATTTTACCAGATAATATTTGTTATAAACATAGATAATTATACATTTTTACCTATTATGCTTTTGATTTACCATAATGATATATCTAGTCATATATAGGGTGCCACAATAGTGCGATAAAGTTTAGTATAACTGCCTGTAGTAGTGATACGAAAAAAGTTACTTGCTCGGATTCACATTTTATTATTATTTCCATTATTCATTATTTTCAGACCGAATTAAACGTTCAGAAAATCTTGTTTTTGGCCTGAAGATTTTGCCCTATACAACTATAACTGAAAATAATTATAAACTTTGTCACACTATTGGAACAGCCTGTATGTGCATTGCAACGACAATATGTCATATTTATATTACGGCTAAGTAAGCGGAAAGTCCATTGTCGCATATGTAATTTTTATTTTCAAATAATCAAATACAATACCTACATATTTATTTTAATATCTATTATTTACTTGAATTTAGTACTAAGTACAACTATGCCTAGCAAATTGTAATACTTACTCTGTTAATGTTTTTTCCTTCATATAAAAAATAGTAAACTCCACAAATAAAATATTTCGCAGCCACAACGCAACAATAAAAGATAACAGCTCAAAGATCCATACAAGAAATAATTACATTCGCACCTACTCTGGTCCGAATCCATATAAGTACTAAAATGTAGAAAATAATATGAAATAAAACTTTTAGTTGGCTGCAAATATTATAAATTTGTACAACCACTTGCCATCCTCCTTTTTTGTAAATATGTACATAATAATATGTAGAAGATAGAAAATAGAAATATTTTCAGAACAAAAAACCGGCGGCCGCAAATTGGAGTTTTTATTATTTTATTACCCTTCTCTTTTCATATGCAATTATGAGATAGCAAGAGAGTGGGATGGACGTATAGGCCGGACAACTCATTGTGCACGTATGCGTGCACCTGGCATTTTCTCGTTTTTTTTAGGTGTGTTTTGCCGGAATTTGAATGAATGAAATAATCGTACTATTTTTACTATAAACGTATTTCCTGTAGCGACATCTATATGAATATTGTAGTACTTTGTTAGATGAAACGGGACTTCAATTTCCGTTCTTAAGTGAGAAATCTCCAGGGATCTGCATCAGTTCATATTTATCTGTAACTGTACAGACAGACATAAATGAATTTGCGTTCCTATTCCTTGTGGGACACCTGTTTCCTGTTTCCGCTGCTTTACGTATTTTGTTATTCATTTTAAATTTTTGTTGAAAACGGTTGGCTTTAGAGATATTATCAAGATATACATTTTTTAAGCAGAAAAGTTAAAGGAAACTATTTTTCCAGCCCAAAGTGAAATACACCGTGGCACAAAAAAGTTTTGGCAGTTTAAATGCGTTCTAATGGTCGTTTGTGGCGCCCTCTAGAAGATACAACGAAATCGTCGATAAAATCGAATTTCTCACCCCAAAAAACCCGGATACGAAATTTCACGAGATTAACTCGGAGTATTCGAAAAATATTAAAGAAAATGTTATTTATTTCTTCAACTTTGACACCCTGTAGCTGCGTTATTATCAATTTTTGGACTAAGGCAAGTTTAGTTAAATCGACTTATTTTGAGCCGTATCCGGTGGAGCGTTATACATATCCTTTAGAGACATATACAGGGTGTCCCGTTCATGTTTCAAAAAAACTTGTGTGCAAGTTCCTCATGGAAAAATAATAGGTGTAGTTCATGTAAAGTTTCATTTTTCTCGAAAATGGTACATGCTACCAAATTTCGACAAGTATACCTTTTCTTTGTAGTTTGCTTTGGAGTTTACAGAACCGTTTATAAATGTAATAAATTTTAACTTTCAACATTTTCTTTCGATTGTACCCCTCCAATTACCTGTATCCGTGACACTGCTTTTCAGAAAGAAACCATTTGCACATTATTCTTAACGCATAGTTGATGTTTACTCGTGTACAAATTTAGACATTTTTATCTATAGCCCATTTAAAGATAATTAAGGAAAACCACTTGGAAAGTAACAACTTCAACACACTGTATCTCGAAAACAAGGCGTCTAAGAAAAAAACTTTACATGAACTACCCCTATTATTTTTCCATCGAGAACTTGCACACAAGTTTTTTTGAAACATGAACGGGACACCCTGTATACAGGGTGATTCATTAACAATGGGAAAATCGAAAGCTGAAGATACTACATGAAATGGTGACCATTGGCGCAAACATGCCTTATCCGAAAGTTGATAGTTTCGGAAATACAGGGTGTTGAAAGTTAAAATTTTAAATCGTTTTTTTTTGCGATTATTCTGAAAATATGTAGGTTAGGAACTTGAAAATTTGTGGAACTATATTTTTTTGGGCGACGAATTGTTTGAAGAAGTTCCACTTTATTTAAGAAGAGACACGTGGTTCATGCACGACGGAGCTCCACCGCATTTTTCTTGGCCAGTGCGTGCATATTTAGATGCAGTTTTTCCAAATCGCTGGATTGGTCATGTAATCATTTTTGCTTGACCGGACTTCAATCCTCTTGATTTTTCTATTTGGTCTCGAATGAAAGATATAGTTTACAAAGAATCTATTGGCTCGTGTGAAGAGTTGTGGCAAAGAATACAAATCGCTGCCAACGAAGTCAAACGCAATCCCAATATGTTGTTTCAAACTCGAAGATCTCTCAGAAAACGTTGTGTAAAGTGTGTAAATGTCAACGGTGGATTCTTCGAACACTGACTTTAAATCATTATTACGAATTTCATTTGTTTTATTGTTAATTGTTGTAATAACACGAAGAAACACTTGGTTTGTTTCGCTTTTAATTTCTCGTATTATCAAAACATAGTGTTCGTTAAATCGATTTTTCTCGAAAACGGATCGAGATACCGAAATGAAACAAGAGTACATAATTAATGGAAAAATGATAGCTCTTTCAGGTTTTGAATCAAGTTTCATGTTAAATATACAAGGTAAAAAGTTATTAACTAATTTTTCGGTAAAATTGGTCGTAAGTGGCGCCCTATATGAGCAATGCTGAAATTACAACACGCATCTTATTCGTCGCCTAAAAAAATATAGTTTCACAAATTTTCAAGTTCCTAACCTACATATTTTCAGAATAATCGCAAAAAAACGATTTAAAATTTTAACTTTCAACGCCCTGTATTTCCGAATCTATTAACTTTTGGATAAGGCATATTTGCGCCAATGGTCACCATTTCACGTGTAGTATCTTCAGCTTTCATGTTAATGAATCACCCTGTATAGATATACCGAATGTTAATGACTTGATATGTTTTTATTATGGATGTGATATACTCCAGTGGCGGCTGGTGATATTGTGAATAGGTGAGGTCTGTGGCTCTTTTACTAGGTGGACAAGAAAGAAAAAAAAGCGCCGCAGCCAAAAATTTTTAAGAGAGAACAGGAAAATCATTAAAAAACATTCAAAATGCCTATTTTAAATAATTTGACATATGCACCACGGATCGTACAGGCAGTTTTATGATCTCAAATACTCGCAAACCGTATTTTTCACCATAAAATTGCTCTTACGATCCCAGGTACATGAATAACTAATATTTCTCCACATGCACACTAATCCCCTCACATTACTTCCTCTTTTCCTTTATCGTTGTTTCCTCTTCGACCAACCGGCTCCTTATGAATATCCCGAACGAATCGATTAAAGCCATCACGAATGTTAACGCCGGTCCGATATCGCTAATGTGTTGTATAAATGTTTGCTTCCAGTGCCGATCATCCCGGAGTTTTTGTACGACATCAATCATCCGGATGCACCCCTGGACGGACACGTTAGGGGAACCACCACCACCACCACGCCGCCGCCGCCGGTTCCCATCTCTTGCCAACAGATGAACCAGAACATCAACTATTCTAACACCGCGGCACCTACGGAAATATGTGAGTAGCCAGCCCTTATTGCCTTTGTTATTTTGACAAAAAAAAAACATACTTTTAATGTTATAAGATTTTTAAAGTTTATTGATTTCGAGCCCCACATTGGGCGCCAAATATAGGTAGTATTGTAGTCACATTTCGAACAAAATCATTCGCTTACAATGGATTTACCCTAATTTTTTGTTATGAAACAGTTGCTCTGATTGTTCACTAAATAAAATGTGCCATGATTTCAAATCCGAAAATCCACGAAGCTTTGGAAATTTTGAGACACCACAAAATGAAAGTAAGAATTCAATTTCGCACCTAACATTTCACAAATGCCACCCAGATCATAACTCTACTAAAAATATTTTTTCTTTTTATCTTTTCCAAAATTGTCTTCAATTTTGACGTTGCTGTTCTTATAGATAATTTCACGACCTTGGACCCAGAAGCTGTACAACAAGAACTGCGCCACAAGGATCTGGTACAGGAAACTGTGGAGGTGGGCATGATGTTTGCCTCGAAGGCATTTGTGCAGTTGTTGGCCAACCCATTCGTAGGTCCTCTAACTCACAAGTAAGAAGCACCATTTTTTTGCAATAGTTATTATTAGAACTTTAATATATTCAACGCCGCCTGTATAACTCTGGTCTAAATGGTTTCTTGTTACAGAATTGGCTACAGCGTACCCATGTTTGCAGGATTCATCATTATGTTTCTCTCTACTATAAGTAAGTACATACTATTATTTTTTTGATTCACTAACTATTGATTCCACCTTATTGAAAGTAGTTACGGAAGGTAAATGTGATAATACAATTATTGGCTGTACCAGTTTCGAATAAGAATGCTCCTTTTTACGTAAAAAGCTATGGACATTAATTTTCTGAGGACAATTTTTGCAATTATTGAGAGATATACAGGGTGGCCAAATGAAAACGAAACAGAGCCATTTTAAGGAACTGTGTCAAGATTGTAGAAAAACGCTCAGACCCGTCGATTTTAGATTAAAGGGGGACATTTTTTGCTGGTATTTTTGACTCCGCCACTTTCACCCCCAAGCAAGGGTAAGTATCACCCCAAAATATTTAAATGGCATTGGGGGTTGAGTAATATTGCTTTTGAAAGCTCTTACAATTCTCTTTACAACAGACTTTAAATTTTTAAAGTTGAAACTTATGTACAAACAATTAGTAACTGTAAAAATGTGTCATTCGAGTTAAGTACGCCAATGTTATAAATTTAGTATTTCCTGCGTTACATTGGTTTTTGGCGATTTGTTATCACTTTCGTAAAAAAACACAATTGTAAAAAACAGAAATGAATGCTATACACACACAATGAACGTAAAATTAGTGGATTCCAAATTATTTTCTAGTATTATTTGGAAGCGTTGGTTGGTAGTTTATTTAATTGTGTTTTTGAAAATTAAACACTATGGTTTATTCCATTGCGGAAAGGGTAGATATCATTTCGCTTTACTTTATGAACAATAAATGTGCGAATAGAACAGCTCAGCTATTTAATGAACAACATCAAGATCGACATGTCAGGAGGAAGTATGTTCTAGAGTTAGTAAAAAAATTTCAAGAGACAGGGAACGTAGCCAATAAAAAACGAGAAATTGAAAAACCTATAGTTAATGAAGCTAGTGAAGTTGCAGTTTTGGGACAAGTTCATCTTGATCCTACATTAAGTACGAGGCAGCTGGCATCTGTGTCTGGGATCAATCGAACTAGCATACAAACCATTTTGAAGAAGAATAAATTCCATCCATACAAAATACATTTAGTCCAGGAACTTCATGAGGATGATTATGACCGCCGTTTGCAATTTTGCGAAATAATGAGTGAGCGAGCAGGGAACGATCCACAGTTCCTTTTTAACATCTGTTTTTCTGATGAATGCAGTTTTTTCTTGAACGGGACGGTAAATCGTCACAATTGCCGCTATTGGTCCGATTCAAACCCAAGAGTTTTTCACGAGGTGCATACACAGCAACCGGAAAAATTAAATGTATGGGCTGGAATTTTCGGTGACCGGCTGGTGGGTCCTTTTTTTCTACCTGGTAATTTGACTGGCCAAATGTATTTGCAATTACTGGAAGACGCTATTGACCCTGCCTTGACTGATATTATTGAAAATGTTCCAGAGTATGATGAAGATCATTTGATTTTTCAACAGGACGGTGCTCCTCCGCATTATGCGTTAATTGTCCGTCAGTATTTGGACCAACGTTTTCTACGGAATTGGATTGGGAGAAGAGGCAGCATTGAGTGGCCTCCACGATCACCGGATTTATCGCCCCTTGATTTCTTTTTGTGGGGATACCTAAAAAGTAAAATCTATAAAACACAGCCAGCGTCGCTGGAAGATTTGCGTCAAAGAATCGTCGACGAATGCCGTCGAATCACTCCGGAAATGCTTCGGAATGTGCGCGAACGTTTCGAACAAAATCTTTATTCTTGTATGGAAGCGGGCGGTCATCAGTTTGAACATTTAATCAACTAAGTAGTAAGTAAGCAACTAAACATAATTTAAATTTTAAAATGTAAATTTTTTTCAAAGTATTGGGCGGAATTATAAAATTTAAAGTCTGTTGTAAAGAGAATTGTAAGAGCTTTCAAAAGAAATATTACTCAACCCCCAATGCCATTTAAATATTTTGGGGTGATGCTTACCTTTGCTTTGGGGTGAAAGTGGCGGAGTCAAAAATACCGGCAAAGAATGTCATCCTTTAATCTAAAATCGACGTGTCTGAGCGTTTTTCTACAATCTTGACTCAGTTCCTGAAAATGGCTCTGTTTCGTTTTCATTTGGCCACCCTGTATTAATGAATTAAATTAAAAGGGATTTAAAGCTATTCCACAAGTAAAGAATTAACTGAAGCTAACAGAACATCTTCAAACTTGAAAGTTTCATGAATACCCTAACAAAAACTGCCGGTATCGTCTTCAAACAAACGACAGACGCGGTTTCTTCATTGTATCCGACTAATTTCTCTCGAGATATGCTTAATGCGACCCCGTAGCGATCCGAGTTTTTCCCGAAGGCAGTCGGTGGCATCTCCATTAGTCCTGAAGTCGGTCCTTATTAGCGCCGCTTCTGCAACTGATTCAATTAGAACCACTTACACGCCGAGCTATCACAAAGCGCCTTCTGATGTGCGCTCTTCAGCGCTAACTCGATTACAGACACTAATGTGTTAAATCAGGCCGTACGGAATCAGTTGCCCTTTTTATTCGTCGATTTGCCCCATATCGCCCGCCCGCCTGCCCCGTTATAAGTTTAATCCTGTTTGGCGCACGATACGCTCCGGTTGTAGATGATCCCGACGACGAGGGGAACCTCGCCACACCACTGGGTACAACATCACGCGGTCGATGGGAGAGGAATTTCCCTTAAAAGGTACGTTACGGCTCTGTCTAAATGAAATATAGGGTGTCATTGAACGTGTGAATGTTTCTTGTCATAAAATATTGGGTGGACAACAGTTTTATCCTTTTATTATTATTTTGGCAATAGTTTATGCCGTCATATTCCGTCCTCTTTATGTGGTATTCTATTGTTTTATGAAAACTAGGAGCAAACTCAAATCTCTTCCCGGGTTCCAGTCGAAACGTCGAACCACAGAACCGAAAACCGCTCTGACGATATTACAAAGCCAAAGTACGCTCGAGGATAATTTCGGAGAAGACCGAGGAGTTTCGCCAAACAACGTCGCCGATCTCTAAAAATTACCCCTATTTCCAGCTGACCGCGGCAAATCGCGACGTTTGAGGGCAATGCCAAGAATTGATATCGTTCCAAGGATCGTTCAGGTTTCGATGCGTTCTCGTTAAAGAGGCGATCGAACGTCGACTTTGATCACTTGCAGTTATGTAACCAGGGACAAGTACCTTGCCAATTCGAATTTCGTTGCATTTTTAGGAAAAATTCGAAACTGACTAGCTTTTTTCGGTAGTAGTTGCTCTACCAACACCAGCAGGCCCTTTTGCTGTTACCTATGGTGTCTTCGGACCGGTTTGCAGCTCCGTGGTTTCGACTGTTGGATTCGAAACGTGGTAGAAAAATTCGATTTTCAACCGATGCTGCTGTCTAAGATGTTTTGGAGCTCTCTAGTGCTCTACAGGCGATTTTTGGAGTTGACACTGAAAGAACACAAAAAAGATCAAACACAAAAAAATCAAACACAAAACAGAAAATGCTCAAATACAATTCAGTGAAAAAAACTTTTAGGCGAAAAAACAGAAGAAACAGAAAGTGTCCTCTCTTCTGTTGTACCCTGTATTTCAGGAAATAAAATGGGAACATATACCGTTTCACATTTCTAGTAATCTAATACATTTCATGTAAATTCAGGGACACATTTTTGCGTACGAATACATAGTATAAGAAATATAGAGTTGGACGCGACTTTTTGTTTCGGCAAGCTGAATTTATAAATAGATGCTAAATATTATGTACATTACTATATTAGTTTCCACAATCATAAAAATGGGGGGATGATTGTTTACAGGGTGGTTAGGTAATTGTATAATTTTTGGAATTTTTTTTTATTTTTTAGCCTTAATTTCAAAATGAAATAACGACGCACGAGCGTGATATAGTTATGTATATTATTACATATTCAGAAAGCTTATGAAAGCTCTTTTCATAAAGAGCTTTTCATTCATTTAGGTTAAAAAAAATTGCCAAGATTCGTTGAAAAACAATGGAGTTACAGACTGTCAAATATATTATTTTCAAGCGAATTTCCCTTATTTAACGACAGGACTATGAATATTATCGTCATTTTCTTCGGACTCGCTGTCGTTCGCTTCCCCCACCCTTCCGCCGCGCCACGGCTCGCCGAAAATCAAGCGACCCACTGACTTTTGACAATATTTCTTATGCACTTAACATACTTCCACAAATAAAATATTTTTACCTGGGAAAGTAGTCGGATTGCCGGTTATGACAGTATTTTTTTNCTTTAATCTAAAATCGACGTGTCTGAGCGTTTTTCTACAATCTTGACTCAGTTCCTGAAAATGGCTCTGTTTCGTTTTCATTTGGCCACCCTGTATTAATGAATTAAATTAAAAGGGATTTAAAGCTATTCCACAAGTAAAGAATTAACTGAAGCTAACAGAACATCTTCAAACTTGAAAGTTTCATGAATACCCTAACAAAAACTGCCGGTATCGTCTTCAAACAAACGACAGACGCGGTTTCTTCATTGTATCCGACTAATTTCTCTCGAGATATGCTTAATGCGACCCCGTAGCGATCCGAGTTTTTCCCGAAGGCAGTCGGTGGCATCTCCATTAGTCCTGAAGTCGGTCCTTATTAGCGCCGCTTCTGCAACTGATTCAATTAGAACCACTTACACGCCGAGCTATCACAAAGCGCCTTCTGATGTGCGCTCTTCAGCGCTAACTCGATTACAGACACTAATGTGTTAAATCAGGCCGTACGGAATCAGTTGCCCTTTTTATTCGTCGATTTGCCCCATATCGCCCGCCCGCCTGCCCCGTTATAAGTTTAATCCTGTTTGGCGCACGATACGCTCCGGTTGTAGATGATCCCGACGACGAGGGGAACCTCGCCACACCACTGGGTACAACATCACGCGGTCGATGGGAGAGGAATTTCCCTTAAAAGGTACGTTACGGCTCTGTCTAAATGAAATATAGGGTGTCATTGAACGTGTGAATGTTTCTTGTCATAAAATATTGGGTGGACAACAGTTTTATCCTTTTATTATTATTTTGGCAATAGTTTATGCCGTCATATTCCGTCCTCTTTATGTGGTATTCTATTGTTTTATGAAAACTAGGAGCAAACTCAAATCTCTTCCCGGGTTCCAGTCGAAACGTCGAACCACAGAACCGAAAACCGCTCTGACGATATTACAAAGCCAAAGTACGCTCGAGGATGATTTCGGAGAAAACCGAGGAGTCTCGCCAAACAACGTCGCCGATCTCTAAAAATTACCCCTATTTCCAGCTGACCGCGGCAAATCGCGACGTTTGAGGGCAATGCCAAGAATTGATATCGTTCCAAGGATCGTCCAGGTTTCGATGCGTTCTCGTTAAAGAGGCGATCGAACGTCGACTTTGATCACTTGCAGTTATGTAACCAGGGACAAGTACCTTGCCAATTCGAATTTCGTAGCATTTTTAGGAAAAATTCGAAACTGACTAGCTTTTTTCGGTGGTAGTTGCTCTACCAACACCAGCAGACCCTTTTGCTGTTACCTATGGTGTCTTCGGACCCGTTTGTAGCTCCGTGGACAATTTCGACTGTTGGATTCGAAACATGGTTGAAAATTTCGATTTTCAATCGATGCTGCTTAGATGTATTGTGCTGTTCAAAATGTTTTGGAGCTCTCTAGTGCTCTACAGATAATTTTTGGAGTTGACAGTGAATGAACACAAAAAATCAAACACAAAACAAAAAATGCTCAAACGCAATTCAGTGGAAAAAAAACTTTTATGTGAAAAAAGCTGAATTTATCACTATAGATGCTAAATATTATGTACAATAACATATTAGTTTCCACAGTCATAAAAATGGGGGGCAGATTGTTTACAGGGGGGGTTAATGGTATAATTTTTGGAATTTTTTTTTATTTTTTAGCCTTTGTTTCAAAATGAAATATACGACGCACGAGCGTGATATAGTTATGTATTATTACATATTCGGAAAGCTTATTAAACAATGGAGTTACAGACTGTCTAATATATTATTTTCAAGCGAATTTCCCTTATTTAACAGCAGGACTATGAATATTATCGTCATTTTCTTCGGACTCGCTGTCGTTCGCTTCCCTCACCCCTCCGTCGCGCCACGGCTCGCCGAAAATCAAGCGACCCACTGACTTTTGACAATATTTCTTCTGCACTTAACATACTCCCACAAATAAAATATTTTTACCTGGGAAAGTACTCGGATTGCCGGTTATGACAGTATTTTTTTTTGCCGCTACCAACCTAATTTGTTTAACAATCGGTCGTCAACTTTGACAGTCTGTAACTCCGTTGTTTTTCGATGAATATTAATAATTTTTTTTAACTTAAAGCTCTTTTCATAAGCTTTCCAAATATGCAATAATATATAACTATATCACGCTCGTGCGTCGTATATTTTGCAACTAAGGCTAAAAAGTAAAAAAAAAAAATCCAGGTTGCTTTGAAATGATAGATGAAAAAGATGAAAGAGTGAAAAAAAATGATAGATTTCAACGTATTATTATGAAATCTCCCATGAAAAAAATCAGTGCGATTGTGGAAGATCCTCGGGATCATCCAGACTAATAATTAGTTAATTTGTTTATAAGGCCATAACTTGTAAACTATTGAGTGAGTTATTAGACAGTGATAAGGAATGAGAGGATGCGATGCCAAAACGCTCTGGTAATAATAACACAGTTTATAAATGTTTAATTCAAAAGTCATAAATAAACTCCTTCTGTTTATAACTTTTGATCTAATCAATATTTTTTTACGCTAGTTTTGTAGGTCTTTTGAAGACGAAAAAAAGTACTGTTCTGTTTTCTCGTGGAAATGTACGGAAAAAAGTTATAAGTGAAAAACGCGAATTTACGTAAAAATTATACAATTAACCACCCTGTGAACAATCTTCCCCCCATTTTTATGACTGTGGAAATTAATATGTTATTGTACATAATATTCAGCATCTATAGTAATAAATTCAGCTTGCCGAAACAAAAAGTCGCGAAATGGTAATTTCCCAGCTTATTTTCCTGGCCTGTACAGTATTCTGAAAATGTTTGAGTTTTTTTAGTGTTTTCGGTTTAATATCTGTGATATTTTAGTCGCATATTGCGTACTTCGAATTTAGGACAAATTTTAATGAAATTTGCATTGCCTGATTAATTTTTTGACAAAAAATATCGACAACGCATTAATTAACGTATGAAGGTCGTTAGATTATTTTAATAAAGTTTGAAAATCAAATTACCACATACTTGCATTAGTAATTTGTGATGAATATTAGTCATGCTTGATAGCAATATGGTAGTTTCCATTTCATACAATTAATAACAAATCAACAAATTTTGAATTGTCATCCAAAACTTTTCTTATACTGCTTATTAGCATATGGCTGTTTTTCTTGAGAATACAAGTAGAGAGTTGTCATTTTCTTCTTTTTAGATAAGTTGTTATGAAAATTCAAATAATGTTACAAATATTTTGTCTATAGACTCATTGGAAAAAATTGAGTACATTCTATACTGTTCTTACATTTCATTATGTTCATTTTTTTATTTGTTTCAGCAGCATCTTATAGCAATTTTCATAAAGTCAGGTTAACAATTTGATAACAACAACCACACATCAACATATACAGCAAGAATTATACTTAGAGATAAACATTTAAACTTGCGTTACTAACACCTTTGAATCAATTGTTTAGCAACAATTGGTTTTGCTATGGCTAATTTAATTAAAGTAAAAAATTCTCCTTATTCAATTACAGTAAAATGACGCGGAATATCATTCATTTCTGGAAAAAACTTTCAAATCTTATTGACATATTCGGTGATTCGAAAGTTAACGTGCGACTATTTTGAGTATTAGATTATTATTTTGCAGATAAAGAAAGGTAATCTCGAATACTAAGTCTGTTATTGCGAATTGTCAGACATAATTACTAGGTATCAAAGGAAGTAGAAGTAAGTTCAGAAAAACGTTTAACACTTGAGCAGTATAGTCCATTATATAATTAAATTTTAATGAAACAATTGAAAGATGTAATTTGATTAAAATACAAGTTGCCCGTAGCAGATAAAGTAACATCGATTAACAGAATAATTACTACACAGAAGGGAGCTTGCTTTATCATTTCGACGAAAAATTACTGACAAGATATGAAACAATAACTGTTTCAGAGATCAATCGGGGATCAGAGATGGCTTAGTCCTTGATAAGTTAGTCTTTCCGTAGCATTCTAAAGAAAGGTAAAAGTTATGTTGCATCTAGGTTCCAGATAATCGCTTTTTAATGAAAATATTTCCCCTTACTTTTAATCTGTCAGATCTTTAATTGCGTTGAATAAAAGTAGTAAAACTTTGTTTAAAATATCGCACTGTAATGTAAAATTTCTTCCATAAATCAAAAATCTATACGACTTAAATCCGGTTAACCTGGTGGTCACCCTAGGTACTTAAAGATTGAAATATTAGGCATATTTTTCATCTATGCTTCTAATTTATGAAAAATAAACATTATCATTTCTTGCAGTATTCGCCTTTGGCCGCAGCTACAGCGTGCTGTTCATAGCAAGGGCCTTGCAAGGAATTGGCTCGTCCTGCTCCAGCGTGTCAGGTATGGGGATGTTGGCTGAACGTTATCCCGACGACAAAGAGCGCGGCAACGCCATGGGCATCGCCCTTGGAGGTCTGGCCCTCGGTGTCCTCATCGGACCACCATTCGGTGGGCTTATGTACGAGTTTGTAGGGAAATCGGCGCCCTTCCTCGTACTTTCGGCCCTAGCCCTGGGAGACGGACGTAAGTTGACACTTCTATACTCCAGTACTCTACAATCAAAATCAAACCATAATTTTTCCTTCTCAAAGCGATAAAATAATTTTGTGTATTCTCTGAATGAAAATTGTAATGTGGCGTTCATTTCGCATATTGTTCCGATATGTTCAACACGCGCGAGCGCATTTAGAACCTTTTGTTATTACAAGCGAATATTTCTATCTTTGTTTATCGCATACAAAAAGAGAGACGACTGAGGCCGCATAGTTTGACATTTTGAAACCCATCGATGTGCCAGTTTCTAACTGAGACGTGTCAGTGCGTGTCATAAGCGTACAAGTGAGAAAGGCGTGATACTATTTTTACATTTTAGTTGTCCCAATAACTGTTGTTAAAAATGGAAAAATGTGAATCACTGTTACTATCAGAAGTGTTTAATAATAATTATGATTTACTTGTGTCTGAGTCGCGATATCCATGGAAATATGGACAGTGTGGTAGAATTGTTTGCATTTGTTTTGCCTTACTTTCAATCTGATGTAGTGATAGTTATGGATAATGCTCCTTACCATAGTTGACGACAACATATTGAATATAAGGACATGAAGTTAAAAATATAATTAGCAAAGAGAACAAATACATGCAATATGTAGTGTAAGAAATTGTTAAAGCTACACTCCTCAGATTGACACCAGACCATTGTGAGTTGAATCTTATTGAACTAATCTGGCCAGTGGCCGAATATGAGGCATAAGATAGCAAAAAATTTTGTTTTTACAATCACTAACATATCAATTTGTTCTATATTTAATAATTTCTGGAACTCTCTAAAATGTTACGCCCATGGAATCGCATTCCTCATACACCTTACACATTCTATCACATATCTAACCGTTCTATGGTCTGTATATTGAGAATAGGGTACTATTTTGGGTACAATAAATTAATTGATTTAGAAGAGCAAATTTTCTGTTTTAGATATACAGGGTCGAAAAGTCCCCATGGTTCATCGGCCGTTAAGTGAGAGCGATAAAGTAAGTCATAGAAATCCGTGCGATAGAGAAGGATGGCTATAATGAAGTCGTCTCATAGTTACCGCCCGTTTCACCCTTCCACAAATAAGATCCACTTCCACTTGTAATTCAGCGACCGGTGGTCATCTTTGTTTTCGTCGTTTGGCTTTTCTTTAATAGATGTCACTACTTATACAATTTCGACTTCGGTATTCCGATATGTTAATACCATCGGTTAATAGAGGGCAGCACAACGCGTAACAAAGAAAACTTTTTACAGTAGCTAGTAGATACCTCTGTTTGTAAATCTAGTGACCTTGTTTCCCCTACTGAGAAGTTATTCAAATGGAGTATAGTGCTCAGCTGCATTTAAAGTTCATTCAGTTGTTATTTAAGTATACTTTTTAAAATGACTTAAAAATCCCAAGAAATAAAGCAAAATTCCCTATTTCCCCAATTCCAAAAAAATCTATAGATCTGGCATTACTCTTTCTAGGGCTGCCCTCTGTTAACGAATTGTATTAACATATCGGAATACGAAGTCGGAATTGTATAAGTAGTGATATCTATTAAAGAAAAGGCAAATGACGAAAACAAAGATGACCACCGGTCGCTGAATTACAAGTGGAAGTGGATCTTATTTGTGGAAGGGCGAAACTGACGGTGACTATGAGACGCCTTCATTATAGCCATCCTTCTCCATCGCATGGATTTCTATGACTTACTTTATCGCTCTCACGTAACGACCGGTGAACCATGGGGACTTTCCGACCCTGTATGTCTGTAACTAGGAAGCTCTTATCCTGCTATTGCGTTAAAACTGTAGTTTATATTCGATTACAATTTTTTTCAGTGCTTCAACTTCTTATGCTCCAACCAGCAGTCGTCAGGCAGGACTCTGATCCACCATCTTTGAAGGCGTTGGTCTCAGATCCTTATATCATCATAGCAGCAGGTAAGAAGAAAAAGACACTATTAATGTTTCCATTTTCAGTAATAAATTTGAACGCTTTGATCGCTGGAACATCGCATTTTGATGATACCACTATTAAAAAACTTAAATATTCAAAATGAATCCTTAGAATCCAGTTCTGTTCTTTCCCTGCCGAACATTCACTCTACACTATTCTATCCGTACAGGCCTAAAAGACCAATTCGTGCCTTTCAGGTGCCATCACGTTCGCGAATATGGGCATTGCGATGCTGGAGCCATCGCTACCGATCTGGATGATAGACACAATGGGGGCAGACAAGTGGAAGCAAGGGGTGACTTTCTTACCGGCCAGCATCTCCTACTTAATTGGTACGAACCTGTTCGGTCCATTAGGGCACAAAATGGGACGATGGCTGGCCGCCTTGCTGGGGCTCATCGTAATTGGAGTTTGCCTGATGCTAGTAAGTAGCTTAAGTTAAAAAAAAATCTTTTAATAGTGACAAAAAGCGATCCACTCCTCCATAAGTTGTATCTATGAAATCTAACACAACGGAAAATCAAAATTATTATCTTTATGCTATTCACAGCGGGATATATACAGGGTGTTTCTTAAGAAATGTATAAAATATTTCAGTAACCAAAAATGACTCCTCTCCAAATAGCAGAACGTTGAACTTTATTATTTTTTAAATATCTAAGATATTCTGAATAAAATAACATTTTTCTCCAAATGAAAAATTTCAAGTAATGAATGAAGATTACAAAAATAATTACAGAATTCGGCACAAAGCAAACTTTTGATAAATTGAATAATTATTATAAATTTTTCCTTTTTTTGTCTTTGAAAATCATAGACTGATTTGCTGCTCCTACACACAAATTCATCTTGCCTTGGAAAACTTAGTTTACACGTTAAGTCTTATTGCACAATTGCGCAATTAAACATCTACAGACTCTTATAAAAACAGCCAAAATGTAAAGATTCATCATTTTCTTCCCCGTTGCCATTTCCGTAATAGGGTAATGCCAGGATTTCTTCTCTTCGACAGAGAAAAGTGCAACCTACACAACGACATCAAAATCACTCCGACCGAACCACCCCTACGCCCAGCGTTAGATTACCGATTCCCTAACTATTTCCAATGTTAATACAAAATTAAAACTATCAGTATCACGCATATTATTTTGTAAAAAAGGTGATTAAATTTTAGTTTACATTAAAATATTCCCTCTAATAGTTGGTTTAATTGTTCAAATGTTTGAGAAAATTAAAACATTTTAAGAATTTATAAGAAACACCCTGTATAGTGTAACTATAGCTGACTATACATGTAAGGCCCGTAGTTGGTTATTTTCAATCACAGTACAATTTATTTCTCAATGTGAACATTTACCTTGAAAATGAACATATTTCGACGAAAATTGTTCCTAGTTTTATTAAACGCAGTTTAAAAAGTGAAAGTATAGCATTTTGTATATTTACAACTTTTAAATAACTGTTACAAGAAGTAAATTGCATATCTGATACACTTTTTCGTGTCTGAAATCAGATTTATGTTATCATGTTAAAAGTGTTACACAGTAGAAATATGTTTCTACCTCGTTCTCGTATAACAAGTCGTTTAGTGGCTTTTACTTTTATTAATTTCACAATAATACTTTTTCTGGGGTACCAAGGACAAGCAGTCGCCTACACAAAATATATCACAGTTACCTATTCCAAAGCTTTATACACTTATTAAGGCACAAGACTGTAATTTCTAAATAAACGATTCCGGTGTACTAGTCCCTATTTTTACTATCTGTAGTATCTGCTCCCTGCTGAGAACAAATTCACAACGACAGGCCATGAATGAGATAAGATGATAGCGATCATATTCTTTATATACACTTAAATCATCTCGGATATTCCGTAATGCGTTTTCGATGCCTCCAAATGGAACAGGGTGATATTTGTCTCTCAATATCATCGGTTTATCGATATTTTTAGCATGGTTTTGAATGTGGGTGGATTCTTATCAGCTGCATTTAAAATGTGTTCGTTAGATAGTCCAACAAAAATTTTACCAGTTTGTTTTTATACGGAACACGTGATATTTTTATAAATAAAATTCCATTTTATGATATTTTTAACATAGTTTTGTGTTAGAGAATTCTTTACAACTGCATTTAAAAACGTGTCTAGCAAAAAACCACCATTTTTACAGTACCTGCTGGTATATGTTTATTTACGATACATTTTTAATGACGTCACAGTGCGAAATGATACAGTGTTGCCAAGTTGTATATTTTTTCAGGATATTTAAGAAAATTAATTTTTGATAGTGAATCCAGTTTATTGACTTTCTCCAAATTACGAAGTAAATAAATTAATTCTTATTTATAATTGTACGGCGTGATTATTTTTATATAAAAAATATATACAGGCTGTTACAAATTCTGAACATTGAAGATGAATTTTTCGAGACAAAACGTCTGAATCTGGTTCGGGCTGAGGCAGTACAGTATTGGGAATCATGAAGGCTTGCAAAAAATGTAATAAAATTTCTAGGCTCGTATTTAAAAAAATGAAGTTGATGATGGTCCTGGTGAGACGAAACGTTACATATAAAAATTGATTATGTCATTCGATAGAGAGCAAAAAGTGGCCTTGAGAAAGTGTCCTTCTTTTTTCAATATCACCTCAAACAATGCTGAAATGAAACAAAAACGGATTTCCAAAATTTCGATTTTTTTCAAATATTTCGAAAACTAATTATGTTAGCCTTGATTTTTTAGAGACATAATGCTGGTCCTCTGATTACGCAACTTTGCCTCCATTTAAGCTACATCGTACCTCTTACCGTTTCCGAGAGCCCTGTAGTGAGAAGCGAATTTGTAACATTCTGTATAAATAAAATAAATTATTGTAGTTAATATTATCTAGAATTTTTCAAGTATTTTAGGGTGTCATCATATTATCACATGCTGATATTATCCAACATAACCGTGGGATGCCTCAAGGCTCTCACTTGGGACCGATACTCTTTAATATCAATTTAAATTATATTTATGAGTGTTTCTTCCATAATATGTTTTTGTTATTTATGGACAAATGGAAATTGAAATAATGTTTCAAATTTATTAGGTATATTTCTTTAATTTTTAGTGTTTGCAGCGACACATTGATTGATTGTATCAACAAAATATTTATTTTTTTGTCAAAAACTGTATTTTTATTAATGATATCACGTACTTTCTTGACCATTAAATAAAATATCCGTTGTTGACACTGATCAAATTTCGTTGAACAAAATTTCCAAAAATAAAAGGTATAACCTAAGAAGTTATTCCATAAACCAGAGATAACAAGCATGGTACAAGAGAACATTAAAGAGAAAGGTTGATTACATAAAACACATTATCAATATTTATTCACAACAAATTTAATCTAACGTTTTTATCTATCTGGGCTTATTAAAATGAAACTATATGTATCATGTCAAGATCATAAACCAACATTTCTTCAAAGGACATTGGTTCCACATAAAAGTAAAATACACACTTTCAGTCCAGTTTGTCATGCTTTCGAGTTGCCACACACACTACAATATCAGTATAGAAGCCAACTGTGATTTGTGCAACGACACAATTTAACGCTTCGGTGCGGGAGCAGAATTAAAAATATTTCCAAACGAGAGAATTCTGTAGAAATTATGATAAGTTTAAGAACTGTTTTGTTTGGTTTGGTAGTCGAGTGTGTAAAGAAAAGTTCGCCGGGTAGCTGTCCTAATTGCGCAGTCCTGTTGCAATTTATTAAATTAAGTATTAAGCAACTTGTCCAACACTTTAAATGGTTTGTAAGTGGAACCTACACCGCATTAAAAAGTAAAAATGGGTAACCAGGTATCTCTACTGTAGGAAATATCGGTTGCAATGCAAACCAGCGAAATGAATAACCAGTAGAAAAGTTGGAAATAAAAGTAGCACCAAATTAACAAATTATACAAGGTGATCTTAAATTTCTCTTTTATTTAAAAAAAATGTCTCTTACCTAGGCTTGTACTTAAAAAAATAATTTGATGACGTCCCACATAGATGAAACGTCGTTTAAAAATTAGAAGAGATTCTCCAAACCGTTCTTAGAGGAACCAGTGCAAACTCAAAAAACCCATAAAGGAAGTTCAACGTCTAAAAAAGTATAAAACATCGAGTTAGAACTACCTGCTGCATATAATGGAAGACTATATACAGATATAAACTGTTAAAGATACATGTTAGCTCAAATTACAAAAAAGTTGCATAGCATTTTGTTGAAATTTTTCCTTGAAAACTAGTTTCTGTAATTGAATGAAAAAATTGGAATATGCTCTTTTTTGTTTTGTTTTGCAATAATCGACTTACTAAGGTTTAAAATTAAAATAACATTTAAATGTAGTCCTATATTATGATCGTTGACCATGAAATTTCATGAAAATGCAACATATCCTTGAATTCGCATTTTTTTTTCTTCATTTAACCACATATGGATGACCAATCTGGCCTTTATAAGAAAGGATGTTGATTAAGTATTTCAAAAACGATTAAAAACAGAAAATCTTGACAGCTGTAATCAGTATCAGCAAAAAATTACATGATTTTTTTTTTAAATTTAAGCTACCCTATAACTTAATAGTTTACGATTTCTTTATAGTAATTAGTTATTAAATTTATTTGCGAATTTTGTTAGTTTGCACTCACTCGTCATGGTGGTTTCATGTGGGGAGGTTCTTGTCCCCAAAACCCCATGCGTCCGCCACTGTTTCCATGTATGTCGAAATGTCTGTAAAATTTCGCATTACGCTCGCGATATGATAAATTGACAAACACTTCACGTTGCTCGAAATCTAGATACAAATGTTCGGTCGCCGTTTATATCAGTATTCGTAAAAATGAAACTTGTTTTTAATAGACCCGGTGTGGTTTCTACTTTTACCGTAATTTTAATTGTTTTTATTGTGATATATTTCCGTGTGTAGTTATGCGTTACTAATTACTGCTCGAATTAATGATAGACTTTCTGATAAATAATATTGTTGATAATAATGTGCTGGATTTTGAATCGCCGAAATGGTTAGGTCTGATAAGTTGCGCCATGTTTTCAACACTGCAATTCCTAAGATATTTTGAATTCTTTGGGGTTAAAGAGTGTTAAATCTTTAGCGTGAAGGTTTTTTTACGTCTGCTACTATGTTAGACCTACAGGGTGGTCGCACTAAGAGTGTCATACGTTAAATGCATGATAGTTTATCAATATAAAAAAAAAGTTCTATGGAGCAAAGTTTAAAATTAAAGCTTACAAACTAAAATAAACTAATGTAACAACCTAAACTATTTGATTCTAAGCGTAGTGCTAATTTACTTCTTCAAGTAACGTCTTATTTTATGCAAAGCTGTCAAATATACCTACAGGATGTTTCTTAAGTAGAGGTAAAAAATTTAGGGGAGTATTCTATGGCCAAAAATAAGTATTTTTTTTGTTATTTAAATATGGGGTCTTATGACAGCCATTGTCCAGCTAGAGCGTGTCAAAAATTAAAAAAAAAGTCAGTTTTTAATTTTTAATTTCTAAACCGTTTGAGATAATTTAATCAAATTCGGTGTGCATAGTCAGTATGACAGTGGGTATGAAACAAAAAATTATCAGTTTTAGAAACTTACCAGTGACGGAAGTGTGGGTATCATCGATTACTATTTGCCAAAAAAATATATCACCCTGTATAATATTACAAATAAAATAGGTCATCATATGCCCTATTGTATTATCTTCCCTTTTTGTTTCTTTACATTTTTTTGTATTCTAACCGATTAAGGACAAAATTGATTTATTTGATCAAGTGCATTTTTACATTACATTACATCAGGTACTTAAATCAAAATATTTAATTAACAATTGAATTACTATGATTTATTATAACAAATGTTGGAAATGGCCACCTTCAGCCAAAATACATGCCCCAGATCTTCTTGAAATTGCAGTTCGAATACGTGCAAAAATTCCAGGAGTAGCTCTTATCACATCACAACCAGATAATTTCTTGACATAAATGCTCCTCACATTCAATTTGAACCTTGTAAACTAATGTCTTCCGATGTCCCCAAACAAAAAAAATCAATAGGGTTCATATCAGGTGATCCGGGTGGCCAAGATTGATCTCGCTCTTGAGTGCCTTGTCCAATCACGTTATTGCCGAATGTTTCATTTAAAAATTCACAAGCAGTTAAACTAAAATGTGGAGTAGCCCCGTCGAGCATAAACCATATTATTTCTCTTAGCGCATAGGAACATCGTCAAGTAGTTCAGGAAAAACGTTTTCAACAAAATGTCTGTAGGAAGCACCTGTTACAGTTCTTGGTAAAAAGTAAGACCCAACAAGACAATTTCCAATAACACCCATCCATAGATTCAAAGAAAACTGATGTTGAAATCGAGATTGCATTATGGCATGAGGGTTTTCAGCAGACCAAACGTGTTTATTGTGGAAGTTCATTATAGCATCTCTGAAAAAATTAGCTTCGTCGGTAAACAATATGAAAGCGGTAAAAATAAAACCTTTTGTTCAATTTTTTGTGTGAAAAATTAAAAACTGATTATTTTTTTAATTTTTGACTGTAACTGGACAATGGTTGTCCTAAGACCCCACGTTTATGTAACAAAAAACCTTTATTTTTGGAAACAGAATACGCCCCTGGATTTTTGACCTCTGCTTAAGCAACACTGTATAATTTGTGGTATTTGTAATAATTATGAGTAACTTAAGTCTAACAGTACGGCAATGTCACCCCGTCTGATATTCAGTTGTGATTATCTTTCTGTTGTTTTTAGTGTTCCCCGAAATTGTCGATCGAGAGTATTCATCAAGTATTAGCCAGTTAGTAACATTTTTCATAAAGGGGGAGTGGTATTACTAGAGAGAATAACTTTTGAGGAATATTTTGCAACAATATACATTTAAAGTAAAACTTTCTGTATTAAGCTCAAGTTTAGACGCATATTACACGTACGTTAGTAATAACGAGAAGAGATAATTATATGCTTACAAGAATTTCACAGTTGGTTAACCGGGACGAGCAAAAAGACGACAGCTAACGGCAATGAATTTCAGATACCTCTGGCGACGAGCATGAATCACCTGATCATACCCAACGCCGGCCTGGGCTTCGCCATCGGCATGGTGGATAGCTCCATGATGCCGGAACTGGGCTACCTGGTGGACATCCGACACTCGGCCGTCTACGGCAGCGTCTACGCTATCGGAGACGTGGCGTTCTGCCTTGGCTTCGCTATAGGTAGGTAAATAAGGTTAACACGTCAAATTGTATTATTAGTCTTGCGTAACGCAACTTGGCTTTCCCTCATTTTTGTGGTGTGGGTTTGTGCCTTGGTTTGGGTCGGTTTCCTGCTTTCCATTCATTCGCGTGGTGGCTATACAGAGCGATCCTCCACGCCCTCTACATATGAGAGTATTTCTTTGACACTTTCATCTTTGCAGACATAATCCAGTAAATACACTAATGTTTTTAAAACGTATTTTCAATATGCCATTAGTTAATAGTAACTACCTTTTAATATTTGACATAAAGACACTAGCGAAAATTAAATTTCTGGTAAAAAAATAATACAAAAATCATTTTCGCGATATTATATATAACTTTATTTTTCAAAAGTTGCCAAACTCAACTTTACGGTAACCGAAAAAGAAAGGCACATTGATCGGCCAGAATCATCAAGGCGAACATAAATAGAAACATTATTTGTCAATTAATGAATAAATTCATATTACTATATTATTCAATTCCAGTTTTTGGCGTTTACTATTAATTTATTCGTTTTTTGTAACGAAAGTCCAATAACCTTTTATGAAAGACAGTAGTGCTTTTATTTTAGACCTAATATTTTCCATGCTTAAATTCATATCAGCTTTATGAGAATTATTATGGGTTCTAACAAAAACGTTATTTAACCCTTCTTCCAGATTTAAATCGCGTTTACCAAAAACCTCAATCGAATGTTATTTTCTAACGTAAAAGTTAAAGATTCATTAAAAATGATCATTCCACATTTACTGATATTAAATCTTTTTTCTATCGTTATCTGAAACTTGCAAAACACCGACAATTTTAAATTTATTGTAAGTAAAAACGAGACGTTTCTCAAATGGTATATTGATATTATAAATCTTCCTAACATACCTGTGTTTACTGGGAAGAGTAGTTATGGGCAAAATCTCTTTCTCTTGATTGCCTCTGTACCTTTTATTCAGGCACCCTCTACAAGAAAAAGTGGAGTATCTGTTACAGTAACTACAATACTACTTTCTGTGGCTAAATATAGAATCTATGCCTAAAAATGTAGTATCAGTCAAACTAGTAATGCGTAATGCCACAGTCAGTTATATCAAATTTCACGTATTAGTGGTTTAATATGTGCTAATATTTAGTACAAAAAGCAAGTATACTTTAACTTTCGTTTTCCGACTGATTTCTCAACTTGTCTTCTCCAACCACTAGAACAAAATGAAGTTAATATCCCCGTTTATACTACTGGTTGGATTATATGCTTAGTCTTAGAAATGTTTCGCTACGATTGTCTCCAAAATCTCCGATACGCTTTCAAAATTTCTATCAGTGTATAATGGGTGTTCGGTTTAGTCGCATGGTTGACGCCTACATACAAAACAACTAAACTTTGGAAAATCTTGCGCTAACAATGTGGGTAACATAATCAAAGAATATGAAAATGAAAATGCTATTTTTTTGCTCCTGTTTGGTATTTTTTTTAGCACTAAGGCACGTACAGTATTGTGCCGATTTGCAAGTAACATTTTGTAAATGAAAAAATAGACTCACAAAGTGAAACAAAATTATTGCTTTATTATCAGTCCTGAAGATGTTTTTGTAATTTCTAAAATGAAACAAATGTTAGATAGAAGAAAATTAAAAACGTTGAGATCTATATTTAAATAAAAATAATATAAAATACAACAATTTTATGATAACAATTAATTGAACGTCTGAGCAAGAGGTTTATGCCGCTTACAGATTAATCAGACATATTTTGACTTTGAAACCTATATGGACTATAAAATAGTAATTTAATGTAAAATTCTAGGACCTGCAATGAGCGGAACTCTTGTAAAAACAATTGGATTCGAATGGATGCTGTTTGGAATCGCTATATTGAATTTCCTATACGCTCCACTACTATATTGTTTAAAGAGTCCCCCAACAAAAGAAGAAAAAAAGGTGGGTGTGTGTCAATATAATCTTCTTTAAAGATTACTGCGAAATATCATTTTTTTATTTAGTTCCATAAAGAATATTCCTATCTTTCCATTTGACGTTTCAAAGCTTTTTCCTAACTTACATCAATAATATTTTTATTTTTTCAAGTAAAATGTATTATATGGAGAAATTATTTTTTGGAGTGGCCATCTCGATTACCTGATTTAAAACTGTGTACAATATTTTTTTAGAGTTCTATGATTTTTTGAGTTTTTATGCCGTGACCGCCAGTTAGACTTCCTTAGTCTTAACTGGGAATCATTGATCTACCCTTGTTCCTAGGCTAAGCTCTATGGGGGCTGACCCGCTATCAAAACCCCTGGTCTCGCCTTAGTGCTTTTACAAAATCACCACTGATGATGCTGGCAATGAACGACAGTGAAACGTTAGGATGCGACCAGTTACAGAGATCATACATAAAATTCCAGAAAACCACCATTGTCTCAGAGGCGATTCCGTCCCTAGTGACCTCATAAACAGCAACTAAAACTTATATCTAGGGGTTCCAATAACTGGTTCGCCCCCGCAAAGTTTAGACCGAGAACAACAAGGGCAGATTAGCTGAAGCTAACGAAGTGCCATCGTACTTTAAATATCAGTTAGGCAATATTTTTGTATTTTTAATGTCGGGCCTTCCATTTCTTGATATACAGGTTGAACCGTTTCTTATCCCCACCATTGACATCTCGTGAACCGTAAGAGATACAAAGTAGGGAAAACAGTGTTTCTTTATGTATTTGAAGAACGATTAAATTTTATTTAGAATAACTTCCACAAATTTTCCTTCCATTTTGTAGCAGTCACTATTTGAGATCAACACACTCTTGATTATATCTCACCCATACTATATCTGTACACAAAAGTCAAAATAATTAGATTATTCATCGGTTATCTCACCAATAGCATACTGGTGAGAGCCAATTATGATATTAAAACCGGTATATATCTGGTGGTTTTACGGACGAACGATCTATTTACTAAATAGCGTATAATTCAATGCTGGCTGGGGTATTCATCAGCAGAGTAGTTGTTTTCCACAACATTATTTGTAGTTCTGTTGCTAAAATTATTTAGATTCATTTGAGTTGACAAAAATCAGTATAAGAACAATGCAGTATCTTTTGTTATTAAACATATACCAGGTGTTAAAAAAGTGTAAAAAATTACATAAGCGAAGAGTACTAGAAACAAAAAAAATAATAGAGTACAAAATATAATATAAATAGGGCTGTCAGAGAAAGCCGCAATTCAAAGGCATGCCAAGCGAGTCAACCAAGACATGAGCATCTACCTCAGAATGCTTTTCATGTTTATGTCACGTTAGTATACTGTTGCCTTTGTTATCGTGCGGATGTTGCGTAATTAATTCTTATCCGTTGCTGTTTATGGTGGTGTTATTGTAGACAATTTAATTTGTTGCTTTTAATGAGAGTTAAAATTAAAGAAATGGATGCTGAATTAAATTGGTACATTTATATTTCGTGGAAAATAATAATTTTATTAAAGATGTTCAAACTGGGCTCTCACAAATATCTGAGGTTGGGCTCTAATTATGTTATTATTCGCTGTTGAAATTTTTTTTAATACGTTTGGCTTTTGAACCATTTTATGCTTTTTTAACACCGTGTACAGGGTCAGAAAGTACCGATGGTCCATCTGCCGTTACGTGAGAGCGATAAAGTAAGACATAGAAATACATGCGATAGAGAAGGATGGCTATAATGAAGGCGTCTCATAGTCACCGCCCGTTTCGCCCTTCCACAAATAAGATCCACTTCTTATTTGTGGAAGGGCGAAATGGGCGGTGACTATTAGACGCCTTCATTATAGCCATCTTTCTCTATCGCATGGATTTCTATGACTTTCTTTATCGCTCTCGCGTAACGACCGATGAACCATGGGGACGTTCCGACCCTGTAGACCATCGGTACTTTCTGACCCTGTATGTACGTCTCATAGCGCTCTGTCTGGCCTTAGTATAAAACTTTTATGTGTTTCAGTCGCTTATAACCGGAGAAAAGTCATCAGTACGATATGTGACGTACCAGAATGAAGAGGACGACGAATAAATACCGACGAAACAGACGTAATAAGGAGATTGTAAAGTATGTATAGTTAAAATATTTTCATATGTGATCCGGAGCGGAACATATATTAATTGTACAAATTGCAAACTCGCTCTGGGAGCGCATATACCCGAACTGGACCGTTCTTCTCACCTCTCTTTTCTTCCGTTCAACCTTGGTTGCTGATGTACTTCAGTTGTTATGTTTCAATGAAAAAAAAAAACACCTCGGACGTGACGAATTACCGATGGGAGTCGCAAGCGCGAAATTCAAAATTAAATTGGAAGGGTCCTCGTCAGGATTACCGTGAATGGCTGCACGTAATCCTTCCCCAAGGGAGCGAGGCAATAAGGAGCCCTTCGTCTTTCGGAGAACTTTTCGGACGTTTCCTTGTATGAACAGAGATGGCGCTCT
This sequence comes from Anoplophora glabripennis, assembly GCF_000390285.2. Lineage (NCBI taxonomy): Eukaryota > Metazoa > Arthropoda > Insecta > Coleoptera > Cerambycidae > Anoplophora > Anoplophora glabripennis. The sequence goes on along the minus strand of NW_019416481.1, from coordinate 1,935,884 downwards.
CATCCCAAAGCCCGATAAATGATTGCCATGCATCGTATAATATATAATCCTCAATGTCTGTCTGTATATCTTTAGGAAGTTAGTGTTAACCCGTAGTGGAATTATCATTCTAAGAGAATTGCTGAGCCAATCAAACCATTTGGACAAGCTGGTGTGCTAGAAAAGCAGTAAGGGGACCTTAATTGTTGCTTTACCTCTATAGCCGATTAATCGTAACCTTTGAGCTAATCGTTGTGTTTATATATTGAAGAGACCGCACAGTACGTTTTTCCTTCTGGAGTTGCACGACTCAGAACGATTATTGTGAGAAGACAATAATCACCACGTCCCATCCTGACTAAAATTTATTTTGGTAAAAAAGCTGGTAAGGGTCCGAACTACAAGGGCAATACAGCAGCAGCGTATTGCCGATATCAGTATTACGTTAAACAATAGGGCCAACAATAGGTACCTGTTTAGAGTAGGTTTAATGCATGTTAGCTATTTTATTATAATAGGAGTCAACTTAACGGCACTCGTCATGTAGAGTGCGCCCTAAGTGGTATTTGGTGTTTGATGTTGATGTCTAATTTGTGGTGCAATAATAAAACAACAAAAATGTTGACAAAACTCCACAGGTGCAGTTTCATTCCACCCTTCATCTCCCTCTAAATATCCTTCTCTTCTATAAAGTATAACAAATTTGTGCAAAATGTTACATTTAATAAAAAATAAATCACACTTGGTTAGTTTTTCGAAAGGTGAAAATAAGGTCCAAAAGGAAAATATTTGGTTTTTATTCAAATTGCAATAAATATTTATAAATAGTAAACACTTTTTATCTATAACTAATAACAATAGTATAAGCCTATTTTTTTGTAGGAGGTATGCGGAGTCAAAGATAATTCTTTAAAATCAAATTGTTTTCATGTCTTTTCTAAAAAACAATGTAACGCATTGAAATGGTACTGATAATTTTCTGAGGGTATTAAAGGTTAAAATATATTCCAGTTGAAGTTTCAAGAAACTACTTCTTTTTTGTTTTTTTGTGATTTTATAACTGCTACCGTACAAGACAACTTTTTCCAGATGTGCTCATGAGTAGAAGTAATACAAAAATAGTAATACATAAATGACTACAAATAATAATTATTGTACTGTTATTTTCGTAACATCTTTTTTGAAAACTGTCTTTCTTGTCACCTAGTTGAAAAATAATTTTATGTTCTAGAACGCCAAAGTTTTCTTCGTTTTAGAACATATAACAAATAAATGTAAAAATAATTTATCATTTGATTTTATTAATTAAACAATATACACTTTAAGTAATATAACTTTTCAATACAAAACAGTAATTATTATAAATAGGACGATCACAATTTATTTTGCTACATGTAAATTGAAAGTGCCGATATTGCAGTGACTTAAATTTATGCAGATCCAGTGCTGTCGGTTATCGTAGCTTTTGGTTCTGGGTGTTCAATGAGGCTGCTGCTGTAATTGTTTAAGTTTACTGCGTACGTTTTATTATTGGCAAGGCTCCGTAGGCTCTGCTGAAGATGGTAGCAATTTATTTGCAATAGGGTTGTTGACTATAAAAACAAACCATATACAAATTGTTGTTGATACAAAGAAACTACTTTTTCAAACAGCTACATTTTATTGTTTATAGTCACCGCGCTTAAATCGTCTTGATTCAAACAGGGTTCAAACGAGTTCAATATAAATTAAATTGTTGTATACAATAACACAATTGGTATTCAGCGTAATGAACTTAACCTCAAAAAGGCATGTCATAAAATGTCACTCAGAAAAATAGTACCAAACGACCTCTAGCAGAGGCCAAAACTAAATGCACTGATATATTTAGCAGCTTCAAAAACTTACCCATACCAAATTTCAATGCATTATGCTGTTTTTTAGAAAAGTTCTGAACAAAATTTGAATTAAAAAAATTATTTTTGATAATATTTCCCAAAAACTAAAGACGATGGGCACATAAAAAAAAACTCGTCTTATTTTTTAATGTTCTACCATCCTTTTTGTGGTACTTTTTCCAGTCACTGTATATACACTGTATAACTATCTTAAAAATATTTCGAGATATATTATTCAGAATTTAAACTTAAGCTTAAAATTGTTAGTCACTAATGTTGTGTTAAATAAGACTATAGCTCATTTCTTTTTTAAGTTTCTAGAGCAATAAACAAAATAACGAAAAGCAAATCAGGATCGGAATCTGGAACGAACGAAGTGTTTGTTGCTAAGTATTTCATTCGTTAAAAATGATATTTTTCAATTAATTTGTACCTACTTAACGTATTTACTAATTTTCCGCTTTCTCCACTATATATTCATATAAGTGTAGTTAATAATTTTTTAAAATAGGTAAGTACCTACGTTTTTATTATGTTACTATTTATAGGTTAGGTTACTGTAAATTTGTGTCCACCAGTGGAGTTGAAAAGAGTCAAATCTTTTTAGCTTTCATTTTATGAACAAAAGTAATTTTGTTAAAAGAATCTGCTTCTGTGGAAATATACAAAAAAACATACTTTTAAGTGGGCCAACATATACAGGGTGTCCCGTACAAAGAAATAATACAAATATAGTAATAAGCTGTCTCCAGATCATCAACCATTTGTGTCAATAACAAAACATTTGAGGAATGAGGGAAATTTTGCTAAATATTTTGGTAAACGACTGTTTAATAAAAAAAATAAACTAACATATTTTGTTTCGTTGACGTACATGCTTAAAACGATTCGAATTTTCATTGCCAGAAAAGGATATTTATGTTCATTTACTAATATAGTGTCTTATTAGAGTTATAAGATAAAACAACCACTATATTTCTATAATAAAATGAAAAATAAAGTCTTGTTTCTTTCCAGCTCCATCTGTGGACATACTGTACATAAAATTGTAGTCAGCGGTCCCCAAACAATCAATTATCTATATAACGAGCGCTCAAATAAAAACGTGGTCAAGTTGGTTCTGAAAAATTGGACGTAGGGCGTAGCGTATAGTAAATGAACTTAAATGTCATCTGTCAAAGCGCTATATCGCCGCTATCAATTTGAATATTTTCGTTTTAAAAAGCGTTTAAAATTGTGTTTTCTCAAGAACAAAAAGTGTTTATCATAGAGTCCTACTTTAGAAATGGACGCAAGATTGATGGAATATGGAAGTATTCTATTGAGGAATGTTTCATAGAATTTCAAAATCAATTTCCCGGCGTTGTTGAGTACAAAATTTTTCAAAGTGCAGTTCAGCGTTGTGTTAATGTTTTTCGTGAAACGGGCAGTGTAACAAGAAAAGAAGGAAGCGGCCGACCTAAAAAGCGGACTGAAGAATTAAAAGAAAATGTCCAACAAATAATGGAAAATGCGCCAAGAACTTCTGTACGTGTTTTATCACAAATGGTGGGAGTATCAGTCGGTACCTGCCACACAGTGTTAAAAAAAGATTTGCGTTTGTTCTCCTATCGTTTAACTTGTCAGCAAGAACTTCATGAAGTTGATTTTCCGCGACGGGCTGTATTTTGTGAATGGTTTTTAAACAACTACGGTGAACTTCATAATATCACCTTTTTTTCTGATGAAGCCTGGTTTCATTTAAGTGGTTACGTAAACTCACAGAATATGAGAATGTGGTCTTCTGAAAAACCAGATAACTTTTTTGTCGAGGGCCCTCTACACGCTCAAAAAATTGGAGTTTGGTGTGCTCTCAATCGAAGGAGGATTTATGGACCTATTTTTTTTAATGGTACTCTTACTGCGCAAAGGTATAGAGAAGAAATTATCGCTCCTTTTGTTAACCAGCTGGAAGAAAACGAAATTACAAACTTTTACTTTCAACAAGATGGCGCAAGGGCACATACGGCAGGCGAGACGATGAATATGTTGAGGGAAGTTTTCCAAAATCGACTAATAAGTCTCAATGCTGAACATGAATTTCCACCGAGGTCATGTGATATTACGCCGTGTGATTTCTTTTTGTGGCCTTACCTTAAAAACACTATTTTTGAACTGCCTATTCCTGATTTAAACCATCTGCAGGCTCGACTTATAGACAAGATTCGTGAAATTAACAATACCCCGAGCATCTTAGAAAATGTCTTTAATTCTTTGAGGAACAGGTGTGAAAAGTGCTTGGAACAAGGAGGGGGACACTTTCAGCAGCTGCTTTAATTTATTGTTATAACAAGGAGGGGGACACTTTCCGCAGCTCCTTTAATTGTTTGCTATTGTTATCACGATTATTCTTTAAAATAAAGTTATATAGTCATTAACGTTATTGAAACTGACAACTGCTATACAGCTCGTTGAGAAATGAGGTTAAGTTGGTCGCTATAAGCTACTCCCTACGTCCAATGTGTCAGAGCCAACTTCGACCACGTTTTTATTTGAACGCTCGTTATTATAGCCTTGGTATATAAACAAATACATTTCTAAAGCCAGAATTCTTTAATTCCATGATACTTTCATTAATCTTCTCATTTAAAAAAATCGTCCTAACAGTTATTCTCTAAAAACATTTTAAGCAGCACTGATTTAAGAAATTATTTCTTACCAATTTCGCAACCAGTTGAAAAAGCAATTACAAAAAAACTTTATTACCTATTTTTAAATAAATATTGTTTGTATACCACTTCGAACTTTGCTTGGCTGTGAATAGAAATATGAAAGCTGTCGATTATACTGTGTAAAGTTTTTCATGTAGTCGACGGTTTCGACAACACAATGCAAAAGACTCGTTTTAAATATGAACTTGGGGATTATTAAGAATTAATTTCAGGAGAATTTCTAAAAGAGCAGAAAATTAGAAACTTTTTATCATAAAAAGAGAGAGCACGTAAGACATAAACTTTAAAAACAATCACAAAATGATTATTGTAGGTAAGTATTTGTGTCCAAAAAAGCGAATTAAAGCAAAATAATATTTTATTTCACTAATTTAAGATGACGAGTTTGCTCATTTGCCACAAAATTATAAGCATTTGTTTAAATAAGTAATACAGTTTGAACAACAACAAGTTTCTCAAAGGAACCTATTATATTCCTATTTCAAATGAAAATGAACATACTTTCGTTTAATCGATATGGGTGATTTTCATGGTTGAATTCAATTGGTGACATCTTCTATTCCGATCTGGTTTTGTTCGTACTTATAATTCCATCACCATGTCTAACACCAATGAAAAGTAGAGCACGGCCTACTACGTTTAAATTTATTTCTATTTCCAATATGTACTGATATTGCAAACACCTTAGTAGTAACAAAACGTTCCACAAAAGTCATTTTAAATTCTAATCCGTTTCTATAACCTGAACACGAACTCGCGTGAAGCCAAAGTGACCTGATAATGAAGAGCAGCAGTGTTTAAAACGAAATAATTTGTATTATAACTCAACGAAATCGTTAAAATTATCCCGAAGCATAAAAAATGTTACTGCAAGTCTCAGGAGAGCATTTAATTTTCTTGATAGACGTATAAGTAGACGTTGGCAAACGTTATTTCTCTTCTGAAGGTATCTGGGGTGGATGGAATTTGTAAAAGCAGTCCATTTGTTAACAGTAAACAAGTTACGAACACGTAGCGATTGCATGCGTTCAAATTGTTCGGAAAAAGCTCTACAAATGTAATACAATTTTGCAAATTATCCAGCAGCTGAAGAAATATGTAGCGGAACGTTATATTGCTTAACTATTTCCACTGTCTTAAGTACCTTTTTATTGGTCTTTTAACAACAGTACTACGGGTTGGTATTCAATCGTTCCAATTGTTGTTCTAGAGAATTGTAGACAATGGAACTGAGACGAAAGGCCGTTGACCGCGTTCGGGAACTATTTTATCAGAAGCAGAAATCACATCGCAATTTTTTTACGAAATGAATAGTCATTAGTGTCATCATTATACTGATTCTGAATAGATACGAGTACTTTTGTATTTATTTGTGTTCGTTGGTCAAATTTGGTCTTGATCTTGCTCTGCTGGGTTTGGAAAGTGAAGAAAAACTGGTAGACCAAGCTGTTAATGAAAGCAAAGCAAGATCAAATGAACGTGTTGATTAATTTAAGGATTTAGCAACTTTACTCATGACTGTGATTGGAATGGAACAGTCATTTATTATTTACATTGTTATGGGGATGAGTTAAAAAATGATGAGAGCGTCATTCTTAGAAACATTTTGAATACAGTGACGCTTTGTAAAAAGAAACAATTATATTTCACTTAAAGTAGATTTAAATACCTGAACCAAAGAAAAAATGTCATTTGTAGGGTTAGGGATACACCTTGGGAAATGCGCTGTTTCAGGATCAAATGTTGAATAAAAAGGTAGCCGTTTTTAGGAAAGTAATTTTTAACTGTTAATATTTTGAGAATAAAAAATAATGTTAAATATAACAAAGTTTGACTATTAAAAGTTATTTCCAGCAGCATCCAAGCAAGAGTATGTTCCTGAGAAAATAAATTGTCAGTGTCCTATGGAGTAGTGCGAATATTAGTTTAGCAAATGTCCTGACATTTTAAGAATTTGACAGTTGTCCAGACAACTGTTTGGACATTTTAGACACTTGGAAAATAAAGTGTAACAGATTTACTGTACAGCACATGTCGTAAGCTTCAAGATGATACCAATAACTTATATTCTCTTAGAATATATTCTTTAAAATACAAGAATTAAGGGAAAAATTAATATTTTCGTAACAATTTTCGCCTATCCTTTCCCAGCTTATAGCTAACAGTAAAAAATTAAAGTTTAATTACGAAATTATGATTTAATTTGAAGAAGCTTAAATTTCTGTTGTGTACATGTGAATTGAAATAAAATAAATAAATTATAGAAAAAAACTAAAAAATAAAAAAAATTGTATTTAGAGCAACAAGTACAACATATGACATATGTTATGGACCATATAGTAAATATTCAGATTGCAGTTTGTATGTTTCTTGCAATTTATTTTTTTATTATTTGTCTCCAAATCAGAGTTTCTGATTTAACCATCTTTAGCCCAAATAATAATTGGAGTAAAAACCACAAAAAAACTGTAAAACAATTTCAAGATATTATAATAATTTGGAATTGAAGATTTTAAGGATTCTTAAGATAGATCAGTTTGCTGAAAATGGCGGTAATAATAAATTTGAAGGAAGTCCGCACAGATATGATAAATGTCTAGACATTTTCGTTCTGTCCAGATACTTATATAAGTTTCTGCCAACACTAACAAATATGCAGCTAAATTTTTTCATCCCAAATTTGGGTAACAACAACTAAACACCATTATTTAAATTTATATACCATCGGTTTAATAAAAAAACACATTTTCCATGATATATCTATCATCCTGTATGTATTAATATTGTAAGTGCCTTTTTTCCTTTCTTATAGATAGATAGATAGATAGATAGATAGATAGATAGATAGATAGATAGATAGATAGATAGATAGATAGATAGATAGATAGATAGATAGATAGATAGATAGATAGATAGATAGATAGATAGATAGATAGATAGATAGATAGATAGATAGATAGATATGATTTGACAATTGTTTACATTCATTCGTACAAATGTGGTATGTCAATTTTTAGTTTCACTTTGAACTGTAAAACAGTTGGTATTGTTATAAAAAAATACAATGTATAAATCCTTTACACAACGTTAAAACAATTTTATCAAAAATCACACAGAACATAAAATTTACAACATGTCTACATACATTCGCACAAATTATACTCTGAACTGTAGATTAGGGATGTAATAGACAAAAAATTAATTTAACTTTCATGGGTCATGAGAAATATGTAATTTTATCAAAATACCATTCAAAAATCACATCGTTTTGACTTAACCCTTGGTTTGATTTATTTTGAACATTTTGGTCCAAATAAGATTGAAATATTGGACATGATATGATAGATATGTGAAATTAATTCAATTAATTGTACTTTCCCAAAGATATATTCCTTCCAAGGTGATGTCTGAGTGTTATCACGTCTTTTATAACGTCTACTGGATCGTACCTAGGTGAATTTTTATGTGAAACCGCCATTGTTTCAAAATTGCGGCCGAAACGGAGCGATTTATATAACCCAGGAATCCGTCGAAAAAATTATTTATACACAATTTTACCTTTTTGTATTAACTGCAAGTACACATATAGATCAGAAAGTAAACTGTTTACATAATTCAGACGTGTGAAAAATCCATAGCACTAGGACACTTTCTCTTGTAGGCAAGTGCATGTGGCCACTGGACTATGGAGCGGCGTACCCACCCACCATTTCTATAAAGTCCGGTGTCAAATGCATTTTGGCCCAGTGTGGTTTAGTGGTTCTTGCTAAGATAGGATAACATGAATCGTTTACCGGTANATAGATAGATAGATAGATAGATAGATAGATAGATACAAACAAACAATTTTATCAAAAATCACACAGAACATAAAATTATAGAACATGTTTACATTCGCACAAATTATACTCTGAACTGTAGATTAGGGATGTAATAGACAAAATTAATTTAACTTTCATGGGTCGTGAGAAAAATGTAATATTGTCAAAATACCCTTCAAAAATCGCATCGTTTTGACTTAACCCTTGGTTTGATTTATTTTGAACATTTTGGTCCTAATAAGATTGAAATATTGGACATGATACGATAGATATGTGAAATTAATTCAATTATTGTACTTTCCCAAAGATATATTCCTTCCAAGGTGATGTCTGAGTGTTATCACGTCTTTTATAACGTCTACTGGATCGTACCTAGGTGGATTTTGATGTGAAACCGCCATTGTTTCAAAATTGCGTCCGAAACGGAGCGATTTATATAACCCAGGAATCCACCGAAAAAATTATTTATACACAATTTTACCTTTTTGTATTAACTGCAAGTACACATATAGATCAGAAAGTAAACTGTTTACATAATTCAGACGTGTGAAAAATCCATAGCACTAGGACACTTTCTCTTGTAGGCAAGTGCATGTGGCCACTGGACTATGGAGCGGCGTACCCACCCACCATTTCTATAAAGTCCGGTGTCAAATGCATTTTGGCCCAGTGTGGTTTAGTGGTTCTTGCTAAGATAGGATAACATGAATCGTTTACCGGTACGTAGGCTATATGTGACTATCTGTGAAAAGTGACAAATTCCGGGCAAAATTTTCACGAGTTTTGGATTTTTCCAAATGTGTAGTTCACATTTTCTAATATAATTTCGAAATACCGCGCAAAAGTTTTACCTGTTCGAACCGGGAAAACGGGTTACACTGCGAAAAGTGATACTTAAAAAATATCAAAACGTATATCTAGTTCTTCAAATAGTTTGTGATTTGAATATACCTTATATATACATACGTCGTTTATTTTTATTTAAATCAAATAGAAAAATGCCATAAATGAGTGGTAAATCGGGTTAATATTTTATTTTTTTAATACATGTTTTTAAATTTTTTGAAATATCGTATTCAAAATAAAAACATTTTAACCAAACATTACGACAATAAGTAAAAAACAAATAAGGTTCAAATTTGCTTTTAAATAGACCCTAAAACCTACAACTTTCTCAAAATTATAAAATCCTACACCTTTTACGTTTTTTCTAGTCAATTTTTGTAAAATTGAATATGCATTTTATTATCAGAAGAAGTGTAGCATAAAATGGCGTGGTGTTTTTAGAATAGGCGCTAATACAAAAAAATAGCAGACGTAGGATTTATAATTTTGGAAAAGTTGTAAGTTCAAAATACATAATATGTGCTTTTTTAGGGCCTAATAAATAAAATATATTTGAGCTTCAGTTGTTTTGTATTTATTATACTAATGGTTTGTACATCTATAACACCATGTATCTGCATATAAATATAAAATATTATTTATTTTGCATTTATGCAAACATTTTTTTTAAACAATTGTATTTTATATCTTTCTGTATTGAAAATTTAAGTTTTTCACTATTTATTTGGGTATCTTTTCAACTATGAACAAATTAAATAATAATTAAACAAACCCGTTTTCGTACAAATAAAATTTTCACACTAAAAGAAGCAAAGAAGTAAAAAATACGCATCACTATATCACTTCAACAGATAATCCTTTTTCTATGTTCGGGATGATCACTTCGTTTAGTACAAATAAAGTAATTTCAAACAATATCCTAGACAAGAGCCTAAACATTGAAAATATTCTAATAAAAGTGACTAATATTATTACTGTTTCTGAAAAAAGAATAATTTAAATTTGTATTGTTACATTTCTAGGCATACTTTTTATCTTTGACAGTTAACTTGTGCACTGAAATGTTGATAAGAAGTTACGATTTCTAAAATAATTAAGCCTGTTTTTATTAGATTTATATCGATTAAGTATTTATATCACAAATCGATCGATATAAATAAGAATGAATTGCTAATTTTCTACATAATAGAGAAAGTGATATACTTTCCATATTATTGTCAATTTCTAGTACAAAAACAGGAATTTAAAAAGTAGTATTACATTAATTAGTTTTTTAAATTATTGTGTTTTGAAAAACATAGTTTTATGCTTAAATAATGAAATATTTTTAGTTTTTAAATTAATAGTTTTTTTACACACAAATACCTACTTAGTAAATAATTTTCGAAGGCTTATATTGTTATATATTTTTTAAACCCAAATGAAAAAAAATATATAAAAATATAACTTCATATGAAAGGTTAGACTTTGTTGGAACTTAATTTTTTATACAACAACTACATCTTTCATTGACATTTCGCTCTTAACATAAGGCTTTTTATCGGGAGTGAAGTCCTATGTTGTAGTAGGTATGTGTAGTATGAGAAAAGAGATAGAAATAGTAACTAGTAAGTCTGATATTCACCAATATTCAGTAGCAAAAAACAACCTATAGCTTTATCGATATTTATTTCTTCATATTTAATTTAAATTTTATTATCAATCTAAAAAGAGGCAAAATAGTGTATGAACATTATGATTATATGTTTCAAAATTTCAATAAATTTAGAAGACATTTTTTAATAGGGAGTAAAAAATATTACAATTTATTGATACGAAAGAATGTGATAGCATAGAATAACTTTTTTATACGTACCTATCGAACACACCAAACAAACAACACTTTTACAGGTGGTGATTAATAATTATTAAAAAGATGTTGTATCACATTATTTTCATTAAAAAATATTTTAGCTCTTTATAAAAAAAATGTAATTTTATATAAATTTTTTGGAACCTTTTATATTGATGTTAAAATTTAAATTAAATATATGTAAAATAAATATTAATAAAGCTCTTGATCAAGACGTTGATGGAAAAAGAAATAGTTGGTTTATTTACAAAAAATCAAGTTTCCAAGAAGTCCAAGACTAAAGTCTAATATTTTGTAAGGTTAACAGCACAGCATATAAAAACCAGCAAATTCAGATAAGCGGAAATCGTAAGACGAGCATAGCAGACCATGCATCTCTTTCAATTTGCAGACTCCACAATTTATCAGCTGTGTGTAACAAATAGATACGTTTTTAAAAAAATTTCAGTTTGGATATCCTATTCAATAAAATTCAGATAAACAAATATTTCTTACAGTAGTTTCTATGGATTCTCTCAAAAAAAAAACAAAAATACGTAATCTATATATGTGTATTTAAAAAATATAGGCATGTATACATAATAAAAATATTTTACTGATATTTGAAATACATTTTAAATAAAATATTATACAAATTATTCAACTACTTTTAGCCTACAAAAAAATATGTACTCATAATTATATGTATATTTTTTTAAATTTAGTAAATAACATTTATCAAATTCTGGTTTCCGGTAGGTACTAATTGTCGCCCTAGGCCTCTTGGCGTGCTGCCACTGCGAGCCACAGTACCAGAACAAGCAGTACGACGACTCAGAGCAGTACAACTACCAAAGGACGCCCCCACCCCAAATCCTCACCCACAAGCAGGCCTTGAACCACGACGGCAACTTCAAGTACCTCTTCACCTCAGAGAACGGCCTCGCGCAAGGGGAGAGCATAGCCCCGGATGGCTCCAGGAACGGAGGCTACAGCTATGTTGACCCTACGGGGCGCAAGATCTCCGTCAAGTACACAGCCGGTAAAGAAGGATTCAGGATCTTAGAAGCGGACCATCTGCCCAAGGCTCCCCAGCCCATCGCTCCCCTACCGGTGGCGCAGAGCGCAGCGCCTCAGGCCTACAGGCCACAAGCGTACAACCTTCAGGGAGCAGGCGCTGAAGACGACGGGCAGTACAGGCCCGTCTACGAAAGACCGCAACCAGTAAGTCATCCGGGTGTCTTATTCGCATAACCAGTGTTAAATAAATATAGCTTGACGACTAACATTAATTCTGGTCCATGACTCCTAGATGGCGGGGAGTATATACAAATTATGGTCTCTGCCATCTGTGAGACGTGACCAGAACTAAGGCCAGTAGCTTGCCTTTCTTGATCGTGAAAACAGTTTTCAACCATCAGACGAATGCACATTCTGATATACTTCCATAAAGATTAAAATTCATTGTTTCAAAACAAATGGGATTGTGTTTATCTCTTGCAAACTCTTTAAAATGTACTAGGAACAAGTCTAATAAAGTTAGACAATCACTCGAACTATATAATGACAACTTGATAACAGTAGACGGCGACTCTTCCAGAAAATATTTCTCATCCTTACAGATGATACCATTACTACTAAGAATAAAGATGATAGGGAATTTATGAGAAAGATATTTTGCAATACAAAGGCACAAATATACAATGTCTAAAAAATTTAAAAATCCCGCTGCACTCATAGACCCACAGAACAGAAAGATATGTACTTTTTAACATGGTTGACCTGTTCATCACTTTCATTATCCTAAAAACTTATTTATAAAAAAGTATGTCTTTATTGATTTGTATTACACTTTGGTGATACTTTGTTTATTGTTTTACAGTTGGCCAGGTTACCATTACCTCCTATCACCCAAGCGAGACTAGCCTATCCTCAGCCCTCAGCCAGTTCGAACACCATCGACGAGAAAGAATACGACGACGAACCCGGAAAGGCTAACAGTTTTGGAAATGGGTACATCTTCGAGTTTTCTGGTTAGGGTCATTTAGGGATTAGGAACTTTGTTATTGCTAGGTGTAATAAATTTTGTATTTGGTTGTGCATTTTATGTAAATGTTTCCTGGTAGATTCTAGGAAATACACGGAAATTGGCGATGCGACCGATATCGCGTTAGTGTGATTAGTTTCTAGGAGACTCGTGAAAAGGGGATAAATTTCCTACGTAAATAACTTTATTTAAATTTAAAAATATCCTTCAGACTCTTTATATATTTATATAAGGATTTTTTTCTTTCGCTATTTCAATTTATTTTTTGTATTTTTTATACATATTTTTTTATAAGAAAAAAATGANAAAGTTAGACAATAATTCAAACTATATAATGATAACTTGATAACAGTAGACGGCGACCCCTGCAGAAAATATATCTCATTCTTGCAGATGATACTCCCAGAATAGAATAACGTTTTATTCTGTGCTATTACTAGTAAGAATAAGGATCATAGGAATTTATGAGAAAGATATTTTGCATGTAAAGAAACAAATATACAATGTCACTAAGAAATTTTAAAATCCTGTCGCACTCATAGATCCACAGAACAGAAAGAAATGTACTTTTTAATATGGTTGACCTGTTCATCACTTTCATTATAACCTAAAAACTTATTTATAAAAAAGTATGTCTTTATTGATTTGTATTACACTTTGGTGATACTTTGTTTATTGTTTTACAGTTGGCCAGGTTACCATTACCTCCTATCACCCAAGCGAGACTAGCCTATCCTCAGCCCTCAGCCAGTTCGAACACCATCGACGAGAAAGAATACGACGACGAACCCGGAAAGGCTAACAGTTTTGGAAATGGGTACATCTTCGAGTTTTCTGGTTAGGGTCATTTAGGGATTAGGAACTTTGTTATTGCTAGGTGTAATAAATTTTGTATTTGGTTGTGCGTTTTATGTAAATGTTTCCTGGTAGATTCTAGGAAATACACGGAAATTGGCGATGCGACCGATATCGCGTTAGTGTGATTAGTTTCTAGGGGACAAATTTTCTACGTAAATAATTTTATTTAAATTTAAAAATATCCTTCAGACTCTTTATATATTTATATAAGGATTTCTTTCTTTCGCTATTTCAATTTATTTTTTGTATTTTTTATACATATTTTTTTATAAGAAAAAAATGAAAATTAATACGTACCTACTTATTTTATATTATACTTCCCTCTAAGACTGTATTTATAATAATAATCCTCTTGTTCACTTGCCTTACTTTTGTATGTACCTACCTATTGTTTTTATATTACTATTATTAGATTTCTATTTCCTATTAAAAATAAAATTTCCTGAATAAATTTACGTTTTATTTCCCTAAAACAAACATAAGGATTAACGAAAGGAACAATAGTGAAATCAATCACAAAATTTTTTTAAGATTAGAGTGTTTCAAATCGTTTTGTTGGATAATTATTATTTTAAATCGAAAAGGTGTCCAAAACCTTTTCAAAGTATAAGCATCGACGTAGCTAGGGGGAGGGCAGGGGTGTGCACGGCCCATCTAAGAATGCCCGCGCGGTGCCCACCCTAGAAAAAACTATTTTTTAATCAATCGGTAAATCACTGACTGCGAGTGGTTTTTTTGTTTTTTTCCCCCAAACAAAAATTGTAGCTACCTACGCCCATGAATACAAGGTGATAAAGTGGAAAAGGTATCACATTTATTGAAACATTACTGATATTTAACTTGAATTTTTTTTGGTCTAAATTGATCCAAAAGGGTTGGTGTTATAACGTAAACTTAAAAACATCCTGTATCTGTATACAATATGATATGTTATCTACAAATTTAAAATGGATTACCTGCTATTGCCAAAACACGATTTGCATAAATTATTTTATATTCTAACCGAAAACAAATTGACCTTACTGGTTTGTTACCTGCTAGTCCTTATAAGTCCTGCTACCTGTAATTATTAATCAATTTTTAATTAATTTTTTGTAATTTGCAGATTTCTTGTGACTAACAGTGTGTGACAGCACAAATTACGGAATAATTTGTTTCCGTAATCTGTGTGTGACAGTGTGGACTGAGAAATATAAGTATTAGTTAGAACAGATCTAAAAACTTAAATTTCATAATTTGCGAATTTCTTGGATATATGACATAACGTGATTGATAATATGCCTATCATAGATCTAATAATGGTGCCTATATCCATTGAAATTTAAACCTACTTTTGATGTGCGTATGCTCTAGCCGTATTGAAACATGTGGAACACACCCACCGATTATGTTTCTCTGTTACGGAATACACCTCCTGTTCCGAAGCAATCGTAAATACAGTGCATCCAACTGTCAACCATAAATGTAAACTCAAACTCAAAACTCCGCAATCCTCCACATCCCGCAAGCGCAACGTGAATCGCAAGCCGTAGTTGAAGGTTGAAGTTGATTTTGTTAATGGACGCTAGTTGTTTTAAGCGAAAATAATTGATGATAGTTGTCATTTAAGAATCATAGCATATATTTAAGTTGTACAAATAAAACTTCTACTATGACTGATGGAGAACTAATGGACTTCGGCAGTAATAAGGCCGATGGCCCCGATATGACTGAGGAAAACTTCGAGGAAGATGTCGGATTCGAAAATGATATCGATTTAAGTGGAAAAGACTTCTCCCAACGAGGCAGAGGCAGAGGCGGTTTCGGGTAGGTAATCTTTACTTTTACATATCGTATAAATGTTTACATTTTTTTTTCATTATTTAAGATATTAGGCCATGCATCGGCAGCATAAATAAATGATCGTGAATGATATTTACACGATATATGCACACCTTAGTTTTGCTTGTAAATGTATCTATTAAAAAATATGAAAGTTTTGTATGACATTTTAAATGTGACATGTGTAATTTTATGTTGATCAAAGAGCATAATCTTGCTTTGTCGTACTTATTGATAAACACTAATATTAACAAATATTTGAAGTATAATTGATCTCTTTTCATAGTTTTCCAGTTGATTAACAATTTATTTATAGAAGTAGGTAATATATGATATACGTGTCTGAAATAAGTAACGACTGTTGACATGAAATGAGGTAGTGTTTATTTCTGATGTGAAATTCATATAAGAAGCACAATTATTTAGTTATCCCGTACATTTTAGAATTAAACCGGGCCAGCAGAGAAGTTGGCCGGGTCCACCACCGGGAGGCCCAGGACCTCGTGGCGAGCATTCTAGGTTTCGAGGAAGAGGCTTTGGACCCGGTGGTCCCCCGCCACCTTTCGGAAGGGGAGGCAGAGGGGGACCACCAGGACAACCAATGTTTGGACGTGGAGGACCTCCAAGAAACCCCCCTCCTGGAGGATTCAATGGACCGCCAAATTTCAACGGACCAAACTGGGGTGGACCCCCAGGTCCTCTAGGCGGGCCTCCAAGTCTCATGGGGCCGGGAGGACCTGGTGGCCCTAATGGCCCACCAGGGGGACCTAATGGACCTCCGTTTGGACCGCCAGGTATGATGGGTGGTCCCCCAAATATGAATAGCGGGCCGCCGAATATGAGCGGTGGACCGCCTCAGATGAATCAGGGTAGCGGGCCTCCTGGACAGTTTCCCCCAACTAGCACAGGGCCCACTGGGGTGAGTAACAGATTTAGTAAACAACATATAACATTTTACGTTATTGAAATATTCAGAATGTGTGAAAATACCATTACCGTTCTTGTAAGCATAACATATTTTTCATTCATTCATGTTATCAGTCCTTTTAACTTTTTTATTTATGCAATTTTTATCTTTTTTTTTTCACTATAAGATTTATTTATTTTTACTTTTAGGTTTGTCATTTTTAAATTTTTATTTTTTCGTTGCTTTTTACTTATTTATTTACATTTTTAGTTTCTTTATAATTGTCAATGTTAATGCCACTTTTTTCTTGTAATTTATTATATTCCTCAAAGATTTTATAGGTTACTTGACATCACAAAAAAAAAGAACAGTTAAAAATTAAAAATGCTATGTATTTTTTAAATGACACAAAATATTCGAGATGCTGTAAATTTTTTTCAAAGATCAAGCATGTACTGTTTGCCCAAACCGTATTACTAAAAAATCTCCCAAAAGTGTTGAATGTTATTCCAGAGAATTGAAAAAATTATGCTTTATAGGGAATTGACCCGAACAGCGAAATCTGGGTAGAAACCAAAACGGCAGAAGGCAAGTCTTACTTTTATAATGCTCGTACTAGAGAAACGACATGGACTAAGCCAGAAGGCCCTAATGTGAAAGTAATCTCTCAGGATCAGGTGGAAGCCATGGCCCAAGCAGCGACGGGCGGATTGGCCCAGAACACTTCGACTGCCGCACAGGCTGCGCTGGCCCAGGCTAACGTAACAAATAAACAAGAAGGTAAATATTTTCACTGCGCAGATAACAAACAAAATTTGAAATTATCGGCCAATCAGCCAGTAGTTTTAGTAAAATTGCTGAAAAATGTATAAAGACCCATCCAGTAAAGCAGGAGAAAAAGAAACACTTCTGTGCGCATGCCGAGCAATTAACCACACTGGCCTTGACCTGTTATTGCATTGTAAACAGTTGATAAGTTGATTAATTGGGGTAATGCAGGGTCCACCTAAGTTTCACTTAATAATTGATAAGTTTACATGTCCTCAATTATTCTTATAATATACACAAATGGTCTCATACTTTGCAATAAGTAAAGATTATAACTTGTTTTGAAGATGATTTAAAAATCGGTAAAATTAGTTTTCAACTAAATAATAACAACTATCTAATAACTGTTTTGTTAGTGTTGTTTACTGTTTCTTTGCGACAATTCTAGACTCGGAGGAATCCAAACAGGAATCCCTGAAGCAACCGCCTCAGATGGCCACTGCCCCGACGCCGACTCAAATCCCCCCACCCCACAGTCTCCTCCAAGGCCCGCCTCCGGGCTTAAACCCGTTCGGACCACCCGGGCAATTCGCGGCACCGCCTTTCGGAATGCCCCCTCCAGGATTTCAAGGTGCGTGGCCCGGTCAACCCGGACCTGGTTGGCCCGGGGCGCCACCCGGCGCGCCTTGGGCTTTGCCTCCAGGTCTTATTCCAGGTATGCCAGGGGCAGCGGCGGCAATCGACGAGGCGGCAGTCATGTCCAAAATCGACCCGGAAATAATAGCCCGGGCATCGGAATGGTCGGAACACAAGGCCCCCGATGGGAGGTTTTACTATTATAACGCCAAGAAGGGGGAGTCGGTTTGGGAGAAGCCGCAGCCTCTAAAGGACTTGGAAAGTGAGTGACTTTAGGTTCTTTTTTTTTAATTAAAAATTTAATATTTTTCATGGTTGTTTGTGAAAATATTTTACTGTTTGCACAATTATCGACATTTTCTTATACGCTACACACACCAAACTTAAAAATTGGGTCATATAATAAAAATACCCGGTATGGCAGCTGTAAGTCAATTTCTTTTATGCGTCTTTAAAAAAAATATAGAAAATTCAAACTCGTCAAAATTAAATCAAGAAATAAACAGACTTTTTCGTTACCTATTTTGAATTATTCAAGCTGCGAAACTGGCGGCCGCGCAGGGTATATCGACAAGGCCGGGACTGGAACCGCAGCTCACGACGGGACCCGATACAGGTAAGGCAAATGTGGTGCAGATAGCGCCTGCCAATGGCGAAGTGACGAAGGAAGCGGTCGAGAAGGAGAACGAGGACAAGATCAAGAAGCTGCAGGAGGAGATCAAAAAGAAGAAGGAGGAAGAGGAGAAGGCGAAGGAGCTGAAGGCGCAGGATAAGTCCAGGCCCATCTCGAGCACGCCGGTGCCAGGCACGCCTTGGTAAGTTTAATCTTTGTGCCCCCAGCATTCCCACTATTGTCGTTTTTTAAAAAACTTTTCAGGTGTGTCGTTTGGACGGGGGATGGGAGAGTGTTCTTCTACAACCCTTCGTCGAGGACGTCCGTCTGGGAGAGACCCGATGAACTACTGAAACGTACCGACGTAGATAAAATGGTTTCCAACCCTCCCGACGCTCTCGGCAGTGTTAAGCCAGACATCACTAAGACACCACCTAAGAAGAGGACCTCGGACGACAGCGATAGCGACCAGGAGGAGACGCCAGCCAAGAAGGCTAGAAAGGAAGACCCTCAAACACCCACACCAAGTAAGTACCATAATTTTTTTTTAAATCCTAAAATAATCTTATTTATTCGTTACAAAATTTTTTCATACTATTTTCGAGACGAGCGTTGCGGTAAACACGAAATTTACTTAAGAATCAATCTGTAAATACATATTTCTAACCTTAAACTTAATATTTGTTTATTATAATTATTATTTTTAAATAAATTTGAATGCGCTGTAGTCAGATGTGTTGTATCTACTATAAAAGCCAGTGAAGTGTCGGTTTTTGTGTTTCCGGTTGTTAGTTCCCTGTTCTAAATTAATTATTATGTGTTGCTGTGTTTATGTGGATGGGAAGACTATGGCAACTTTAGTTTGACAGGTTGTTGACTAAATGTATGTTGTTGTACAGTCTTTTCGAAGTCAGTTGAACATGTATAAAAATGTCTAACAATAAAATTGAATGAGTTTCATAGGCGTCCCTAAAAAAGTTTTCTGCTTAAATTAAATTATCCGAATCACCAAATTCTGCATTGCTGCATTGCACTGCTAGGCAATTTGTCAACAACTGAAATTTATGGCCGGTCGCCCAGTGCGGCTGTATTTGTGCGCCGTTTGCCCGCACGCGCATTCTTCAACTGGTCGTATACATTTCTACCTCCATGTTTAATGCCGAGTTGCTGTGTAGCGACCGAACCTGATACATACTGCCTAGCTCTTTGGTCTTCAATTGAGATCGGAAGGACTATAACTAACTGTTTCCTTATTTTACAATAATTAGATAAGCGTTTGTTGGTTAAATTAATTTATTTTTTTGGGTAATTTAACAGATTTGCTTTTATAAATGGTGCAAAATTACATTTTAAATTAATTTTTCAATTGTTTTATTATAAATTTAAAATTGGAGTTGGGATTTCAGCATAATTTCATTTTTATTTACTTTTAGCTGCAGTTAGGGACTATTTTTAAAACTTGAATGTGTTACAGCATGTAGTAAATTTAACGATTTATGGGATTAAAGCGTCTTTTGCGAAAATGAAAAAATAGCTTTTGTATGAAATTTTGTTCATATGAAAATGATGACAGAAAAATTGTAGGGAATTTTTACCTAAAATTATTCTTTGTCATCATTTTTCATTATAAATTATGTCAAAATCGTTATTCATCTTGAAATAATTTCTGGGCGTCGAAGGTCTCATTTCTAACATTTCTAAAATTTTGTCCCTTAAATATGTTTATTTCAACCAATTTTTAATTAAAAAATTAAATAATTCTTTATATTCATGTTTGTGGAAAGGTAAATCATAGAACCTCACTACTCTGTTAGGTTTGAATTCTGTCACGAATTACGAATTTGTGAAAAAGCTGAAATCATTTAAACTTTTCCGGAAATTTGTCACTACCATCTTATTTCCCATAAAAACGAGTTTCGTCGAGCTTATTCTAAATAATTTTCTTGACACATGACCTGGCAAACTTGTAATTTGTTTATGCAAAAGTATAAAGTGTAACCTTCCAAGGTTTTCAAAGTACTTCATTAAAAAAAAGTAATATTTCTGTAAAAATTTGTGATTTTGAAAAATAACTAACTAGACTCATTTACATTTATAGATTTTATATACAGTGTGATTCATAAACGGTGATCAAAAATGACACCTCATATTCTTTGGTGCATTTTAAGGGCAGTCTTTCCTATAAAGTTTTTTCTAGGACGCTTTGTTAAAAAGATATAGGGTGTTAAACTTAGAAAAATATTATTAATTTTTTTAAATAATTAAAAACTACTAAGTGAAATATGTAATTTGAAATTTGGCACATGTATGTAAACATTGACCAAAATCTGAGGCTTTATCTAAAATTTAGATGTTCCAGTGGAGGAGATACAGGGTATCGCTGGCATATTTTTGTAAATAAAATAGTACGCCACTGCTTTACGGTAACAATTATGATATTTTCGGATTCGTCTTTCAATTTTCTATTCTCTTTAATTGGTACCATTGATCTCGTCATTTCATGGATGTCGTCTCACTCCAGACCACGCAGATCATTCGTAGCGAAATTAACGCACGCTAAAATATTTTCCTCAGGTGCAAACGGAACGCCCACGTCTGCCAAGAAAATCGACATCGGAAAGGAGGCGGCCATAGAGGCCGAAGTGCGGGCAGCCAAAGAGAGGGCCGTCATACCTCTTGACACCAGAATAAAACTGTTCAAAGAGATGCTGGCCGAGAAGCAGGTCTCGGCTTTCAGTACCTGGGAAAAAGAGTTGCACAAGATCGTGTTCGATCCGAGGTACCTCCTGTTGACGTCCAAGGAACGGAAGCAGGTGTTCGAGAAGTACGTGAAGGAGAGGGCCGAGGAGGAACGGAGGGAGAAGAGGAATAAGTTGAGAGAGAAGAAGGACGCTTTCCGGAAGTTACTTGGCGAGTCGCATTTGCACGGCAAGTAAGTAATTACTGAAAACTCTATTGGCACGAAATCTGGTAAGCGAGGGGGTCACCGTGTAGCGAAATTTTTCCTTTCCGCAGGTCTTCGTTTAGCGATTTCGCCCAGAAGTACGCGAAAGACGAGCGTTTCAAGGGGGTGGAGAAGATGCGGGAGCGCGAGAGCCTGTTCAACGAGTACCTGATCGAGGTGAGGAAGAGGGAGAAGGAGGAGAAGAACCAGCGACGGGAGATGGTAAGTGAGATTTGCTTGTTGGAACACGCTGATTTTAATGCATATGAAACAGGCAACACGTGTTCTGTTTGGGACGACAGTGTTGCCTGTTGCATTTCATTAAAACACATTCGAATTGGACGTAGCGATTCGAGTTGTTCATTTACGTTTTGCACGACGTAAAAATAATTAAATTGTTAATAGTTCAGCTTAAAAAAAAACGATCAATTGTCATTTATGTGTAGCGAAATTTGTGAAGGGCCTGTTATTGTTCCTTGAGGCACCCTTTTATTGTCGAATTCCAATGGGAGTTTAAAGAGTTGTAAATGAACATTTCTGTATTGGAAACGAAGGAAAATGTAAATGGGGATTCGAATTGTTAACGTCACGACAATTTCTTTCTTATTCAGGATTTGAGTGCATAATAAAAAATAATAATCGTAGGGTTTTCAGCATTACTCGGTATGTAGTTGTTATCTGATATTTTATGGCATTATTTAATTTGTTCCATTGTAAGAAATGTGATTTTTTTTTTCTTAGATTTAGGACAGAGTTTAAGTACTAGTTGTCAAAGACTTAATTTTACGCGATTGCAACATATTCAAAGTATCCGAAGTTCCCGGGACAGTTTTTTTTCTATACCGCATAAAAAAATTGACGAAAAACTGTCCTCCGTTCCTTCGGAATATGCCTCATTGTACCTGTTTATAATTTGCTAGGTAAATTTGGTAATGGTAAGTAGTTGAGGTTTTATTTGGATTGTATAAATGGTCACTCATACTTTAAGGTAAGTAAAAAAATATTCTATATTAATTTAAATTTTAATTTCAGCTTGAGGGTCTACAAAACAAAAAAAAAAAACATTTGAAAACAGAAATTTTCTGCTGATCCATCAGATTAAAATCGGTCAAAAAATCATACTATCGATCGGAATTGATCAAGGTTAAAACAGTTTTACATTTATCAAATTTTGATCCAGTAAACTGATGTAATAAAATTACCCAGTACAGCAGCTGTAAGAGTCCAGTTCGCCGCGGTTTTGTAGTAATGGTCACATGGGTACATGTTTCTGCCAAAATAATTGAAATGTGTTCATTATCAGATTGAACAAAAGATTCGGTAACACAATTAGTCCATACGGTATCTGTTTCAAAAAGTCAATAATTGGGTGAGATTTTTGGCTTTTTGGCTTTCAAATATTACTAGAAATGAAAATTTTTCTATGCACATAAAAAAAAACGTGGGCTTAACTTTTGGCGGCACAATATGTTAAAAAAATTCGAAAAATGTCATATTTTTCTTATTAAATTATGTATTTTTTGAAGTTATTTTAGGCGAAAATGGAAGAGGAAAAAATTACTTTAAAATGTGTTTAATGTTATTTATGCAAGCGAGAAATTCAAGAAAATCGTAAGGGTAGTGGTGGTGGGGGTAGCAGAGCGTAGCCGCTTCGGCCTGCTCGAAATTGAATTGGAATACCAAAGGTATTTTTCGAAAAATTATCCCAGTACATTTAGTTTAAATGACGGTTAATTTTGATGGGCTTTAACTACATAACTAATTGACCAATCGATCTGTTTTTTTTTTTAAAGAAGCGTCTTTCCAATAACTTAAAATCTGCTTTAAAAAATTAGATTTGATTGAATATTCACAAAGTTATTCTAATTGTTTATAAGTACAAAAATTCGACCATGTTTAAACAAGCGCCAGAGCTCTCCTAATTGACAGATCCGAATTTTTCAAAAAGCGTTCGAACGCTTGAGAGCTCTTCTATATGTGATTAAATTTTCAAGTATCTAAGGCGCTTGGTTTTTGCTGTGCAAAATTTTGAAAATTTGCAAAATTTGTTTCAAAATTTGGATTTCAAAATTACAGTTGAACTCGCTTATAACGAGCAGGGGATATAACGAGCACTTGGTTATAATGAACAAATTGAAATGTCCCTTCCGAATTCCCTATGTAACATGTGTATTTTTGTTCGGCTATAACGAACTCGTATATAACAAGGGCTTGGCTATTACGAGCTTTGATTTTGGTCCCGCGCAACAGTGATCTCAGCTATAATGAGTTATCGTAAACAGTGAGCTCGGCTGTAACCAGTTATCGTAGAAGCACATGACATCAAATGAACGCAAAAACTTGTTATGACTAGTAGAAATAACAACATATCCGATTTTGACGTCTTTGACTTAGTTCAGTACGACATGGTAGACGAAAATCTCGAAGTGGCTGAATTCCCAAATGAAATTCAAATTACACAATTAGCGATTAACCCATCAATAGATGAAGAAAGTGATGAAGAAGAGACGGGAAGCGATGAGGTTACAGTTGTTTCGACACATTAAGCCATCTCTGCGTTAAAAACCATAGTATCATACGTCGAATTCAAATATCCGGAAAACGAGCAGTTCTTAAATGCCGCTGATCGGTTGCAAAGAAATATCAGTCAGAAGATATTAAGCAAAAGAGTGGTGCAGAAAAATATTACAGAATTTTTTCGTTAATAATAAATACTATGTAATGTAACTTACCTACAGTTATGCGTATCTATGTTATGTAGATAAATAATATTATATGTTTGAAAATAAAAATACAAGTGCAATGCAGCTATAATTATGTATCCAATAATTTTCAGCATAGTTGGCGACGGCGATGTCTATAACGAGCACTCGCGTATAACGAGCAAATTTTGCGTTCCCGTGAATGCTCGCTATAATCGAGTTTTACTCTATGTAAAATCTATCGAACCGGTTTTGATGAAATTTCGTGTGATGATTCTACATAAAATGAGGTTTTCTTGAGCCAAGTACAGTGCAACCTCCATCATCCGAACTAATTATTGTAAGGTCTTGTTCAGTTAATCAATTTGTTCGGATAATCAAATTTAAAATTAAAACAGTTATTTTTCTAAAAACCTTTTTTAATACTTCAAGTTTGTAATTATAATATGGAAAAACATATACAAAAAAAAAATAAAGACATAAACACTTATTAAACTACATATTAAAGTATGTATACATAAATATATGTACAAAAAAAAAGTTAATAAACTACATACTTAAACATATTTTATTTAAAAAAATCCGTTATTTTTCTTTGTGAAAGGGATTTACTTTCTAATTTTCTGGCTTTAATCTTCATCTCCTTTTAAAGAAATATGTTGTGAGACGTTTCGCCATTATCACTGGCCCACGTTATACATTTGTCAAAACATTGCACGGCTTCTCCATGAGTTATTTTGTTGTCGGCAGCTCCTTCGGTCTCATTTTCTTCTTCGGCTATTTCCACATTCTCTATATTGTGCAAGATGTCATTGTCAGTCATTAAATCTATCACATCTTCCACCGCGATTGAGCCGGGCGAGACGAAAACCTAGTCGCACACGCAAGCGCGGCAGCAAATTTCGCATATCACCCGAGCTCCGCGGCCATCCAGTTCGGATAAACGAGGCTCGTTCGGATAATATCTTGCGTTTTTTTCCGTTCGGTTAAGTGGATATTCGGATAAAGGCCTGTTTGGATAATGGAGGTTACACTGTATAAAGGTCCTATACCCAATTTAAAGACACCAAAAAATTCCCTAAAATGTAATGTTTTTTAACCCCATTTTTGGCGATTTTTTCGATTTTTACAATAATGATCATGATTCATTCGATTTGTAACTAGTCAAATTTTATAAAAAATTTAATTACACTTTTTTTTCTCTTCCATTTTCGCCTAAAATTAACTCTTGAAAAGATACATAATTAAATAGGCAGAAAAATATGACATTTTTTGAATTTTTTTAATATATTGTGCCGCCAAAAGTTAAGCCCACATTTTTTTTTATGTGCATAGAAGAATTTTCATTTCTAGTGATATTTGAAAGCCAAAAAGCCAAAAATCTCCGTGGATATACGATTCACCCAAACCAAAACAGATACCGCCTAGTCTAAATAAAAATACCCGGTACAGCAACTGTAAGGGTCTAGTTCTTTTATGTGTGATTTTCATCGTTTACATTGACAAGTCCTATAAAAATGTTTCATAAAAACATTTTATTATTGCTTTATTACAATACAGTGAAGAAACCTTTTAATATTATTTATTAACCTATTAAGCATAGTCTCAACAAGGCGTTTTCAATTTTTTTAGATGGAGAAACGAAATGTAAGTCTGTCCATGATGCAGGCACCATTCCTGCCTTGTTTTATTTACACAGTGATATAATAATAATAACTTAAATATTTATGGACACATAAAATTTATCTTTATTTGAAATGGAATTATTTCTCAAATAACTCGACAACAAAAAAAGATATCGAACCCGATACTGAACGAATATTGAACAATATCGATATTTGGCGTCAAAATGTAGCTGTTTTTCTTCAAACTAACATATAAAAGTTTTATCCTGCTATTTCACTTTTTTGAAAAAACCTAAAACAATCTAAACTTGGATAAATAGCGCCAATAAATAACAAATTCGGCTATACCTACCATTTAAACAACACTCATTGGAAATTTTAAACTTATGCTATATTCATCAATTTTTTTGTGCTGAATTCATTTATGTAAAGAAAACTATAGCTTTGCATTTTTAATTTTTGAGAAAAATCTATAAAACGGCATTCTTTTAAAATAACGCCATCTATAGATTTCCGTATTGAGGTAAATGACATTACGCATTCACCACGCGATAAAGCATGAAAGGACCTTTTATAGCGATAACACTATGTTGAGCGAATCCTTAAAAAAATTTTTCTGATCAGAAATTAGGGGCTTTCCCCACCCTTTCTGTCGAGCGACAGAACAAAATGCCAATAACAAAAGTTATGCGCAATGAATCCGGCTATCCATATGTGTACTATTTAATATACCTGGACATTTTTAAGAAAAATTCAACTCTGGTTTGATATGTAGATTGCGCCCCCTAGCGACCTAGCTATGAACTTGAAAACTATTTCCATCCATTTCTCTTGGTCGATTTATTCAATGAAATTTTTTTCCCGGAGCTCTAAGGCCTATACTTTTCCTAATATCGTACCTCGCCGACCTTAGTGGGACACCCTGTACATGATCAGTTTATTGAGTCAAAAATTTGTAAAAGTTGGAACAGTTTTTACGGATGTTGTCTCCATTCTACACTGCCATAGTTACTTTTCTGCTTGTTATCTATTTTGCTAAACTATTTTTAATATAACTTATTTTTACTTGCTTGTTTTCCGATAAATCTGCAATTAGTAACCTTTTTGATTTAGATTTTTTTTTAAACATCCAAGTATAAAGTTTTTAAATAGTGCAGGTTATTTTTCGTTGTTTATACTGCATATTTGACACTCGCTGAAAAAGGGAAAACACTATGTACCTTGTTCACAAATGAAAGGGTATATCTGCTGAGGCAGCGAATTTTGAAGTACAAGCATTGAGTATTTCTCACCTAATACTACAATGCACTGGTATAGTAATAACTAATACCAATTCAAAGTAATCGTTACCACAGCAAATATTCCTTTTGATTTATATAAACCTTATTTCTTTAGATTGACATTTAGAATTAATGTAAAATGTATTATGCCATTAAGTCTTTGCACAACATATTTACTAAGTGCAACCTATCTTTGTTTTCGTCATGCCTATGCTTTTATAAATAGCTTTGTATGTGCTAGTTTACAAACATACGATACGGGTCGACACTTTTTCCATACAAAAAGAATGACAGCAGAAAAAAGCCATTTTTTTAAGACTGACAGAGGCCACAGGGAAAATCCTAAAAATATTCTAAAAATATCCAAGTACTCGTCATGAAAAATGAAAATGAGCATTATTTTCAGTGTTTTGAAAATTTTCCAAAATCACCCTTATTTAGGGGTTGAATAGACAAAAAAGTGAACAAATTAAGAATCATCAACAGTTGTAAAACCCCAAATATTTCTAT
This sequence comes from Anoplophora glabripennis, assembly GCF_000390285.2. Taxonomy (NCBI): domain Eukaryota; kingdom Metazoa; phylum Arthropoda; class Insecta; order Coleoptera; family Cerambycidae; genus Anoplophora; species Anoplophora glabripennis. The sequence goes on along the minus strand of NW_019416481.1, from coordinate 1,908,108 downwards.
GTTGTTATCAAAATAATATTATGAACGTGAAAATATCTAATTTATTATTTGATACGGTTTTGTCTGGATTGAAAATCAACCCATAATATCCCTAAAGGGGTGAAATCATTCCCTAAGCGCCTAAAAATGCAAAAAATATATTAAAAGTTATAATTTTTTTCTTTTTCTTTTATATGTGATAATTGAACCGTTAATAACCGACAATCACTAGATCCGCAGGAAAATACCCCTAAATGAGGGTAAAACCACCCCTAAATTCAACCATCACCTTAAAAGTACATAAAATAATTATAATGCATGAAAAAATAATGTTTCGAAATACATTCATTAGAATAATTTATACACAAGTACTCCCATATCAATCATTTTCAAAAATAATCATCCCTCTCAAGGGATAAAATCATCCCCCAAATATACAAAAATTGTAAATAATATGAAAAAATATTATTTTGATAACAGAAATATTTGAAGTTTCACAACTGTTGATGATTCTTAATTTGTTCACTTTTTTTTGTCTTTTCAAACTAAATAGGGGTGATTTTTGAAAATTTTCGAAAAACTGAAAGTGTTGCTCATTTTCATTTTTCATGACGATTTTTTGGATATTTTTAGGATTTTTCCTGTCGCCTCTTGTCAGTCTCAAAAACAAGCGGATTTTGCGGTCACTCTTTAAATAGTCGAGAGACCAAAAATATTCTGATATACAAGGTGCTTGGAAATTAGTTAGAAATGTTTTACCGGCACATGCTACACTTGAAAATAAGAGAAAACGTTTATTTCTTAACAAGCCCATTAACTACAGTCCTTTAAAGTTGTCTATCTCTGAAACTGATTGTGAGTATTGTTATATAGTGAATCTAGGTTAAAAATAAATTTTTGCCAAGGATTTTGTAGATGTTTCTCTAATTTTTTCATCAAAATAAATTTAGAAATTAAGTTCTCCTGAAGCAAATTATTAATGATTTTATTTGACAAAAATATATAAGTGAGTTTTTTAGGAAATAGTCTGATAAAAAATTTTTGTTTGCAATCTGAGGATAAAAAGTATATAAAGTTTATTATACAGGATGTTAGAAGTTTGACTGCCTTAATTTTAACAGACGATAGAATACATTAAAATAAACAAAAAAATCTTATATGACATGGGTCCTAAACTCGACCATTTCCAGGAAAACAAATATCAAAATCTCCAACTTGATGTACAAAAGTTCGATTAATTAAGGAATATTGACATAACCGCGTGCATAGAATACCATAAAATACAATGTATTACTTTTTTGAACTTCTTCACACTTAATTCCAAAAAATAATTAACATAATAAATTTAAAATTCGATAAAATTCCTATCGAGCAATGTGACAACGACGCGGCAGTTTATTAACATAAGGTACTAAGGTGTCCAGCAACCACCAATACACAATTCAGTTGGTATATGGAATTGAACAGTGTCTGAGTGTTTTTTGCGTATCACTACTTTTTTTGAGGTGTTTTCCAGCGTGTGCGCGAAAATTGGATTCGAAGGTGTCGTGCATGCATCGAAAATGGTGGTGGACATTTTGAGCATATGTTTCAATTTGTTTTGTACTTGTGCATTTAAAAATTACTGAATTTTGCTTTTTTGGTAAGTACCTAAATTATTTTTAATACATATGATTATTTGGATGACGCAAATCTCTGGGTACTTTAATTACATATTTTTCAAATTCATAATTTGATTAAATGTTAAGTTCTGTTTTAAGGGATTCGTAATTACTAAAATTCGAGCTAAAATTTGAGCACAACACTATTTTCGTACTACAAAATCGATACATTTTATTTTATTTATTTAAAAACTGGAAAACAATTGTATTGAAATTTACTAAATGATTCACAATAATAGTTGTTTACATTTTTTCCGTAGGACAAGTCTGCCGTGTGCACACGTCGTATGCACCAGTTGTGTAGCGTTAGGTTAAGCGCTGTTATCACGTCACTCGCCAATATAAATACTTGCTGTATTTTGAAAACTGTTAATATACAACTTTTTTGTTCATTTATGATTACTCTATCTCATGCTGAAGCAATGGTAGTCAAACTTCTTACACCCTGTATAATTTTCTACACTTTACTGGTTCTCCTTAACTTTGTATTTGCTTAAGTAGCTGTGCAATCTCCTTGGAATGCCCCTGATTTTAAAATTTACTTATATGTTCTTTTTATTATCTGCAACATTTTCCTCTCAACAACAACTCATTTTTAAGGAGGTCTAGTGCGATAAAAGCCATTTTTTATACCTATGCTCATACAAACTTTTTCTATAACTTTCGGTCGTAAGACGCAATGGTAAAGTTTTTAAGATTTTTCGAAATATCCGTAAAACAACTTTCAAGGGCTCACCTTTAAGGAGCCCTAGCCACATAGAGGGCATTTTTCTGCTTATCATTAGCACGAAGGTAAAGTTTTGAAGTTTTTTGAAGATATCTGAAAAAATAACTGACAAGGGCTCACCTTCAAGGAGCCCTAGCCTCATAGAAAACATTTTTCTACATATGCTTATGCCAGCGTTTTCTATAACTTTCAGTCGTAGACATAACGGTAAAACATTGCAAGCTAATTTTGTATTTCATTCCAATTTTCGATGGGATGGATTACCAGGAATTAGATAGATTGCAGTTAGGCTTAGTACATAGTGAATATTATTGCATTAAGAAACAAACATGTATGACAAAATTGTAAATCATAAGTCTCTTATCTAGCTTCATTACTTTTTCAAGAGGTGTGGTGCGAGGCTCGTGTGTTGTTTCATCCAGTAAGGAAGGCTCGGGTCATCGCGTGAACGAGGTCATCCCATGTGTCAATGTCACTCGCCGCTCCTTGTCACCAATGGGGCTTATTTTTATTTGACGGTACTAAAACCTACAAGTTAGTTGTTCCTCAAAATGAAAACTATATAAGTATTGTATTCATTCAGATCAGATACCTTTTTCTCTCTCTCTCTTTAAGTAAACCTCAGTCAGTAACAGATTTTGAGAAAGTTTAGAGTCATTTTTGAGTGCAATAGAGATTATAAAACAACTGAGTGTGTATATATAAAGATATAACCTTTGTTTTCAGCTATTTTTTTTTTTACTAGGATTGGGGTGCATTTTCCCAGGATGTCCAATTTTATTGTGTCACTACAGCAAATCTGTACATATTTCTGTGAAAATAACACTAATTTCATTAAATCAACAGAAATGTGTTTAACTAGTACCTACTAATGAACTTTATTTCAGCTGTGTTAACAAGACTTCTTAGCTGTTAAGTATATAATAACCAAAAATTCCTTTCAGGTAGAGACGAACGCGCCAGCCAGCCTTTTTTCAACTCTGACTTAACATATTAAGATAATTTTAACGTCTGTTCCACAGTAACCCACCGAATATAAATTGTACGAATGTTTTGCAGGTAAAGAAAGACTTTATCGCTATGCTTCGCGAACATTCTGACATTGACCGCCATTCCCACTGGTCAGACGTCAAACGTAAGGTTGACTCTGACGCCCGGTACAAGGCAGTCGAATCGCACGGCCTCAGAGAGGACTGGTTCAGGGAGTACTGCAAGATCCTCAAGGAGGAGAAGAAGAGGGCGAAAGAGAAGGACCGTGAGCACCGCCGCGAGAAGGAGAAGCACAAGAAGAAGGACAAGGACAGGGACCGCCACCATTCCAAGGAGAAGAAGGAGAAGGAACGCGAGAAGGAGAGGGAGGAGTCCAAGATAGAGGAGGAGGAGGAAGAGGCATCTGGAAGGGAGGTGGAGGTGAGTTTTTTGCTTTTGTATTCCAGTGTTTCCGAGATATTTAAGAAAAAGGTCAATTGGGTCAAAATTTGGCAATTTTGCCGGCCATTCTGGAATATTTGGGGATGTTTTTTAGAATCTATTAGGAATTTTTCATGTATCTCATAGCCCTTTTATTACATAACTATTGGTCTGATTTTCATTTAATTCATTTACTCGGCTAGTAAGTATGGATGTGTTAGATAAAATTGTGATGCGAAAGTGTAACAGTGACAATATTTACGCCTCAAGAATTTAAGAGGTGTTTTTTAATAATTATTGTTAATTTTAGGAACCTGAAAAAGGCGAAACAGATGACGAAAAAGCTCAGGATAAGAGAGAGAAGGACAGACAGGCCCGAGCCGAGGCCAGTCTGAGAGAAAGAGAAAAGGAGGTGCAAAGGACCCTTGCCACCCACATGAGGGACAGAGATAAGGAGAGAGAGCAGCATAAAAGGGACGAAGCCATTCAGGTGAGTTAAGGAGTTGTCTTGGTTTGCAGGGATATATCTTCTTTGTTTTAGCACTTCAATGCCTTGCTGTCGGACTTGGTGAGAAATTCCGACCTGAGCTGGAGGGAGGTGAAGAGAATATTGAGGAAGGACCACAGGTGGGACCTGGCCGACAGCCTGGGGAGGGAGGACAAAGAGAAATTATTCAACGAACATATCGAGCAGCTGATCAAGAGGAAACGGCAGAACTTCCGGGAACTGTTGGACGAGACCCCCGAGGTGTCCTTGGTCAGCAGCTGGAAGGAGATCAAGAAGATCATCAGGGACGATCCTAGGTATTCCAAGTTTGCCTCCAGCGAAAGGGTGAGTCGAAAATTACAGTATTCTTTCGGTAAATCATTATTTATTGTTCAGCTGAGGAGGTTTTATCATTTTTGTTCAACGTTTATTGCTCTGATTTCTTTCTTTGCTCTAAAATTGTTTTTAATCTTTTTTATCAATTTCCGTTCATGTATTTTTCGTTTTTTCATGATTTATGTTGTAATAAAGGTAATAGGTCATTCCCGTAAATGAAAAAGAACATTTTTAAATGTTTCGACATTTTTTGTTTAAATTATACTTGGATTAGCCTAAAAAAATTAAACCCCCTTTGCTGGTTATAAAAACATCTACGAAGTAAAAAAAAATCCTTGAAACTCAAAGAAAAATCCTCAAATTGTCAGCAAAGTAAAATTTCTGGACCCGCATAATATTCCATGATGTAACCAGTTTGCGATGTCATTAAAAAAAAACGCATTTGTAATTCCTTGAATAAATAATGCAATTTCGTGTTTATTACGCTGGATGTGTTATGAATTAAAATAGAAGCCTGCAAACTTATTAGTTACTATAGTAGGATCGTATTCGGTGCAAAGTAGAGCAAAATACTGTCGGCCTTTTATCAAAGCAAAAGGAATTTTTGTAGGAACAAGGGTGCCAGACGTGAACTGATCCCTACATAATGCATAAAGAAATTATTCAATTTCTAAACCCCTTAAAACCGTACTGCACTGGATCCCTTGACAGGCAATGATTTATTACTTTGCATCGAATATGATCCTACTGTAGTTGACCTGACAGACATCCTGTCCAAATTTCAATAAATTTGTTTGTGATAAGCACAATCAGTTGTTCCCTAATTTTCCAATTCCAGGCAACTTTTCAAATTTTTCCTTCCTTAAAAACCTTACCTGGAATGTTTTTGAAGCGATAAATCTGATTGCGACTTCAGAATTGCTCCATTACATCATGTAACCTGAAAGTGCGAAAGATGCAATTTTTCGCTTATTATTGGAGGTTATGTTACATCACGAGGTAATTTTTCTCCACAAAACTCGTGAAGAAAGTGTTATGGAGTCTTTCAAATATTTCTTTTCCTCATCGAAATCGGATTCAGTGCGTCGAAAATTTTATAGTCTAGTTTTCCGTTTAGAAAGTTACATTTCGCCATTCTGCGTAATCGTTAGGGTGGTCCAAAAAAAACGAATATTTTTTTTTCGTGTCTTGTCGAAAGATGTTAGTTTATCACGTTTTAAGAGTCCCCTCAAATAATCAGCTCAAAATTAGAGGTTGCTCAAGATTTTTAAAAATTTCTAAAATCATCAAAATTTGATTATTTTTTAAAAATTTTTTTTCTCGTTATTTTATCATTTTCTAAGTTGGAAAAAATGTCGATTCTGAATATTTCAAATCGATATTTTAATTTCTAAAGGTCACTCATAATTATTTTAATTTTCAAAGTAGTGTATCTACTACAATATTTTCGAGTGACCTCTAAAAATAAATATCAACGAACTAATAATTCTTTTATTGAATTTGATGAACAAAAGAATAGAAATAAATCACGAGACACTTAAAAAATTTCTTGAGGCAATATTTACTACCGCACTGTATTAAATATTTATAATTTTAAAATTTTTTAAATCTATGTGTCGTGATTTATTTCTACTCTTTTGTTCATCAAATTCAATAAAAAAATTATTAGTTCGTTGATATTTATCTTTTAGAGGTCGCTCAAAAACATTTTAGGTCACTACATTGAAAGTTAAAATAATTATGAGTGACCTTTAGAAATTAAAATATCGATTTAAAATTTTCAGAATCGATATTTTTTTCAACCTAGAAAATGATAAAATAAAGAGAAAAAAATTATAAAAAAAATATTTGACGATTTTGGAAATTTTTAAAAATGTTGAGCGACCTCTAAGAAATTTTTTTTGAGCTGATTCTTTGAGGGGGCTCTTAAAACATAATAAACTAACATATTTTCACAAGAGACACGAAAAAAAATACTCATTTTTTTTTGGGCCACCCTAGTTATTGTAATAAAAATACTCTTTTTTTTAGTGCGAGCGGGAGTTCAAAGACTATTTGAAAGATAAGCTGATCACCGCCAAGGGCCAGTTCAAAGAACTCCTGCAGGAGACCAAACTGATCACGCATAAGTCCCTGCAGACCCTAAGGGAGAACCAGGGACACATGCAGGAGATCGAGGACATCCTGAAGAACGACAAACGTTACTTGGTCCTGGACCACATCCCGGAGGAGCGGACGCAGTTGATCCTGAACTACCTGGAGGAGTTGGATAGAAGAGGCCCGCCTCCGCCTCCGACGGCGAGCGAACCAAATAGGAGATCTATCAAATAGGCTTTTATAATTCAATAGTTTCCAAGTGCACGTTTATTTTTTATTGATTGATTTTTAATTTGGTACGCGTTTGTATGAATGGAGATATCAATATTGTGTATAATAAAGGGTTGAAAACACAGTTTTCGTAGTTTTTTTTTAAACGTTTTTTTATTTCAGTGCTTCTGTGGGAAACGAATGTCGGAAACGGAAAGGTAGGAAAAAATTGTTTTTTTTTTGCAAGTGATGAAAAATATTCCTATTAAAACAAATACATCCATTGTATTCAAATTTCTTTATTTTTTATTTTAATCATGAATAGCCACTTAGACATCAATGGTTTATGCGGTAGGGGGCTTGTATATTATTATTATACGGTGCCTTTGTAAAATGTCCAAGTCCCACATGACCGCGACTTTTAGGCAACCAAACATACACTGGTGGCAACGATCATCATAAAATTCCTTAAAAACAGAGTGGAATACATATATTTCATTTCTACAAACGTTGAACATTTAATTTGCAAAATTTTTCTATTGAAGTAAACACGTCTTGTTTCCGTGTAAACGGCATTTTTATACAAATCCATAAGAAATAAGAATGTAACAAATGCAATATATAATCTTAGAATATTTGTTCAACTTTCAGAAAAAGCCTCACGAATTTTCGGAATTATTAAAAGAAACAATTTTTTTTTTTCAATTCGACAAATATTAATTCGTAGAAATGCACAGAAATACTGGTAAACATTGCTAAATTATACAAATGACAGATTTTAAAAAAACACGAAAAATTACGAACACCTCTGGATTGACATTTAAGGAGGTTTATTGGGTACGGAGGTACGTCTAAAGTCTAACCGAGATTTTCTGTACATTCGCTAGTGACTAAAGTAGGAAGCCTTTAGATTTGGCAACGTTGCACTTGGCTGGCTTTGTTTGGATGCCTAAGCTTGAAATACACATCATATGTCACGACGAATTTCAAATAATACGCTACTTCGAGAACCGCGGCGTTGCACAGTGGGAAATATTGGACAAAATTCTCGCCACTCGCCAATTTTCATCGTCTTGTGATTTATTTTTAATAATCTCGTGGTAATCTGAATTTTCATATTCCGGTGAGGTTTTTTCGAAAAACCCTTTTTTTATGCTTAGGGAGCGCCCTAACTTCAATGTCGAAGAAAAAATTTTTAAATACTTGATGTCAGTTGTAGAAAAAATTTTTAAAAAGTATCTGCTATTAATAAAATTGATTATGACCCTTGATGTTATATTTGATGTTTTTTCTTCAAAAACCTAACCTCAAAATTATTAATTCTAACATGGCACAAGGTGTGTGCTCTCGGAAAAATTGTTGATCGAATCTATGTACAATAAAGATATTTTTCATTTTTTTTTATTAATCCTTAATTTAGTGAGTTTAAACTTAGTTAATGTTGGTTTTGAGGTTAGGTTTTTTAGATTCAAATTCATGGTTTGGGTATAATATGTTACGTAGGGTTCTATTGAATCTATTTCGTACTTTTGGCATGTAAAATAACTTTTTTTCCAATGTAAATTTCGTTTAAGGCTTTTAGGTTAGAATTAACAATTTTGAGGTTAGGTTTTTGAAGAAAAAACATCAGATATAACATTAAGGATCGTAATAATCAATTTTATTAATGGCAGATACTTTTTAAACATTTTTTTCCACAACTGAACATCGAGTATTTAACAATTTTTTCTTCGACACTGAGGTTGGGGTGGTCCCTAAGCATTAAAAAAAGGGTTTTTCGAAAAAACCTCACCGGAATATGAAAATTCAGATTACCACGAGATTATTAAAAAAAAAAAAATCACGACGAGACGATGAAAATTGGCGAGTGGCAAGAATTTTGTCCAATATTTTCCACTGTGCGTTGCCGCTATCACGCATATGGAGGTCAAATTAGTCAACAACAGCAGTTCGAAGGAGAATTATTATAAATTACGTATCTTGGTGATTTTTTTTTTGGTAATTTCTGAAGAAAATCTAATTTACTGAATTCCAGAACAAATCTTGTCACGTGGGATTCGGCCATTTTAGAAGTCACTGTATGAATCTCGACACATTTTAGATACCTGTTGCAAAACAAAAACTTAAAATCACAACCAAGTGAAATCAATTTTGCTTCATTGGGGGTATGTTGTCGGTTTTTAATTTTTTTTTACTTCACCTTTGATTTTGAGTGCTTGAAAAGGCTTGTACATATGTTTATAAAACTGTTCTCTCATTTTTAACAAATTTCCATTTTTTTAAACTACTCTTATGGAAATTTGTGTGCAGAAAACCTAAAATAATTCTAATATAGAGAAAACAAGACTTATTTTCAATAAAAACTGAGAAAGTCTTTATAAGTCTATCAAACTCTGGTTTCAAATTTCTGCCAAATTGCACAAAAAACAAGATTTAAACAGAGTTTGACAAGACTTATAAAGACTTTCTCAGTGAAAGTTGTTTTTTTGCCAAATTGTGCAAAAAACAAGATTTAAACAAGGATTTGACAGACATATAGACTTTCTCAGAGAAAGTTGGTGTTCTGCCAAATTGCGCAAAAAAAACAAGATTTGCACAGAGTTTGACAGACTTATAAACTTTCTCACCCATAAGGGTAGTGCATTGAGAATATAAAAAAAGGAAATGGAAGATAAAATGCTAGACGAAAAAAAAATTACAAAAACGAAGAAAATACCTTTTGATTACAAAAAAAATCCAGACGCGAATGGTTCATATTTAAGGGTAGCTTTCTTAGGTGCAAATCAATCGATATAAACCAAGATATCTTAGTGTAATTTTGCACTCTTAAACAGTTATTGGCTCACAAAAATTTCTTTTATTTCATGTATTTTCAGGATAACCAAATATTTTTTCTGCTTCCAACATGGAGCTACGATTAAATGGTTTTGTTTTTGCTTTATTTTTCTGACAGAGATTGTGAGAAAACGGAGACATTTTAAGGAGTATCATTTTATTTATTGCAAAAAAGGTAATGTTGCACATTACCAAAATGCGCTATTCCAGAGAAAAATTGGATTTGATTTTTTACTACAGTCATCACTTGCGTACAGCCGAGTACTTCCACATTTTAATTTAATAAACTTCACTATTTTACTAAATTTGTAGCTAAATTAATATTTTTTATGATCTACAGCTCTTATAAAAAGTCGATGTCTACTGAGATATAGGCTTTTGAATGAGGGTAAATCAGTCTAAATCATAAAAAAATATTTATTTAAGTTACAAATTTAGGAAGAAATTAAGTTAGAATCCTCCTAAATACTCAGTAGGAACGACTGCTGTAACAAATGAATCCATCCTCCGTAACAATGCATTTTAGCAGATTTTCAAGAAGAATACATTTTTAAAGATAATAAAGAGGACTGCCAAAAAACATTTGCGTTATATCAGTCTCATTTATATTTGGTTCTCTAAAAAACTCCCCTATGTCAAATCCTGCTCAAAATCACCCCTATTTTAGTCCGTTATTTCATACATTTCATGAATTTTTTTTATTACAAGGGAGCCACCACCTCTAAAAAAATAAGTTAGTGTTTTTTTTCCACCAAAGCTGCTAACAAAATTATAAAATTGATATACAACTTGGAAGGGGCAATTTTGGCAAGGGTGATGGGTGTTTATCATCTCAATTTTGTTATTTTTCAACATTTTGGAAATTCGCTGGAAAATTTGAAAAGCTTGAACAATTTTAAAAAAGAATTCTTATATAAAGTGATTCAGTCATTATCGAAGTATTTGGGTACAGAAATATAGATATTTGCACTTGTGAAACATAAATTAACTCAGAGTAGAAACCTTAAAAAAGTGCTGCAATGAAATTAGGTTCCCTTCAGTAATTTTCTACATTTTTGTATTACATAAAGATGTTCCATAATTAGTCTGCCAAGCAAAAAATGTCCAATAAAAGAATCTTTCTTTTGTGAAAAAGCAATTTTTAAATTTTGCATAATATAAAACATCCACAAAGTTACGGTAGTTTTTGCCTCCACCTCATCAATGTTGACCAATTCAAATCAAATTTTTAAATGATTTCTACTCATCTTATCTAGAAGAAAATAATTAGTACCTATCTAGATCTCTAAAATTTCATCTGTAAATTCCTACAAGTTTTATAGATTAAAAAAATATATATCACCAGCGACACCTTCAAATGTGTTAATATGTCGCCCCCTCTCCCCCACAAAGTCTCCGACTTCTGGGCTAATCGTTGAAACTAAAATGAGGAGTAGATATATTGTTAAGGAATTATTGAATTGCTGTTTAAGGCAATTAAGGGAGGACTTAAGATTTAAAATATCAGTTTAGCAATTGAAAATTGATCTTTAGTTAACGGTAAAACAACGCAAAAATAAAAATTTCTTTGCAGGAAATTGTATGAAAATACATGTATTACTCCTATATGTACTCATAATTTGCGAACGACTATTTCGATTTTCATTATTTATTATCTCTTTGAAATTAAATATTTAGAAATTGATCTATTGTAATCTAAACTCCAATATTTATGTAATCTCAAGATTTATCTTTATATAAGTATATTTTTCCATATCAGTCCAAATTTTAATATATCCACTCTAAAGATTTGAAAAAAAAACAAGAAACTTGATAAAATTTGGACGTGAGGAATAAAATGGTAGGTACCTAAATCTAAGAAAACTGCATATTTAATAGAAAATCGGTTTTCCGTTAATATGAAAATTTTGTGGTCTTCAAAATAAGAAAAAAGTTCTCATCAAAATGGGTAGGAAAGTATGTAGGTACTTAGTTTACGAAATAAATGATGTTCAAGTTGATACTCCCAAAAACATTGGTTAAAATATTCAAAACAAGTAAAGAAAAACATCTAAAAATATATGTACATAGCTAGGTATTAAATTTTTTATATTTTGTAAAACAAAATAACTACGAATTAGAGACTCGCAAAATTTTATTCTATCTTCTATTAATTTTGATCTTTTAAATTTGGGAATTTTTTTCTTATTTTGAGCAGTTTTATTATTATCAGGTAAAGTTTAGCCCATGTTATTTAGGACATCATAGTATAATAAATATTCGATTGTTACATTTTTTTATTTCACATTTTTTTGGAAGTGGTCTCTATAGAAATTGTCGTTCATTGTTTTATTCGGACTAATGAATCGCGATTATCCAATTGTTAAGTTTATACCATACTTTATAGACACAAGATCTATTTTATCTAACTTATAACTTGAACTGGATATTTTGTTCTCACAGCATTTTGTTTACTGGTTTATAATTATATCTTATTTTTAATACTTAAAAAAATATTTAAATTAAATTAAAGACACGTTGGTTAATTGTTTTAATAACCAGATTATGTTTTAAACATCTACATTTTTCCACGCATAGACCGTCCTAAATTTGACTTAATTGAAATATAACAAAAGAAAATTAAATACTGGTGGACTATATACATATGTTATTCTTTTATTTTAAACTATTTCGTATTTTTCCATATCTAAGAAAAATATATAACATTAACCATTTTCACACAATTCTTTAAATATCTTAAAATACACTTACTAAAACAAAAAAGATATATTTAAGATGCCGGCTTATGTTATTATAAGAATATTAAATAGGTAAGATAAGATATTAGGTTTTTTGGTTGGGATAAATCAATATAAATACAATACATTTAGCTAGTGCGAGATTGTCACTCAGGTACTAGAAGATGATCGTCAGCATCTTTATCTTAACTTTAGCGGTCCACCTGAGTAAAGGTGCTGCGATCCAAGAGGATGAAGGTACGTATAAATACATATATTTCCATTTTGCACATTTATTAAAATTAAAATCTATTAATTAGTTTTTGCTTCAAGATATAAAAATCTTAATTTGTGTTAATTTAATTTAATACATCAGTTAAGTAATTTAAATTATTGCTTGATTACATTCCAATAGCATTGTATCAAATTATTCAATGCCCTTACAAACGTGTTTTAAGATCTTTTAGACGTCTTGGAAAAAAAACCGAAAACTATTGAAAAAATAGCAAATAAAATTTTCTAGAGCGAAAAACAGGTTTTTCAACCAGACTGGAAATTTTTGGAGTAAGTAGCGAGTAAGTAGGTAAAGCTACCAAATTGAAATTTCTGAAGAAAGTGGTATTGATGTTTCTCGAAGGAATAAGTAGCCTGAAGTCTTAGTAACCAAAAAGAAAAATTTGTAACATTGGTAACAGCAGCGGAAGCTTGCAAATCAGTATCAGTTTGATATCCAAAAAATTTATAGCACCATAAAATTGTCACGAACATTTATAAATCTTCTCTGTCCATTGACTTCTTCGTTTTAATTATTATAAATTCTTGGTTGACCTGGTCTCACCAGTGTTCAACAGTTTTGACAAATCCTTAAAAGCGTTTTGTTTTTTAATCCTACTTCTAATGCTTATAGCACGCATCCCATATTTCAGAGTATAATTGCACGTTTTCTATTAACAAATGTTTCCTCCCTGTCCTGTATGTTTTCCGTCGCGTCGGTAGCCATACTATCTACTTGCGCAAACACTTCCCGACTGGTAGGAAATTCTGCTTTAAGAAGATAAACTTCACTGTAACAAGTAGTTGCGAAATGATTCATAAATGTGTACCTACCTACTTAAACAAATGATTCACATTTAATATTGCTATTTTTTCAGTTTTCTGTGAAATAAATCCTCTTGTATACACCAACTCTCCCCTGGTGATACCCAACGGAGGAAACACTTTCCTTTACCCCGAGCACGGTGAAACCACCCTACGCATTCCCGCTGGACAAACGGTGGACCTGGTATGCCCCGGAAGCGTACTCGTAGTACTGGGCTCCCGAGCGCAAGAAAGCGTCAGCGCCACCTGCATCTCCAACATCCGGTTCCGCATCCTCGGCGAAAGGACTCTCTTCACCCAAGTCTCCTGCGCCGGAGACGCCGTGGCTATCACCAGATTCACGGGGGCGACATGCGAAAGCGGAGGCAGGGTTGGAGAGATCGGATTCAGCCTTACCGACAGTCGCTTCCTGCGTATTATCTTGGTCTGCTACGACACCGTCGCCCAGAGCCCGCTCTACACCTATTTCGACATGACCGCTTCGATTGGCAACAACGCCAAGGGAACTCCAAGACCGCTGTTCGGACAGGATAACGAGTTTTACAATTTAGGGAGCAGAACGGTGAACCAACTGTACACTAGAGCCGTACAAAGGCAGACAGTCAACACGCTAATAGGTCTATCCACGACTGATCTTACTTTTATCGACAATGGGAGCTGGTTCTTCTTCGCGAGAGGGCATCTAACAGCGAGAGCTGATTTCTTCTATCCCGCGCAACAGAACGCCACCTTCCGCTACACGAATGCTGCCCCGCAGTGGCAGACCTTCAATGGGTTGAACTGGAACGAGATCGAAGGTAGCACGAGAAGCTACGCGAGTAGGAACGCTGTGGATCTTCAAGTGTGGACTGGGATACATGGTGTAACCACTCTTCCCCATCAGACTACCGGGGCGCAGATACCCATCTATCTCTTCACCGATAACGGGAACAGAGCGTTACCAGCTCCTGCAATCTACTGGAAGGTGGTGTATGAACCGATTTCGAGAAGAGGCGTTGCTTTGATAGGGGTGAACAACCCGTATGATACGACTGTTGCTAGTAACTTAATTTGTCCAGATGTGTCGAGTAGCCTCAATTGGTTGACGTGGAATAGGCTTAATATTACTCAAGGATATTCCTATGCTTGCACTGTAGCCAATTTGAGAAGGGCTGTTCCTTACGCACCTAACCTCCAGGTATCTGGACTACTTGTTTGATGGCAATAAAGGTTGTTTCTTACTTTGATCATAAGTTTATTTTTAATAAAAATACTCGTCCTCCTTTAATTTAGGCATTCCTTTATTATCAAAACACAAAACCCTCAAAATTTTTTTAATGACACTTGAAAAAGTGTGCATTAAATAAATATAAAAGACTATGTAGAAAAGTTCTGTTTATTTAAAAAAAGTAACAAATATTTTTATAAAAGATGTAAACGTAACAAATATACATAACCAAAAAAAGTAAATGAAAAATATTTAAAATAAACAATAACTAATAACAAAAATAAACAATGTGGAGTTGTATGCAAAAACTATCTATAGTAGGAAAGACTTGTAGCCTTTACTTGATCTAATAATAGAAACTCCAATTTTCTTCTTTGCTATCTGCATTCTGTGGCTGGACCAGCTTTGGATGGGTTCAGAAGTACATTCGGCATCGCTAAAGTCGAAAACTATAATGATAAAAAAGTAACCCTTGAATTGCTAGAGCAAAATAAAATCAGCAGAATTAAAAAAGTCCAACACCTATAGACGTAAATGTAATACTTCTATTACCAAAATTTGGAAATATGACCAAGTATAACACCATGGTGACATTGGTTGCCAACTTTTACTTACCAGACGAGCTTGAATTGTCACTAGTTGAGAAGCTTCCACTTAATCCTTCTTGACCAGATTTGTCATTCTGAGATTTATTAGATACGCTAGATACAGATGAGCTTGATTGCAATGCAGTGGTGAAATTGTCGTCATTGGTACTACTCTCTTCTGGTGAATTAGATGGCCTCTTAAGATGGAAATTCAGACCTAGATTTAGGCATGGTAACTTCGCGAATTTGTTGGCAAGATCCAAAAAAAGGCGGGATTGGTGCAAGTTGTTGTTTGCTAAGGTGATGGCAGCTCTCACCTGAGTTTTGGAGAGATAAGGGTAGAGAGGCAAGAGCTGTTCGTGGTAGATTTGAGTTATTTGCAATTTTGGTGAAGGCTTTCGAGGGCGCTGCGACGGACGTCGGGAAATGGACTGCAACAACAAAAGCTGGTGATATAAAAATGCAATGGCGTCAGGATCGCATAATATCAATTTTGAAGTTATTACAAATAATCGACTTGTTAACAACAATCAAGGATAATTTTGATCCACGGCATTATCCAATCAATCAATTTCTAGAGAATAATAATAACATTCTTATTAAAATTACTGCATTGACGTTAACATGTTTATATATAGTTGAAAATTTGTTTATAATTTTTAATATACAAATAACCATTGTTTCAGAATTAACTATAATTAAGATGGATTAAGGCAATCACACGATTTTGATAGCTAGCATTATCAAAAGTATGTGCTTTGTAATACATATTCATAAAGACATCGAAGTCTTAAAATTATAGGCTACTCTTATTGCTTAATCTTGAAAGATCTTTTAATAAATGCTGAATATGAAATACAATAAACCTAGAATCCTATTATCATTAGAAAAATATAATAATATAATAATAAATAATAAATATTTCTCTGCCTTGTTCATGAATCCATAGCTTTACTGTATGCTTAAAATATTTATATTTTTAAGATTAAGTATTTGGTAAAATATTATACAACTTGGAAGCCCTTGGAAGGGTAAGTAATTTATATAGATTGTGAATAATACAGGACCCAAGACCGTTCCCTGTGGAACCCCATAGGTAACGGTTTCTAGATTAATTCTTACCCCACCAACATTTACTTGTTGTTTTCGGTTGCACAAGTAGCTTTTTATTAAATTATGTATTTCCTCTAATTCTAAGTATTTCGTGGCTAACTGTATCGAATGCTGTAGAGAGATCAACGAAGATGCACAGTGCAGGATTTTTCTTATATATGATCAATTTGTAAATGACATTCTCCGTTGACCTTCCTTCCCTAAAACCATACTGCCGATCTGATATTAGTTTGTTTTTCTAAAAATTTTACAATTCTTTTTTTTTATTATTTTTTCTAAAATTTTTGCCACTTTAGATATTAAAGAAACAGGTCTATAATTAACAACTTCCATTTTATCTCCACCCTTATATAAAGGCTTGATTACCCCAATTTTTAATATGTCTGGAAAATAACCGTCTTCAAAACATTTGTTTATTATAAAAAGCGGAACAACTATTTCATCTGCAATTCCTTTTAATGTTTCAGCACAAATTTCATCATGGGCTGGAGATATCTTCGATTTTAACAGATTAATAATTGAATTCACTTCATCACAATTTGTATACATTTCAAATTTTATTTGCATAATTCTCGCCCAGCTTACTTTAATATTAATTGAAAAATTTTGACATCTCATATTTATCTGTTATTATTTTACCATTATTAATTTTAATTTCACTTATTTTTATTTCAGATTTAGATTTATTACATATTCTTTTAATACTCTCCCATAACAATTTAGATGAACTTTTATTTTTTTCAATTTATGTTTTAATATATATTTTTTGCTTTTGTTATCAATGTGTTTAGCTTATTTTTGTATGTTTTATACCTAATTTATAGATTTCTGTCGTTTTGGTTTATTTGGTGTTGTTTGTATACTAGAACATCCTGAAACATATACAGGCCATTCATTCCGAAGAACATTGGCTAACAACTCATTTTTTATATTTATAGACTGTATAAGAACACTAGTAATCCAAGGCTTACGTTTTACTTGTTTGCCAGAGATTTTAATCACTTTAGTATTTTTATATGTCTTTATTTATCTATACATTTATCTTTTGTGTAAACTATCATTTTTCTGCATTAACATCGCTAACAATGGACAAATATTTGTAGTATTAAGGCTACTAAGACATGTATTTATGTCAGCCTTTCCAAATGAATGTGAAATACCTCTTTGTTTTTATAGAATTCTTAGTTTCTGGATAAAAATGTCAAAAAACGAAAAATGAAGCTATATCTCGGAAACTAATAAATCAATCTATATATAGAGTGAAATAATATAATATGTACATCACATGAACATCAGTGAAGTACAATCATCGGTTGTCGCGAATAAAATAAAATATTTACTGAAATAGTCATTGCATAGAAGATAGTTATGTTTACCATGTATATTATGTTATAAAGCTAAAGAAAGAGATTTATCATCTGACAAAGTCAATTCAACTTTTAGAAATTATAAATATAAACATATTAAATATAGGTAGTAAAATAATTGCATTTAGTAAAAAGGTCTTGGAACTTATTGAACATTTTTCGACGTATTTGAAGAGTTAAAATTATAGTAATGTTTATTTAAAGAGGATGACTTTTTAAATGTTTAACTCTTCGACAAGCATCACAACGCGCTACTGATTTGGTAAGTACATCCTTTAAATAAAATATTAAAATTGTATTTATCAAGATAATATTTAGATCAGATTAATATATAATCTAAATGTTGATGCCGTGTTCCAAGCATTTGTTTGAGCTCCGTTAGCAATGTTTCTCTCGCTACTAATTTTTTTCAGTTTCAGTTCAATAGTTACTTGTTTCAAAGTATCAAACAATACGAGATCTGCAGGTATGTGTGATATTTAAATTAGATGCTATAATTATTATGCCTTTCCTTTGATACAGCCACAACAATAATATTTGTTAGTCAAAGTTACAAATTTATAACTACTCTTTAAACAATTTTTTTGAAAAGGGATTTTACTTTTAGCTGAGATTTAATATTGTCAAATGTTTTTTAAATAGGTATTCCTTAACTGAAAATAGATTTTAATTTACTAAATCCATAAATTATAAGCGTACCTACTCACTAGGTATTGAGTAAATAAATCGAAAGTTTGGTGAAAAGTAATACAGACAAAAATATTGTAATAACAAATTTTAGGATGCGAATATCATATTAACCAATTACCCAACCACACTCCACTGGTCCTGAGCCTATCAACAAAAGAGATACTCTACCCCAACTATGGATCTTCCTTCGTAACTTTGGCCAGTGGAGAATCGGTGGAACTAGACTGTCCCGGAACAGCTAATTTGCTAGCTGGTGATTTGACGACCCGAGAAATTACCAACGCGAAATGCCGTTCAGGAACAACTTTCGACATAGCCGGCAACTCCGTCGACATCGGCACAGTCCTGTGCTCCAGCAGAATAACCAGCGTCGCCAGATACACAGGAGCAAGCTGTTGGGGTAACGGAAGAGAAATCGAAGTAGGCCTCCAGGTGAGAGACGGCCGATGGTTGCAATTGCTGACTTCCTGTTTTGATGATGTTGCGAGAAACGTCCTCTACAGTCGATATATCCTGACAAAACAGATAGGAAATCAAATAACGGGTGGCACTAGCCCTACCTGGTCTGAAGGTACTTTTTATAACCTGGGTGTTACCCTTAACAACATATATCCGATTGCGAATCACAGAGTAACAATCAACAGGCAAGTTGGATTGCCTGATGGGGACTTTAAATATGTACAAGCTTCTGGTAAGATGTTTTTGCGAAGGCAATCGACATACACTCTGTATGAAACAAGTTTGTAATATTTTCAGGTCACCACTACATAGCTAGAGGTCACTTAATAGCGAGGACGGACTACATGTACAACGCACAGCAAATGCAAACTTATCACTACATCAATTCTGCCCCCCAGTGGCAGACTTTCAACGGGTACAACTGGTTCTATTTCGAAAGAAACCTTAGGAACTACGCAGCGAATAATTTCGTAGATTTGGAGGTATACACAGGTAAAGAGAATGTCTATGTGGAAGTGTTTTGTTTCTGTTATTCTTATGCGTTAAATCGTAGGTACCTATGGAATATCAACTCTTCCCCATGAAGTAACCGGTGAAGACGTGGAACTTTATTTCTTTGTCGACGACAATGGCAACAGAGCCATGCCGATTCCGGAACTGTTTTGGAAGGTCGCCTACGACCCGATCAACAAGGCAGGAGTCGCTGTTTTGGGAATAAATAATCCTTACCAGACTGACATCGAGAGAAGCATTATCTGCGACGACATAGCTGATAAATTAACGTGGTTGACTTTTGACAGATTTTGGGTTCAAAGGGGGTATATGTATGCGTGTACCATCGACGACTTAAGAAGGTTTGTGCCGAATATACCGAGGTTTGATGTGAGAAGTATTCTCAATTAAAGATGTCGAGGAATTTGTGTTTATTATTTTTTTTTGTTACCTATCGAAGCCGAACCCCGTGTGCTGTTTCATAAGTCAATTTTTTTATGCAATTATTACACAGTGGGACATCAAATTTGTGTGTTATCAACTTCTAATAATTTTAATCATTAAGGTTATCTACTATATTATAGTACCGTCTACTTGTTTTACGAAAAAAAAATGAGATTCAAAATGATGAGGAAACAAACTTAAAACACTGTATGTTGTTTTAAATTGTATTATAGAGCTACTTATCTATTATGGAATGATCTGTTTGCGGAAAATGGCTTTGTGACCTTGATTATAGTAAAAGAAAAGGCAACTTAAATGTAGTTAACAAATAATTCCCAGCATATTGACAATTTTGTATTTTACACTAAACAATTAATTCAATAAGGTCAAAAAATGTATCAATTTATTTTGACTGTAGAATTACTATTAACTGTGGATAGTAGGAAAGATTTTAAATTTTGATTGGGCTAATAGAGGGAGCGCCCTAATTTTTGCATTTAAATGTTAAATAAAAAGGCCGTAACTGATTTACCTCCCGCTTTACGGCAGATTTCGCATAAAAATTGATTTTTTTAAAATAAAAAGAAAGTACTGCTGTCTTTCAGGGCCTACTTAAAAAAATATTATAAAGAGTTGATAAAAACTTGTATAGAATTTTTAAAATATACTTCCTCAAAATCGATTATATTATATACTAAGAGACTTCAAGTATATATTTCTTTATTAAGAAGGTGCGGAACGCTATAATTTTTATAATAGGAATAAATATAAATACCTACATATGCAGAAAAAAGTTCTTTTCACAATGTGTCTGATTTTTCCTATTAATATACCTTTAAACACAAGTAGGCTCCTGGAATGAAAAACTATTTTGTTATGGGGAATGATCGTTATTTGGCAAGTAATCCAATTGCCCACGAATGGCCTGTTATGATTATTTTCGAGAATTTTTTACATATGTGCATTTTTCAGAAAAACATGTTATGATTTTTCTATTCGAAAAATAATGCTGTAACTTATTCTCCTTGACTCAAATAAATGAAAATATGAAGAAAAAATATATATTAATTTCTTAAGAGAAGAGACGAAAAGAAAGGTTAAGTCCTACGGTGTTGTATTGTTGATTTCATGGCATCTTAGAAGCGCATATTATGGTCCTTTATATGTATATGTAGTTCAATTTTGATTTTTATAAAATTCATTGGCGCAAGGAACATAACCAATAGATTTTTTTCTTCTAATTTGGTACACAACTACTTAGAAGTAGAATAACCTTACAGCGTTATTATAATAAAAAAAATTCTAACATGTTTTTCTGAAAAATGCACCCACATAAAAAGTCATAGAGCGCTATGCGTTCCTGGCAATGGAAAACCGATGAAATGGTGACCTTTCGGGACCTTACCCTAAAAAAATAGTCTCACTTGATTGCGCCAACGCCGCCAACCTAGTGTTGTATTTAGGAGGTATTAAAAATACTACAAATAGACTCCACCGTCAATTTTGATTAAAAAAAAAAAATGGTAAAAATTCATTGAATTGGTATCGTTTTACTACATTATTATTAAAGCAAGCTGCAAGATTAGCTAAAAATAAATAATTTGACTCCTATTATTTACAGAAAAATTTAGGGTTATAAAACCAAAACAGAAAAATACACAACCAAGCCACCCTGATGTGCTTCATAACAGGAAAATATCTCTTTCTACATCATAAGGATTTTTGTAGACATGTTTGTAATATTCGAATTTTAAACTGTACCTAGGTATCTCTAAAATTTTGTAGGTACAATGTATAGGTGGGTACCTACCTACCTATTTGTAAAATCATCCTCCAAATTGTAGACAAATTGTTATTAACTAATTGTTATATTGAGAAATAAACTTAAGATATAACAAGCATAAAAATAAATGGGTGAAACATCAAAAAAACTAACCTTTACTTTGGGATCGGCAGGCTCAGGAAGTTTCTTTGCAGCAGCATGCGACCCACGAAAGTTGTTGGGCATCTTTGGCGTCCATGGGCTGTTTGTTACTGGATTATTAATTACAAGCCTCATTGTTTGTAAAAGAAATAAACACAAAATCACTGAAAACACTCAAACTCAAAAGTTACAAATTGTTCTCAAAGCTTTGTTCAAGGTTAAACAGCGTGCGCATAGCTGCCACTTTGCATTCTTAATTTCGTTTATTTCTTTCTACCCTACCAGGGTTGCAATAGCGGTTGTACAATTTATAAACTGAAGTAAACAGAAAGTAAGGGTATTTATTATAAATTAAATGTGCAATAGATGCAAAATACATTAATAATAATTTAAACGTTATGAAAGTTAAACTTCGGCAGTTTTATCATCACATATCTCTGTCGCTTGCATCAAGTGACCACCGAGACCGGGTGACGTCACGGTGTGCACCGTTTTTTGATTGTTTTCATTGCTGCTGACTGTGGGAGGGAAAGCGGAGGAAGATACAGTGGTTGTTGTCGGTGTGTGATTTTCTGTAGATGTTATCGTTAGCGGGATGGGGATACCTGAAAAAAAGTTTAAATATTGTTAACATTGGTGCGTTGCGTTCTAAAAGCTGTTGCCTAATTTGCCTCTTTCCCTGTTGATACGTGGTAAGATGTGGATTGTGGATGAGGGTAAGTCTAAGTTAACCACTACGAAGTTACAAATTATTTTAATTATAATGTGTTATTTCATTGTTTTGGATGTATAATTACTAGTAGTACTCTAATTTTATTCTTTCTCTCTATTCTCAAAATTTTGTCTTTTTATGCCTCATTATTTTGTTCGTAATTTTGTTAGCCAAAAGATTTTATACATTGAATTATGTTTAGGTACAGGTAGATATTTCGTATCGCCTATTCCTCTATCATAAGTTGCTACGTGTAGTCATTAGAGGGCGTCGATGTTGTAAAAAATATTTTTAAAATAATTTTCAACTGCTTTGTACAATTTAAATAAAATTTGATTTATGAACACAAAAATATGCGTCAACGTACTTGATATTATAAAAAGAGCCATATTTTTTCTATATAAATTGTACAAAACTATCAGTTCCTGTGTAGGCATCTCTTCCCATTTTTTTCGATAACGTTATTCTATATATCAGACATATGCACCTTTCATTACTGCTATATTTGTCCATCTATTCTAGTCCTTTTGTAAATAGTACTGTAAATGTCACATGCGTTGTATTTTTGGATACAATCGTCTATCAATTCGCACAACGTGCACTTGTGGACATTCCTTGTAGGTAAACAGGTGACTATTTATTAATCGCCATATAAACAATACACAATAATCCATAGTTAACTGCGAAGAAATGGTGACAAACAGATCGTGGTGGTACGATTTATCACAGTTACCTGCCTCTATGTGGTTGTTTCAAAGGTAGGCCGTTTTTTTGTTGTTTTTATTAATTTTTTATTTTAATCTGTTGTATAGTGAAACATGTTTTCGAATTATTATTTTTCTTTTTGGATTAAAACAATATTTGGAAAATCACGATAAAGGAATGAAAGGCACAGAAATAAAATTTTAAAAGCATTTGACGACGATCCTCGGCTAAGTAGGTACACGAAGAATATCTCGGCAACTTGGGGGAGTAAATCGAAAATTTGAAAAGTTCTACGTAAGAATGGCAGTAATCCGTACCATTTACAACCTGTGCAAAATTTACTTCCGGGAGATGCATAGAGACGCCTGAATTTTTATCAGTGGTTGTTTGAATTTTTACTAGAAATACTTTGGACCGATGAGACTACGTTCACAAGGCGAGAGTGAATTTTCACAATCTGGACATTTGGTCACATGGCTTAATGAAAATTATATGAGATGATGGATAGGTAGAAGACCAAATGCCAATGTGAATCATAATGGTGCCGAGGGTCCAGTGTGTTGGCCAGCCAGATCGCCAGATCTAAACTCCCTGGACTTCTATGTTTGGGGTGACCTACCTGAAAAGTTTAATCTACTTCAATAGATACTAGACCACAACTACTGCAGCGAATAGAAGACGAGTGTAATGAATTAAAAGCAAACATGATATTAGCTTCAATTAGTTCCATTAATAGAAGATGTCAGAAATGTATCGATGTGGGTGGTTCGCATTTTAAACAATTGCTGTAAATACGCAACGTTAATTTTGTTTCTTGTTTAGTTGTTGTTGCTTGGTAAATGTATTTTTATTATTATTTTGATTTAAATTGTTCTTATTTGTAAAGATAATGTCTCCAGGGAAAACTAAAACACACCAGGAACACTACCTCACAAGTGATGTGGAAAGAATTTCGTTGATGTGCTTACAAATTGCACTTACTTTTAAGCATAAACATAATTTTGTAATATTATGATTTGAAATGTCTGCCACAAGGGGATTGTATTTGTATGAACAACTTGAAAATGGTGAATTTTAGGGAAAAAATTCAAGTCACCTTTTTTACGTTTTAGACCAGGGTGGATAATTTTTTAAACCAAAAAAAATTATAGTAGGATGAAACCCATTGGAAAAGAAAGAGAATATAATATAATATATAATCTGAGGTCGGGAAGGGGTAGGGGGTGAGTTTTTAAGGGTAAAAAACGGGTTCCCTTGATTTCCAGAAAAACTACAAGTCTTATGGAAAAAAGTTAAATGACAAAGTTGTAGGTAATAAAAAGATCTACAACTTTTGTATTTGCACTTTTTTCACATAACCTCAAAATTTATGTGAAAAATTCAAATAACCAAGTTTTTGGTTTTTAATTTTTCTTTTACAAAAAAAAATTTTTTTCACGAAATTTGGTGAAAACACCTATTTATGTCCCAAACACGCTGTAATTTTTTTGATTTGAAATATTTGTTTTTTCACCTTATTTTTACTTATTATCGAAAAAGCACCCTAATTTTCAATCGAAAATTCTCAAGTCAAAATATCTGCTTTTTTAAAAACGTCGGTGGGCTTTTTCTTCGTTGAAATCTGTACTTTCTGATGGTGTAAAAAAATATACATTACTATGGTAAGTTTTCTCAGGAAATGCAAAGAAACGAAAGAAGATTTTACAACTTTCTCAAAATATTGTAGATGTCTTATTAAATATTAACTTTATTAACTTATTTGGTTGTTAATTATAATAGTATATTTCGACTTGTAATTTTTTTGTTTATCAATGTAACATGGAATCTTACGTTTTTCGAGTAATTAAAGTGTAAATTTTAATAAATAGCTCAAAATTCTACATAATGATTAGAAAAAAATTTTCGGATTCTAGTTCGTTTCTTTGCATTTCTTGATAAAACTTACCATAGTAATGTATATATATTTTTTACACCATCAGAAAGGAGAGATTTCAACGAAGAAAAAGCCCACCGACGTTTTTAAAAAAGCAGATATTTTGACGTGAGAATTTTCGATTGAAAATTAGGGTGCTTTTTCGATATTAAGTAAAAATAAGGTGAAAAAATAAATAATTCAAATCAAAAAAATTACAGCGTGTTTGGGACATAAATAAGTAAGTCTTCATCAAATTCCGTGAAAAAAATTGTTTGTAAAAGATAAAAATAAAAAACCAAAAACTTGGTTATTTGAATTTTTCACATAAATTTTGAGGTTATGTGAAAAAAGTGTAAATACAAAAGTTGTAGAACTTTTTATTACTTACAACTTTGCCATTTGACTTTTTTCCATAAGATTTGTAGTTTTTCCGGAAATCAAGATAAACCGTTTTTTACCCTTAAACACTCACCCCCTTCCCCTTCCCGACCTCAGATCGCCCGTAAATTATTTTTCTTTTCATTTCTGTTATATTCTCTTCCTTTTCCAATGGGTTTCATCCTACTATAATTTTTTTTTCACTTTTTACCATTTTTGACGGCTTAAGCACTGGTCTATTTTTAGTGCATTAGAATATAAATCCGTTACAATAACTTGTAAAAAATACAGTGGCGTAGGTTTTTTTTATAAAAAGGGGTGACCCCTGTCCAGTTGTACACCACTAGTTAAACCTTTAGAGCCCATATTTTAGGGAATGCAATGCCTACTATCGTACATTATTTGTACCAAATTTTATTGAGATCGGTTAATAGATTCCTGAGATCAAAAAATATATTTTTTTAACAACTTCAACACCCCGTATCTCTAAAATGTGGCCGTTCCAGACCTATGTTTATAAGGCAAACACATATTATTTTAAAGAGATCTATCTGCCCTCGAAGTTTCCTGCATAAATTTCGGACCACCCTGTATACAAAGTATATGTCATAATCTTAAATATTATTCTTATTCAGTGCCTACTGGCACAAGGCATTGGTTTGTACCTACTGATAGAAAGTGACCTACTAATCTGTAGGCACTATATATTCCAGTCGAATTAGAGTTCAACGTGAAAAGTAGACATTATTTCACTTTATGACAAGAAACAGTATGTAGAATGATAACATCAAAAAAGTAACTGCAAAAAAGTGACGCTAAGTTGGCAAATTGCATATAAGGCGCAAATTTACGTGTTTCTCACATTTTTTTACTTTTTACTTTAAGTGCTATATAAAATGTCTACTAATAATTTTTTCAAGTTTTTAGGTTTTATGATCTAATTCGACTGGAGTACATGAAAGCAGGATTTATTTCACGCTAGGCGAAATAATTTTTTTATATTATGGGAATCAACTATTCTGTGGGTTATATCCTCACTGAGTTGGTTAAAAAGAATATGCTAAATGCTATATTAAAAAAAATGAATTATCTCGAATTTAAAATTTAACACTATTATAATTGCGTGCGTTCTACAAATCCCTACTTACCGTTATTTTCTTCGGCAACATCCAAACTGCTCTCCCCTTCGGCCTGCGTTTTACCCAGATCCGAACCTTTGTGCAAGTCGATGATCTCCTTCGTGCCAGGATACACCATTGTCTCATTACTTCTCCCTTTATCCTGTTGACTTATCACCTTTCCGCCACTTCCATATCCGCAGTACGGATGACTCCTTCCGATGGAACACCTCTTGAACATGCCCTGGCTTCTACTGTACAAAGCCTTGCACCGTTTCGCGTACAAAAGTTTGTCCACGGCGCAGAAGAAGTCGTTTTTGCACAAGCACAGTACCGTGTGAAGGGTCGCTGGGTGGGTCTCCGGGAAAAGCTGCATTAGACGCAGGAAATAGAAGAATTGGCTGGAGGAATGTTGCAGGGAAGGACAGGTTTTCTCGTTGATGGTTCTGGATTCCATTGATAGGGGTATGTTGGGCTAAAAAGAAGGAAATTAGGCTAATAGACTAAGTTTGATGCACTATATTCTATTCAATTTCAAAATAGTATTGATTTTGATAAATTGTTATGAATTTCCACGTCTTCATTGACTTCCTGGAGCAACATTGACCCCCTTATTATTATTTTTTACTATCACACTCTAACTTGTCACTTTCTATCCTTTCTATTATGCAATACCAACCATTGATTTAGCTGCTGTGGAATCGCTTGCTCTATTTTTATTCAACGTTGATGGATAAGGCTGGTTGGTAATCCAGGGGCAAGTAATTGGTTGTTTGCAGAACAATTTCCAGGGGTTTTGATTGTCCTGATTGCTTTTAGGTTGGGCCTGGTCCATACTCTAATCTGAAATAACAGAGGCATTTACTTGAAAACATTATAAGGGGAATTAGTACCTCGGTATTCAATAACAATCCTTTTTTTCAAACGAAAATATTGGGCTTTGTTGTTTTGTTATAAACAAGTTTTTGTTTCGCTCATTGTTATGATGACTATTTGTAATGTGAAATATTATTATGACAACTGATCTGACTGTACAGATTGACATATTTTTTGACAGTGTCATACAAAGCACCCTAAAGAAATTGATACGAATTATTTAGAAGTGCAAATTGTTATAACAATAGCGTAAGTGTTTCTGTTGGGATTTTCTACCAAACTATAGAACATAGAAACTGATATCATCATTTTTAGCGGGTCCAAATACGTACTTTGAATATTTTTATATACATTTTGGCCACTTCCAATATTTATTTGATAATTTTTCCTTGGAAACTCTCATGGAAAATTCTTCATTAGGAAATTTTTGTCTATTTTCCACACCAATTGATTGAACTTGGAAAAACTTACATCAACGGACACTTAAATGTTTTTATATTTTTTTCTCTAGCTTCTAAAAGTATTTGCTATGCCTCATCCTAATCACAAGAATTATATCATTTGGAGACTTGTGCGAGAGAAGGAATGGCGTATTATGACTTGGTGGCTCGTATTTCCGCACAGGATCGACTTGTGTCTACATTTTGCTAAAAATATGGCATTATTAGTGGTAGGTTTTAGTGTTTAATCAGTCTGTTGATAGAAATTAATTAACGCCTAATGAACTGTCGTCAGTTCTTCGAGCGAGGACCTAATTCTGTTAAAGTATGCTATTAGGCTTGCATAACAAGTTATTATTAAAATCTAAATAGTTCCACAGCATATCTACGTAGCTACGTTTAAATGTAGGAGTATTTTAGATCCAATAAAATAGAAATTTTGAAGGATGCTGCTGCGAAAATATCGTTTACTTTTAAAAATAATACGTACTAAACGCCGGAATATTGTTTTATTTTCTTTCTGGTATCGATATTGTCCAGTACTACTAGAAAATTAGTGGACAGTTTTTTTAAAAGACTGACAGACTGAAAAGAGCTACATTCAAAAAACCTCGAAATAAGTAGGACTGTCAGAACTGAGCCGCGAGACATAGGCGTACGCAAGCAACAAATTAGATTGTCTACAACTGTCATCGGATAGGAATTAATTACCTAACATCCGCACGATAACAAAGCAACAGTATACTAAGGTGATGTGAACGTGAAAAGCATTCTGAGGCAGCGGCTCACGCATGTCTCGGTTGATCCGCTTGGTACGCCATTGAATTGCGGCTCTCTCTGACTGCCTTAGATATAAGTAATATTAAAGTAAAATAGACAAAAGGCAATGTGCATATAATTTTTAAATGTCTAGAAATAATCTTTAACTTTATATAAGTAATCATATAGTGAAGGTATTATAATAGAAACATCTTAGAAGTTATTAGTTAACAATTACCTAATTATTATGAGTTATAAATGTTTGCGTTCTCGGTCGCACTAAATGACGTCACAATGCGTTCTTGATTACCTGACAGAATTTAAATTTGTTCATAATTTTAAACATCTATAATTAATTGACAGCATTAAAAAATGTTTATCACTGTTGTTGATTATATATTACAAATTGATGCTGTTCTATTAATAAGATTTTTTTTTTAATATAAGATAAGGCAGTTTAAAAGTATTGTGTTTTAATTTAATTGCTTTCTACAGCAGTGTCTACCGAAGTGTCTACTTTCCCCTGTTTTGTTCTTTATCGTTGACCACCTTCAAGTTGGTTGAAAAGTTTTGTCAGCAAAAACCCTTGAAAAATACGATCCAACAGGTTTTTATATTTCAATGTGTTGTTTTTCAACAGTTGTGCCCTTGACCTAAGCTAATGATTTTTTCGAAAAGTGTGCCTTGGAAGCGTATTTGAAACAAAACAATTGTTTTGTGTGGAATCAGGCATTCGACCAAAACATATGTATACGCAACTGTCTAAAATAAGTACCATTGTACCTGTATTTTTAGAATCGAAACATACCCAATGAAATTACACATGCGGATATAATAAAAACAAAAGTAATAATGCAAACACAAATAATATTTCCATGTGAATCTGATTTAAAGCAATAGAAATTCTAAAATATGGTATTTAAATTTAATGTTTATAAGCTATATTTGATAGTTTTTTTTGTCAGATTTTTCTGTAGTTAATTACATTTGTCGACGTTTGGACAGCTGCAAAGCTGTTAATACCAGTAACCATAAAGTTAAAAATATTACAAGGTACCTGACAGCAAAAGTACAACATGCAATGATATTCTAACTACCAAAAAATTGTTTACGGAATCGAAATTACCGCCCCGTTGACAGACAACTGTTTAAGCTACATATTTCCAAAATAACTGATTGATCTCCAACTTTTCTGCAAGCTGGGCGCTGAACTATTATTGCAACGCTACTTCCTCAATCCAAAAGCCTTCCAAATAATTTAAATATAAATAAATAAATCTATGTCAACGCCAAGTAAACGGTGTGATCTAGAGACTAAAAATAATTCCGGTAACCAGGCAACAACTGTTCTTTGATTTCAAAATGTGGAAAGCAGGCGCGCGAAAAACCATGCGGATGTGAAAATTTAATGGAATAGTTCGCCTAGATAAGTTGCATTCAGATTCGGATGTTGAAGTTGGAGTCTGTAAATTTAATAACATTTTGATCATGAAATCCTAGCTGCTAGTCATTGGGTGCATACCAATAAATATCTAATATTTTATTTCAACAAAAGGTCAAGAAATTTTGGTCAGAAATTGTTTACTTTTTTTGCTTTGAATCTCGAATCAATTCTTCATATTTACAAGTTCATCTCATAGTCCAGTCGATGATCATTTTCCCGTATAATTTTGCCAAACAGCACCGATTTTCATAAAAATTTGGATTTAGGTTCTACTTACCCTCTACTTCAAAGTTGACCTTGTACCGGGGGTCGCTTTTACCCTGAGGGTGGATTCCACCCCTTCTCGGGGGTGAAAAGTGTTTCATTGAAAATAATTGACTAATTCTAAGCAACTTTTGTTCTATAAAGTTATTTCGGAAGGCCAATATTTTTCGATTTATTCGCGAGTGGAAGTGTAAATTTTTTAACCAAAAAAAGAACACTTTTTCAGACGGTTTTTCGCAAATAACTCAAGAAGTAAGTATTTTATCAAAAAAAAATCATTCTTATAAAAAATGTAGCTTATAAAAAACAAAAAGAATTGTGTATTTATGGTGTCTGTACACCCAATACAAGCGGAGTAATAGCACAGCTTATATATTAAGCTGTGATTATAGCTTGTTGAAGGTTGGTTCTTATTCGTCAAACGTCAAACTCATAGAACCTTTTTTAAAGTGCTGGAAAAACCTTTATTTTTATTTTTTTATGAAAGTCTAGCGGCAAACCTAAGCGAGTTATGACGAAAATTAAGTTGGTCCGTATTTTTTTCGGCGACAAAAAACGTGAAAATCACCCTCTAATTACCACCCCAATTGAAAATAATCGTTACAACTTTACAATTTACTTTATTTATGTTCTTGTAATATGCTTTAGAAGTTTAACCGGTTTAAAGTGCTTAGTTT
The DNA here is from genome assembly GCF_000390285.2 of Anoplophora glabripennis. NCBI lineage: Eukaryota > Metazoa > Arthropoda > Insecta > Coleoptera > Cerambycidae > Anoplophora > Anoplophora glabripennis. Next base: position 1,876,980 of record NW_019416481.1, on the reverse strand, counting down.
TGAAAAAAAGTTGAGCTTGAAGTGAAAAGAGAATTTTTGTATTTTTGGAAAAAATTGTCTTTTCTTCAAAATAACTCAAAAATTATTAATGATACGCAAAATTTTGTAGAGTACAAAATTGTAGGTTTTGCTTTTTTGAAAATTTTGTTTTTTTTTCTGTAGGATAAAAATTAAGTAAGATATGACCGTTCAAAGTTTACATATGTTCCTAATAGTAACTTGTGCAAGCACTTTCAGCTCAAACCATTACTAAAATAAGGGCTTTGATCTTATAGCCCTTGAAAAAACCTACAAAATGGTTCTTTGAAGGGCTTGATAGCAAAAAACTAAGCGAGTTATGGGTAAAAAACCAATCACATATTTTTGCAGATATCAGAACATGTATATTGAAGTATTGATATTGAATACACATTGTAGCTATATTTTAGGCATATTACATTTTAAATAATAAAAAGACTGTATTATATTTTGAACTAAATATTTTTTAAAATTAATAAAAAATTAAAACAGTAAAGAAATCTTAATTTAATATCACTATATATATTATGATTAAATTATTCCAAGTTGCTGAATAATATTTTTCAAGATTATTTTTTAATGATTAGTCATAGGGAGTGGTTTTTAGGGATTGACAATTTTCAATTCTTCATAATTACTTATTTAAAGATTATTTCAACCTGTTACACGTTCGAATCTACAATTCTATAGTTATTTTCGAATAGGGGTAGTGTTCACCCCTAAAAAATAAAAAGCAACCCCCGGCACAGGGACAACTTTGAAATAGAGGGTAAGTAGAACCTAAATCCAAATTTTGGTGCATATCGGTGCTGTTTGCGAAGCAAGAAGAGCGCCAGAAGAAAGGGCCCTAGCCGGCGGGGCCTAGCCAGGACAAAAGGAGGTCCCACAAAGCGCCTACACCGGCCGCATTTGCGGTCGGGGTAGACGACGGATGGGGCCCACCTACGAAGGCTGTCCAGGCCTACACGAGATGAGGCAGGATAAAGAGGGATAATCCCCCTCGATCCCAAATCATTGAGGCCAATTTCTAGCCATAGAATAATCGCGCGGTGCTGTTTGGGAAAATTATACAGTAACGCCGTATTTTACCTTCAATGACTGGACTGAAGATACTTGTTTTGACTTCTTTTACAATTTTTTCTAATGATCTATCTTCAAATGAATTGGTGTCAATTTTTGAAATCGTTTTCTCATATTCGACTTTTTTCCAATCCTATGATGTTTATTCTAGAAAATTGCTGTAAATAATACCTACTAATACAGATTTAGTATCCATTTAAAAAAATAAAAACACATTAAAAATAGCAGGATTCGATTTTTAAAGAAATACCTACTACATTTACTTGTATAAAATATCTACTAGTCGGTGTGCCAAAAGCTTGCCTTTCAACGAAAAAAGCGTATCGAACAATACGTAGCTCAGACTTGGCTTTATCGACGCGTTGCTCTTAAAAAGAAAAATCGAAAACGCGCGTCGCTTTATACGGGAATAGCCGTGATGCGACGAGAAGGTATTTTGAATTATCAGAAACGTATTGTGACGGCGGCATTACAATATATTTAAAAATACTCATTGCTGAAAAGCGTTTCCCGAAATAGACAACGGATTATTATACGACCGTATAAATTCTATCTGTCCATATGTTATTTTTACGTTTGTGATCGTCTGGACAAAGCAACAATGAAATAATGAAAACACACATGGACGGGACAGCTGGCGAATCATATTACGAATCAAAAGACTGAATTACTCCTACAAAAAAAAACAAAGGTGATAACTTTTTTATTACTGGAGAAAATTTTACTTTTCTGAATGGATCTTTCGTGGAAGTAAATTAGCGTAATCTAGAAATGATAAAAATTGCAAGTAGTTAAGCTCATGTTCAAGATCTCGAATGATGTTTTAGACCTAAAATGCATAATGCAGTACTAGTATAATAATAGGTTGTTTCTTCTAGTCGTAAAAAATGCACAGCATTTAATTCGTTCATGAAAAAAAAAAAACAACTCACTCAGGGTAGTGGTATGGTAGCAATCAGAGAAGTGTAACACCGCGAGCTTAAGCCATGTCATAAACTATACATATATGATATTTTATGTATTTCCTTTTTCTTTTTGTGTAATTACTGATAATTACTTTTAACAATGTGATCAATGTGATTCAATATGTTTTTCATTCAACCATTTTTTCTTTTTCTGTTCGTCGACTATGGTAAGACGAATTGTCCATAACGATCAGTCCATCAGGTTCCATGTGAGGTAAAATAGACGTAAACCATTAGTAAAGTTAAGAAATTTCTTTCATAGTTTGGTAAGTCATATCAGAACACTATGCAAAATAAACGGTACACTACAGTTTCCATCCAGAGAATATACCTACACCATTATTTTACTATTTACCATTATTACCATTACCATTACCATTACCATTATTTTTATTTGTTTATTATTACCATTACCATTGTTATACCAGATTATTTTACCAGACTAAAAAGTAAATATTGTGGAGTGACTTAGTTACGGTTCACTGCCTACTCTTTGGACCTAGAGTTTTCAGTCCCACCTTTCTAGTATTATTGTCTTAAAAGAAATCAGTACATAGAGGCTAAGTGATTTGGAATTGCATTAGCCTTTAAGCTTTAGCATTATAGCTTACGTAACAGTTCGAATAGAACACAGATGATGAATAAAATAAGATTTCTTGAAGAGTATGTATTATATGTTGTTAAAATAGGCTACTGCAAACTGCAAGCACCAAGACAAAAAGTTAAACAATCCTGCAAGGTTGTTTGTACGGGCTACCTCTTAGATTTACATAATTATGTAATTAACTTTGCCAAAATCAACACAAGAATGCTTTCTTTGATCTCTATAAGTCTTGTACAGTTCAGAAGAATCCCTAAACCACTAAAGAATTCTGTTGAACAATCTGTAGATGTTTGCTCGCAGCTTTTGGAATCGTGAAAATTATCTGAAAATCGTCCTGTACAGGAAAGTGTTAAGTTATTGGCATTAGCCTGACACCTCTCCCTACCCCGCAGTGAATACACGTTTCTGACCAGTCTTTACATCAATCTTTGTTCTCCTTCAACTGGTCACCAACTAACAAATCAATCCGTCCCAAACTCTCCTTCGCATTATGGTTTTTCTTCCCAAAAGAATTGTAACACGATGCTTGCCAATGTTTAAATTTAGCCAAAAAGAATACTTCGTGATGTAGCAGGCTGTGGCTTGCTCATTCAGGTTCAATCGTAACCATCGACTATTCAGTGTTTGTTCCTCTACTTCAATCTCTTGAAACAATTTTACTGCACCTCTGTCTGAGGTGAATGTCTTCAAGTAGCCAAGGCTAATGGGATTTGAAGGTGGTCCGTCAAATTTAGGCTCACCATAAACAAAAAATAAATCAATATTGAATATCCGTGTTCAAGAACATTTTTTTTGCTTTAAATGGAAAAACACCATCAAGAAACAAAATGATTCTGGCAGAAAAAAATGTGATATTTCCAATGATACAAAAAAAAATTGAAGGACCATTCCTTTGAATTTAATTCATTTTACACCTATATCAGTGGGCAAGTTTCTCTACAAGTATGCTAACTATTACCCTGGATTACGACAATGATATGTCCTGCAGTTGGTTAGTCTACTGTGGAAAGGACAAGTTACCAATTTTGTCTTTGAGTCAAAATATAACTCAAACTTCACGCGGTGTGGTTTTAAAGCTTATCGTTTTGTGACTGGTAGTATTATTTTTTCATGTTCTTATTAGAAATTTAGCGTCTCAAATTTCAGCATTAGAGCTAATTTTGGTAAGCAATTGGAAAATGTGAAACTTTGCAATATCCCCGCAGCCAAGGGGAATGGTGGGAACTCCACGAAAAGGGTGTTTTGCTATCTGGAGCTGATGCTTCACAGAAACTCCTTGCAAGCTTATACGTACATCCATATTCATTTTCAGCAAAATTGGGGATGGTCAAGTGGGGAAGATTTTCAAATCTGATTCACTTATTTTAGTTCATTTATTCATTTTCATTTTTAGTTTTATTCCACCCATTTAGTTCGTTCACGAAGTGAACAAAATGAATGCAGTATCAATCTGAAGACAGTTTATGACGATGCTGGATCAAGAATAAGAATATGTGCAGAAAACTAATAAGGAAAACAAATATTAAAGTTATGAGTTTGCATAAGAACAAGATTGAACAAGCTTGTGACTGAACTACAAGATTGTAAATATTTGGAACATCCTTTTTTCATTACTAGCAACCGTAGTCTTTTGTGACCTTCATGATTTTATCAAACTTTAGCCTTCTAGTTAAGCTACACAGTTTTGACAGTGATGCTTTTGCATAGCTTCTGGGTTTCCTTTTCCGACCATTAGATAACGCACTCGTCAAATACATGAGTTGTAGTCTCTTCCTCTTCCTGACTGTCTTCCACGAGGCCAGTATTATTCAAATATTTCCTAAATCTGTATTGTCCGGTTAGTAGTTCCACTGTTATCCTCTTAAGAACTTCTTGACTTTTGTTTAGAGGTTCCTTGCCACCATTCTTGAGCCCGATCTTTCACCCTTTCCTGTATGAGGAAAATCATTGCATGCAAACATTACCAAGACTAAAAGTTATGCTGCAATGAGAGCAGGAACCAGGACTACCAACTTGCTGTTGATATGGGCTTTGCACAGTAATCATCTTTGTTGCTGTAGCTTGTAGGTATCAGCAAAAGCAACATCCGTGCGGTTCCAAACAATTATTAAACAAGCCGTATATTTTCGCTTGTGACCATCGCAATCCCGACAGGTACACGAAAATCGCCCTGTACGGCAAGGTGTAAAGTTATTGGCATTAGCGTGACACGTCCCCCCACCCCGTCCCGCATCCCATGATAATTCCAAACATCACAATGTATGGCTGAAATAACGCCGGACATACAGCAGCGACCGTGTCCAAGGCCCCGCATGCTTGGGCTGCAAATAGCAGAAACGAAGTCGCGGAGTGCCAAGACGCTCGCTTTCGTACGCAGCGCACTGCGATCCGCTGCTTACCAGACACACGCCTGATAACGCCAAATGAATCACGGTCGAGAGGGTGATGAGTTTCGTTAGGAGCATCTTCGGGAAGATGAGTGATAACAAGGAAGAGGTGGAGGACGAGGAGGACGTCAGTGAGGAAACTTCGGTGTCTTCGGACGCGGGATTCTTCAGCCCCGGGAACAGCAACAGTGACCTGGACACTAGGTTGCAGGGGGCGGCCGTGGAGGCTGACTGTTCCACCATTTCCAATTTCTTTGGATACTGGTACGTTGGTTGGATTTGTGTGGCTTTTGGTTTGGTTCAGCTTCAGTAAAAAACATGTATGGCTTATGTCATTGTTTTCTGTACTTTTACCTGCATTAGCAACTGAAACTTCTTGATATTTTTTAAGGAATTGTTATTATTTCCAACATTTATTCCAATGTTTTGCGCGCAATTCTACAAATTCTACATCACAATTATTTATAGTATAGATATAAATTCGTATATGTTGCTTGTTTAACCTTTATTTTTTTTTATAAATATATTAATACATGATTGTGTAAAGCAAATGCTATTGTTGCGTTTTTCAAAACAAATTTTTTTTGAAAATAAATTGAGTTCCAGTATTTACATGTTTTCTAACAAAAGGTTCTAAAAATAGCACACACAACATCGTATTTATTTTTCCCGCAATATTTTACTTGGTTTCTTCAAAGTTGCTCGAAAATACACAAAGCGCATATAGTTACAGTTATTATTATATTATGCCAATATAATTTATTTATTTTATATAGTAAATAATATATTTTGCTCCCAAATCTAATGATTTTACTTACCATGATTTGATACATATATTTTGGTAAATATCCTTGGTCCAATATATTGGCCAAGAAGTAAAACTGGTTCTAATTTCTTGATCAATTTTGGTGATTTTTAGTGACTTTTAGTAGTACCAATTTTAGTTTCAGTCTACATTTCGAAAGTTAAATGTGATTTGATGTCAGGCCCGGTCTGGCTCTTTCAGGGGCCGTCGGGAAAAATCGAAATCGGGGCCTATTTGGTTTTGTCTGTTATTAGGGTGCATATCGACTCTCTCAAGGGAAACTGTCGTATCTGAAATTTGGTTATTCTGAGATAATTGCATTTGAAGAGTTAAGAAAATAATAATGTTCGTTATTTTTTTATTACAAGAGCTAAATCGTTCTTCTTTAACAAAGTAATTATTGTTTAGGTCTTAATTAATTATTGATGATCTAAATAAAATAGTTTAGGATAAGAAAAAAAATGGATTTTGAATGAATTACTACAGTTTTCGCTGACAAATTTTTTTATTGAGAAACAACTTGGTACACTAATAAGGTACAGAAAAATTAAACATTTTCTATTTTTAGATATAAAATATTTGTTAATAATCAATAATGACATAAAAGGAAAATTTATTACGATTCAGTCAGTCATCTTCTTGGTCAATATTACTTTCTTCCTGGTGGTCAGTCTTACTAGCAGGCCGAAGGGAGTTGTAAAATCCATGATACATCGGTGGTATCAAATTAGCCTTATAGAGACCTAAAAACCGCTTAATTTTTTTTCATCAATTGGCAACAAACCTTGATACAATTTTGGAAATTGATATTCTTCGCGTTTGCGTGTGTTTTTTGTTTGGAAGTCTAGTTCTTTATGATTTTCTCCAAAATTATACACAAAAAATACTTTATTGGGAGACTTTGGATAGCAGTGGATTTCTCTGATTTTACTGATTTTTACAGCCTCTCCAGTAATATCTTTTTTCCAGTTTTGTTTCTTTATCATTGGTATAAATGTTACAAAATCTTCTTAAGACATTTCTTACTTTGTACTGTGGGGCAGTAACTTTGGCCATTTTTATTAGACTAATCCACTGATCAGGAGTGTATATAGCAGAGTGACGTTTTTTTGCAACTTTAATCACAGCATGCATGCTGTCATTTTCATTCTGCGTGTGGTCAATTTCAAGAAAACGGTGTGTTATTTCTAAATACAAAGTCATTGATGCATAAGCAAACATCGCAAAAACAGAACGATTACGGTTTTGACCACCGCAATTGTCGGAACAAAGAATAACCTTTCGTATGCCATTTTCTTTAACACTTTTTAAAAAGATCCATAAACAACTTCCAATTTCATCCGGTCCTCTCTTCGATATTTGCTCATGCCATACATAGCAATAGCCTTGATTGCTGCCAAAATCATAAATTGTAAAGTTGCATGTTGCGATTTTACTTTTATAATAAAAATCGCTGACTTCTGACTTGGGCGTTACTAACACCTTCTGCAAATCAAAGCATGCTGTTTAGAGATTAGAGATTTATCATTTTTCGACAATTCTTTATCAATGTCTTTCAGATTTCGAACCGCGATTTTCTTTAAATTATGATTTTATAATCATATTTTTTTCTGTTCTCTTCTCGGGATCTGTATTCTTATAGGCACTACACACGGAATCTTTTTTTGGCTTAAAGAAAGCTATATTAAATTTCGAATTCTCTTGTTTTTCCTCCAGGCCCACGATTTATAGATAAAGGAGTTATTATTTTAAAGGGCTTATGGTTTGGAATATATATTTATTTCTGTACACTGTTTATAGGGGTATAGGGCAAAATAATAAAATTTGTGTTATTTTTTTGACGTGGGAAAATCCCATTTCTACAAAAGATTCCATTTTCATTTTTACATTCTTCTTTTTTCTTTTCAATTTACTGTGGCTATACCTATCTCAAGAATTTACAAAAAATTTTCTTATACTTTTGGGGCCTAGTTAGTCGTTTGGGGGCCTATCTTCCAAAATAAGTCGGGTTTTGCCGACTTCTCGACCTGGACAGACCGGGCCTGTTTGATGTTATCATAATTGATTATTATTCTAAAAACCACTACGTTGAAATATGACAGTGTCTTGATTAATTTTTTCAACAATTTAGGATTTAACATTGATATTTTTTCTACACTGTTCAGTCTCCATCATTTTTGGGTACTACAGACGACGCCAACTCGACTAATGAAACGTGCGTCGACGTCAGTGTTTCTCTAGAGATTCTCCTGATCTCGCTTCATAATTAAAAAATAATTGACGGCAAAATATCCGCCTAAACCAAATAGAAATATACTCGGATCAAAATAGACGTCTTTGCTGTTATTGACCTTTGAAAGATATGTTTTGACTACCCGTAACAATTCGAAGTGTTCTTTCTGACAGGATTCATTAATTTGATTCACTAATATAAGAAAGACTAAAATGCAACAGAGACGTTCTACAATTAAATAGTTCAGAAACACTTAGGTTTCTATTATTGGAAAATATGCATCTCCGATACTATTTGGAGCATCTTGCTTGAGAAATATCACACTTCACAAGAGTCGTCATAATCGTAGATAGAAAACTGCTGTTTCCTGAATCATATTCATGTCATTACATCGATAATATTTATATTATGACTAACATACCCGTTTACAATTATCCGAAAATAGTTCGAATCAAAAGTATGCACGCTGATCGAGACTAGTAAAAAGTTATGTGATACAAGTTTTACAGGATCTATTTTGGTTAATTAAATAAACGCAAGTCAGGCGAATAAGTGGTTGGTTGGTTAATTAAAATCTCGTTTATATTTAGCCCTGTAACTGAACTTCGCTGAAAAACATGTTGACAAAGGAGTAGGTGCACTTTGTAAATATTTGTTTAGGCTGATTAGGAGGTGCTCGCTGAAGTAAATGGCAAACTGCGGATTCGAAATAGACTATTTTAGTGTGACGTCACATATTTAGGCAACCCACAACAAATTGTCATAGTTGAAAAACGGTCTATTGGTAGTTGAAAAATGTATTACTTACAAGCCAATAAATTGATTTCCATGGGTCTCATCAGAAAATGCCTCTAAAAAAGTCAAGTCGGGTGAATTGAACAAGTATTGAATTTGAAAATTGTGACCACCAGTTTAATTTTGCTAGTGGACCTTGTCGTTTTCTGTATCCACTTAAAAGTGGGTAGAACAGCGACCGATGAACTAAATATTTCATTTCGACACAATTATTAAAATCTATAAATAACTGTGAGAAATTAATATTTCTATAAATAAAAGGAGAATATAGAACACGTTCGACAGCTTCATAAACAAATTTGTAGGAGTACGTATTGATTTGTTTATGTGCACATTGATGTGTACACTTGAAATTATAAATAATACATTTTTGATATAAAAATCTTTAGAAACAGTTTAATTTTTTTTTATTACAAATAAAATTGGAAAATCGAATATAGGTAGTTCGATTTTAATGCTAAAGACGTTCAGAAAAGTGTGACATTTTGAAGGCTTCAGAATAGTTTGTTGTATGCTTGCCAAATTGAAAATTAATGAGATTACCACTTTATAAATTTACAAATGAAAATCTCCGTGAAACCGATAATTACACAGGCCGTCAAAATTTCAAAAAAAAAATTCCAGAGATCAGACACTACGTTTCCGAAGGCATTTGGCGCGCTGAATCCGAATTTGGCCTCAGAATTGATCCCTCACCCTAGGTTTCCGAGATATTCTAACCTAAAAGTGCAAAAAACACGTACTTTTGCTATATTCAAGGTTATGTAACTTTTTCTCAAAACTGAAAACATCATTGGAAACGACTCTCTTTCCCCTTCAAGACGCATTTTTTTATTTGGAAAAAGCTCTATTTTTCGCGGAGATATCGTCAATTTAAGATGACCAGTATGGCTATATTATTACATCATGGCTAACCCCATAACACTGAGCGCTGCTAGCCCTAATTGTTAGGAACGTTAACCCCAAGCCCTATAACCCCACAACACTAAGCGGAGCGAGCCCTCATCGTCAGGAAGGTTAACTTCAAGCCCTACAACCCAATGAAGCGCTGCGAGCCCTAATCGTCAGGAAGGTTAACCCCAAGTCCTATATGTCTGGAAGGTTAATCCCAATCCCTATAACCCCACAACACTAAGCGCTGTGAGCCCTAATCGTCAGGAAGGTTAACTTCAAGCCCTATTACTCAATAACACTAAGCGCTGCGAGCCCTCTAAGGCTCGTAGCGCTTAGTGATATTGTGTTATAGATCGAGCCATGGTTTAATAAGGTAGCTATACTGTTCATCTTTAATCGACGATATCTCCGCGAAAAATAAAGCTTTTTACAAATAAAAAAATGCGTTTTGAAGGGGAAAGATAGTAGTTTCCAACGATATTTTCAGTTTTGAGAAAAAAATTTTTTTCGCCAAGTTACATAACCTTGAAAATAGCAAAAATACGTGTTTTTTGCACTTTTAGGTTAGAATATCTCGGAAACCTAGGGTGATGGATCAATTCTGAGGCCAGATTCGGATTCAGCCCGCCAAATGCCTTCGGAAACGTAGTGTCTGATCTCTGGAATTTTTTCCTTGTTGGCCTGTGTTATTTAATAAATTTGAACCTAATTAGTTCTTAAATTACTACAAGGAATAACAAAACGGCTAAACCTCTCTTATTTTTAGTAGGAAACCTCTTGAAATTGATTTGAAATAAAATTGAACTAACGCTTTGTACTCGCAATACAAATAAATCGCACGGGAATCAAATTTATTAAGAATTCGTTACTATGCACTCTAAAAATACTTATTTACTTGAAACGTTCTGTAGGTACGATTTTTTTCCGGTGGCATTGAAATCTATAAATATGTTATATCTTAATCTCTGTAATTCTCGTGTTAGTACCGCAATATTTTAACGACAACGCTTGGCAGATACGACATCAACAGCGGCTGCTACTATGCACCGGTACTATAAGATTAGAGCAATTAGTTTACAAGTAAGCTTCATATACAGAGTGTTAAAAGTTTGACTGCCTTAATTATAACAGACTATAGAATACATTAAAATAAACAAAAAAACCTTATATGACACGGGTCCTAAACTCAACCATTTCCGAGAGAAAAAAAAATATCAAAATCTCCAAGTTGATGTACAAAAGTTGGATTAATTAAGGAATATTGACACCTGCATGCATAGAATATCATAAAATACAATGTTTATCACTTTTTTGACGTTCTGTATCTACCTCAAGATGGAGTTGCTTAGTGCTGATTTTTGAAGTTTTATGAAGTAGTTTATTGAATGTCGTTTAATATGACCAAAACTTTTTTATAAATTACAGATTTTTTTGGCTGAAGGTACAGGGTATCAAAATTACAATTAAAATAAAGATTGTTATTAATAACTATTGTTTTTTAAGACTAAGTTGAAATATTGTACAGACATATCTTTAATATAATTTTGGTTAAAAAAAATAGAACATAGAAAAGTAAGGAGGCGGAGGGGTAATGTACCCTTTGACTATCATCCAACTTTTATCCTGCTTTGGGCTATGATGTAGAGATATCGTTTTTTAGATTATAAATTTTTTTATTCAATTTTTTTCAAGTAAAAATTTTGAGTTAGTATTTGGTTTCCGAGATATTGCAACTTGTAGACGTTACAATTTTCTAAATAAACATTAAAGTAGACGCGAAGATAATTTTATACATCGCGTTGTTTAATTTTTTGTAGTACTGTATTGTAGAATATTTTGAGATCTATCAAAAAATTAACAAAAAAATACAAAGAATTGTCCCAAAAGGATCAGTGAAGGGTTATTTCTATGAACATACATTTGTCTAATCAAAAATCACATACTTACTGAAAAAAGCAGACAAAAAAAACAAATATACATTGTTTACGTTTCGAAAAATAACCTGTTTTCGTCTTCTGAACTGATATTGACTTCATTAGATATAAAGGACAAGAGGGTGCGTCTAATTGTTGACATTGCCTATAGTTGTAAGGCAAGGTAGGTCGCGCGCGGCTAGGGTGCAGCAGGATCGGCATCAGATCTAAGAAAAGGTGCCTCAAAAAGAGGCAATATAGAATAATAAAAACGGTAGATGTAATAAACAGATGGTAAATACTTAATTAGTCTACAAACGTCAAAAATTTGTAGGCAAGCGTCAGCCTTTACCTTAAGTTTATTTCTGTAGTACTTTCAGCACAGGCCTTTTGACTTAGCTGTTATAGTCCAGTCGAATTAAATCATAAACACTGAAAACTTAAAAATTGATCCAAAGAAATGTATCAAAAAAGAAAAATTAGAAAAAGTTGAAATTTACTTGCAACTAATAAAGTAGGATGTGCAAAACAGCGTTATAAATAAATTATCCCATTTTCCTTACTGCTGCTAGCGCGTTTATTACATGAACTATCAATGTAAAATTTTTTGAAAATAAAAGTTTAACCCTTCTTTTAATTGTCTCAAAAATCCCGGTTTGATACGTCCAATAGCAGTTAATTAAGAATTAACGTTATAAAAAAGCTATCTTGAGAACAAAGAGGCGTATATGATTTTTTTTTATTGACGTAAATATAATCTATATTTAATGCAAAAAGAGCGAATTCCCGAGAGGATTTTGAAATTTGTATTTTTCGACACGTTTCTTTGGATCAATTAGAACATATGTCTACGATATTAACTTCTGAAATTAACGTTTAGTAATTAAACAATTAATTGCAAAAAAACGAAATTAATTAACAAATATCTGGAGCAACAATTTCTCGGTCAATCGAATCGGCTTTTAGCACACATAGAATAGAATAGAATATAATAGAATAGAAAACATTATTTCCTTTAGACAATACAAAATTGCATAAGATTAATTCAATAAAATAGGAAAAATTCCATAGGATTGAATGAACTGTTTTATCCCAACTGAATGCTAGGGCATCATTTTCAAAATGGCATCCAAAGTTCGCAAGAAACAGTTTTTTTAATTTAAAAACATTTTAGAAAAAAATATTTTAGACAAAAGTTGTAGAACTTATTATAATAAAAGTTTTTAGCCCAGCTCGATGTCAATTGATAAACAAATATGTATTAGTTATTGCAAAAAAAAACGACTAAAAATCGCATTTTTTTTAAACTTCTACATATATCTTTAAAACGAAAAAAGATTTTTTACGAAACTTTAAGAATATGTAGTGTTTGGCAAGTACAATAGGTGCATTTTTGTAAAGTTGCAAAATATTTGATGGTTTTTGCAAAAATTGAGTTTTTCAAAATAGAGAAATTTTTTTCAAGTTTCAATAAATCATACAGTACCTAATGCACTTACATGACCCATCTTGGGCTCAAAACTTTCTCTAAGAGTAGTACAATCGAAATTGCATTATTGTTATTTGAAAGGTGACATGTTTTCATAAATTTAAAAAAAAATCCTACGACCAACAGGAGTCGAGATTTTTTTTTTTTCAAAAAATCGTTCCAACTTCATTTATTAATATTACTTAAGGTTTGAAATTTACACATGTTATAGTTGAATACTTGTACTTCAATATAAAAAATAGTCGCAAAGGGCCCAACAAATTGCTTGTTCGGCTCGACACGTTGATGCGCGTGGTGGGGGGAGAAAGAAATCTCATTTGATTGGACTATATATCTACAAGTTCTATTAAACTTTGTTTAAAATTATCAGTTTGCTTCCACATTATATTTTGATTATTTTGCAATTATAAATATTAACTATAATTTGTAGATCTTGTGACATTTTCAAACAATATTGTAGCAAAACTTAACAGCCTGACACAACTTGTAGCCGGACCAATGTTCTATGCGCTAAAATTTTATGAATTTTCATGACAATGTTATAATTTTGACCTCAAACTCAATAAAATGTATTTCACTTAAACAAAACGCATTTCAATTAAATAACACAGAACACAGATCACAGTGTGTTGAAGTTAACGGATTCACGTCACATTTCACTATGATACCCTCAGGAGTACCTCAGGGACCCTTAATGTTCACAATTTATATTAATAAAATAAAAGAATGCCTTAATTATTGTAGTTTGTTAGGATATGCTGATGATTTTAAGCTATTTTTACCTCTTCGTGATGTTACTGATTGTCTAAAACTTCAGAACGATCTTGATGCTTTGCATTTTTTTGTAAAAAAAATAATTTGTTTATTAATATCGGCAAATGTCATGTAATCACTTTTACTCGAAATAAACATCCTTAACTATATCAGTGTAGTATTAATGACTTAATTTTAAATCGTAGAAATGAAATTAGAAACCTTGAAGTCATTTTTGATAGTAAAATGTTATTTGATGCCCATATTAATAAACTAATATCTAACACACTTAATATGCTGGGTTTCATTATGAGACAGTCGAAACAGTTCACAAATTTTAAAGCCATATTGCTTTTATATTAGTTACACGTTTGTATTTAGTAAAATTAATTTTGCTTCACTTATATGGAATCCTCAATATAATCTACGCTCATATATTAGTCGCATTGAAATGATTCAACATAAATTTAAAAAAATTTTTTCTTTCAAGTGTAGGCGAACTTTGAACGATGACAATTTTCATAGATTTTGTGTATTATAACTTTAGCTAACAGGAGAGTATTAGCGGATGTTATTAACCTGTATAAAATTATTAATGGTAAAATCGACCGTGTCCAATTAATTAGTAAAATATTTTTTAATATACTATGCAGGCCGTTTATTACTTATTTTTCATTCCTTTTAAGCATACCAATGCCTCCGCAAACTCTCCTGTGTGCAGAATGGTACGTTCTTATAACGATATTTGTAGCAGTGTAGATTTATTCTCTACATCTTTAGTTTCATTTAAGAGATTGCTCAAACGTATATGTTTATAATATTTTGTATGCTATTTATAACTCTTTGTACTGTTGTTTGATGTATATCTGTTAATTTAGTGGATACTTTAGTGAGTTTTTTTCGTCTCTTTGTGTCCCAAATGGTAAATAAATAAGTATGTAAATAAATCATGATCGAAGAAAAATTGGTTGCTTCAAAATTCAATTATTTTGATTAATTCAAAATGATGACTTTTTAATTCAAATGCGTGCGGATAATTATAAAATTCTTTTCCGTGCAAAATAAGGGATAAGTGACCCTACAGGCTTTTTCACACTTTCTGGATTGTGTGACAAATGGAGTAAAACGGATTTTGCGATTTGAAACCGTCGAGATAAATATGTACGTACGGAGAAATAAAATAGAACGCATGGAGAACACGTCGATATATTTTTACGGTTTCTCCCACGGTGGCAAATTCAAAGACCGAATTATTGTTTTTGGCCCAGACGGTCATATACACCGGCTATTAACACGTATAAAAGGGGCTACATAAAATTAGTCATGACACGCTTAGAATATATTCGTACCAAGAATTGGTCTAAATTTACCCATAATGAAAGTTCAGGTGATACGTCTACGATTAATGCTCTTGCGACCAGTAAAACGTCAATTCGACTGGAAAAATCGGAGGTATTAATATGGCCTGAATAAATTTATGATCTTTCTTGCGTAAAATCGGTATAAATAAGCTTATAGTACGCAATTGCTGCCGAGTCATGGGGTTATTCCTCGATTTATCCAAACAAGTAGGTGGTGGACTAGTTCAAATTTCAGAACATTGGGGTAGACTCGAATTGAAACGCATATAGAAATAACGAAAAAAAGAAATACAACTATTTTACTGATATATTTGTTTTAGTCGTCTAACAACTGATTTTGTTCATGAACATAAGCGTTAAAAAAGTATGTAATTCAAAAATACAAATCAAATTACAATTTGAATTTTATTTTACAGAAGTTAATATAGCTCACCAGAATTACAAGTACGCGTATTGTTGGTTGCCTATAATTGTTTTATACATGTTTTCAGACGGTTAGTAATTTCTTGCCAAAGGCGTAGCCAGGATATTTTTCAGGGGAGGACAAAACGAAAATACGTTCGAAAACATTTGAAAATATATTTTATTATTGAAATCTTAAAAAAATTTGAAATTAAAAAATGATTAAAAAAATAGACGCATCGGGAGATATGAATCATTTAAAAAAACCCGGCTGACGATGATATTTAAACGGTAAAAAATATTTTTTTAATTTCAAATAAATAAAACTAAATATGTATATTTAATTAAATTTATAATTTTTTGTTTATCAGTTATTACATATTTATAAAAATTATTTTTTATTTTTTAAATGTAGTCGTCAGTTGGAGGTTTTTAGATAATTAACTTTTACCGGCGCAACATTTTTTTTTATATTTTTTTGTTTCATTAAATGAACCAGAGGGGCAAGTGCCCCAGTCTGCCCCACCACGCCTATGTCCCGTGCAGTAAATATTTATACTGGCAAATTTTAGAGGATTTAGAACTTTAGTTGAGCTTTTTCAAAAATGTATGCTTTATTATTAGCTTTTCTATTTTTTCTTTATTTTAAAGGTAGTACTAATAGTACGAAAAATAACTTTTATTCTTGTTATTTTCACTTTTGACAAATATCCATACGTAAATATAGCCACGATAGATAGATCCCAACTATTTGTGAATTTTCTGCATATTTATTTAGCCATACCCATGATGTGGGTATGGCTTAATTCTGGTATTCTGGTATTAGACCAGACCTGTGTGTTCGACCAGACACACAGGTCTGGTCGAACTAAACGTGCAGGTGGTAGAAATGTATAAAACCAATTGAAGAATGCGCGCGCGAACAAACGCACACAAGCATGGCCAAACTGGGCGATTGGGTCATAAATTTCAGTTGTTGACAAATTGCCTAGCAGTGCAGTGCAGCAATGAGGAATTATTTTATTGTTGATTTAATAACTTTTCTAACCTAAACTAACAACCTTTCCCCATCCTTTCCTGGCAAGGACATGTTCGTACTTTCCTGTTGGTT
The DNA here is from genome assembly GCF_000390285.2 of Anoplophora glabripennis. Taxonomy (NCBI): domain Eukaryota; kingdom Metazoa; phylum Arthropoda; class Insecta; order Coleoptera; family Cerambycidae; genus Anoplophora; species Anoplophora glabripennis. The sequence continues at coordinate 1,860,170 of NW_019416481.1, read as the reverse complement.
CTTGGCGAGCAGTAATATATTTTAATGAAAATACAAATGTTTTTTGATACGTCATAACCAAAATTTACCATCAATATAATACAATTATTTCAGGACATAAATAATTAAAATATTATATTTTACCTTTAGCAGAAAACTTCTTTTAGGGACGCCTATGAATCTCATTAAATTTTATCGCTAGCCGTTTTTATACATGTTCAACTGACTTTGGAAAGACTATACTATGAAGTACTCGTACATAGTTGAAAACACTGATAATCACGGAAATAATTGTGTAGTCTTACTGCATCGCAGGGGACTTGAATAAAGGGTTGCCTATACTACACGTTAACTTGATGCATATTGCATATACTGCGTTTCTTATTCGCACTGAAAGAATAAATGATTTAATAGTTATAAAATCAATCTTTATACGCCGTTTGACCCGAACTTTCAGTTTTATTACTAAACAACTTAACAGATATTAAGCAAACTTTGCTGGAATTAATTAAACAGCGGCTTCACTTCTCGTTGATATTGCATTACAGCGTAAACACGTTTAACCGAACTATTTTGGAACAACCTCAGTATTAGATGAAAGCTCGTTTGACGCAAAATTGCAAATAGCACTTGATAAGTAGGGTAATTGAGTTCATGCTTGTCTGTTTGAATGAAACGAAGAATCCATTTTACGATCGATGGAAGCAGAAGCAGACCACGCTGTTCTGTATCTAAATTAATTGCCCAATGTCTGTGACCCACACCCAGAATAGATCCTATTATTTTACAGATAGAAAGTTCGGTGTGTGCAACATCAAGGAAAATAGATTGGAATATCTGAGCGTCCCATATATTTTTACAAGTTTTTAGAAATAGTAACCCAAATGTCGGGACATCTGGAACTGTGTCGGTCATACAGGTGTTAGGTTTACTTTACTATGACATGACACTCATGACAGTTCGTTAGGTTTAGATATTTTTCTTTCATTCATACTAAGTTATGTTTTGTGGAGAAATGTCTAGCCAGTGCACCTGCATTAAAAGTCAGTACAAAACGCAATATCGTTGGCCTATTAGTTGCTATTATACAATTTCTTCAAGAATGGCAATGAGATATAGAGATATATATTAATGAGATATAGAGATATACATCATTGAGATATGGAGACAGAGATATAGAGATGTAGATATGGAGATATAGAGATATCTCTATTTGTAGCCAATCAATTCTGATGTGAAATTTTCTTACCATACGTGCTAGTAATATTATAACTGTAAATGTACCTATTGTCATCCTCCAGGAGACTCTTTTAATACATTTTTGAGACCGAATAGAATTTTTTCTAGTTTATCTGTCGAGACATAAAATTCAGTTAATAATACAACAAATGTTATAAATCATAATAAACGCTTGTATTTTATGTTAAGGATTATACTAGTTTCAAGATTACCATGGCTATTGAAGTAAATCCATCAAAATGTTACAATTATAGAAAGGCTTGTTTTTAACTGTAGCCATATTTTTTAAGTGTTTATTAAATTCTATCAGATCAAAGTTTTGCTGGTAACTAACGTTTACAGGACAGGTCCAATTATAAACATTCTGTTTAAAAATACATCAGTGACCTTAACATCTAATTTTAAAGAAACATGCGTTTGTGAATTAAAAATAAGAATCAGTGTAGTAGATGTTATACTCAAAGGTGGTTCATATATCAGTTAAAAAAATAAACAGAAAGTTTCTTAAAAAATGAGCAAGTAGAATTGAAGTTAATTTTAGCTCTGTTAAAATTAACTTTCTCCTGTTTGTTTGAACTTTTGATTGTGTTGTCTTACTTAAATATAATTTTTCAAGTGTTTTGTATGTTTATTTCGTCTTAATTTTTATGCAAATGTTTTTCTCTTCTCTCTTTATTATTAAGAAAATAGTTGCCACTACTGCTGACGTTTATTTTCTTCTCGAAATATCCGTAGTCCGTTTGATATGCTTATTTTGTTCCATTAAATTTAACAACCGATAAAAATATAAATAACAGGATGCAGACTCGGTATGAACTTCTAAATCGGTTTGCGTTGGCTTCAATGCCGGTTTCAAATTTTATTTGATTGATTAGGTGCTAATGCGCAGAAACGAAGTCACTTTATTTTTGAAAAAATGTGTCGTACGGTGCTTAATGTTTTAGGAAGTACCTCCTACTTATTTTAGAATCATATATGCAACTTCAAGTACTTTTTAAGTTTAGGGAAATAAGACAGAAAGAAAGTTATTGCTCTTTTTTAAATTAAAAAAATACGCAACAAGGAATGTGACAATTTTTCATTCATTCAACATTTTAATGTCTTACTTTTTGCACAAAGAGGTACTACACAACAAAAAAGTACCTGGAAAATGCTTAGTCACTGATGTGCTTCCAAATATGGGATAAGGCCAAGAGTAGATCCTTAAGGAACGCCATACTCAATGGTGGGAGGCATATCGATATTAGTTTAATAATAATTATACATATTTGACTGATTTTAAGAACTAGAGTTAGTTTTTTGAACAAGGAAGCCGTGAAAAATTTCGTAAAATGCATGTAGAACTGGAATGACTTGCATCCTGCACAATATAAAGCTTTGTTGTGAACAATGGAATATAAATAGTGCATGTGACAGCCAAGGAATGTTAATTACTAGACAACAGTTACAAAGACATTAAGGAATTTTGTTTTTTAGGCGCTAAATTTTTGTTTTGCTGCATGTGATATTTGAAAAAATTAAAATATTATAAAAGCAATTGCGTTGCGAATATAGATAAATGGACCTATTCCTGTTTGCTTCGAGCTTACGTTTCGCGTTTTTTATAGATCATTAGACAAAGGTGTTGAAAACTTGTTTAAGGTTACAGGGAATATTTATGAAGCTGACTGAAAGAGCTCCAGCTGGTTTTTATACAATTTATTTATAAGAAATCCACGTGAAAGTCATGTGATATGCAAATACCAGCGATTATTCTTAAAAATATATTTTGATTGTTATTAATTTAGCATATGCATTTGCCAAGGTAAATTGTTCACATACCGTAAAATAAGATAACTTTTAAGCTATCGTTATGGCTACAATATGATTATTATCATTTTAAAGGAAAATGTAAGAAAAAATTCAAATATACGCTTTTTTAAAATTTTTGTATAAATTTTTTGTTTGTCTTTAAATTTGCTGTTCAGGGTAAAAGGAAATGGTCTTTCTAATACAAGTAACCTTTATAAATTAAAATATCGATTTGAAATTTTCAGAACCGAGATTTTTTTCAACCTAGAAAGTGATAAAATAACGAGAGAAAAAATTTAAAAAAAAAATTCAATTTTTTACGATTTTGGAAATTTTTAAAAATCTTGACATCTAAAAAAATTTTTTTTGAGCCGATTTATTGACGGGGCTCTTAAAACATGATAAACTAACATATTTTCACAAGAGACACGAAAAAAAATATTCGTTTTTTTTGGGCCACCCTAATATACATATATATACGGAGCATTCAGTGCCAAATCATTTTTAGTTTTCATGATTTTTTGATATTATTTAGTAGGCACTTATTAATAGTAGCTTTCACTAATTTTTTTCAAAATTTACTTCATCCCCTTAAGAAATTATGAGCATTTGAATATTTTGGGAAAAAATTTTTTCAAGTAACTGTATCTTGGCTAAAACTAGAGAATAACAACTACATGAGTCAAATCTTTTGAAGTGGCGCTTGCATCACTGGCGGGAATATTTAATGAAATAATACAGAAAATAAAATCCGTCAAATGTTCTGCAAATTAATTTTTTTTTGTTTCATCGTTAACCTATTGTTTTTACTAAATACAAATGTTCAAAGAAATAAGTATTATGGTGTTATGCCAAAACGAACTTTTGATATTGAATGAAAAATAAATAAATAAATAAATCGGAATATTTGTATAGTTAATATTAATTTAGACATTTAATAATGACAATATCAGAAGAATTATTTATAACAATATGGTATTGTTAGTAATTAGTCATCGCGATTTATTTCTAAAATAAAATTTGGTTTAATAAGGTGCAAATTTTTTTTAATTCGAAAAAAAATAGAATAAAAAAAGATCCCTCTCTAGAACCTAGACGATTTTTTTGAGAAGAAAAGAAACGCCACTCAAATATTGAAAAAATGAGTCCAAAATTAAAAAATATTCTATTTTTATATATTTTTTGTAAAACTACGTCTCAAAACGAACAAATTGAAAAATAAAAGCTTGCGTTATCTCTAGTTTTAGCTAAGTGTCAGGTATTTGAAAATTTTTTACTCAAAATTGTAGGATGTCAAATATCTAACATAGGCCATAATTTCTGTGACCGAAATCTGTTGACATTGAAGAACCTCACGAATTACCTTTATGAGTTTTATAAGTTAACTTGACCTATTTCTGTTTTAATAAAAGAATAACTTGTTCAATAATTGAGCTTAGCATTGAATCACTACAAATATTCTAAATATGTATTCTATTAGTCTAAAAAAGAAGTTGGCATTTCTTTTCTGATTTTAGAGATAATTTGTAACTGTGTATTTGTCACAAGAACAATATTTGTCAGACAATTTGCGTAGGATGAGTAGAGGAGGCGTATTAGTATTTGGAATTATTAGAATGCTTCCAGAATTGGAAGTGTTTTTGTAAGAACATTATCCTTCAGTAAAATTCAGACACTCCAGAATGTTGCTTTTCCTGACATAAAATATTGTTCATATAATAGCAGAGTGTTTTTTTATGAGATTTATTATCAATAATTTCCCAAAATAAGCTGCCGGAAACGAGCTTTTTGAAAAAATAAGTCGGTACAGTGCTCCTTAGCCACAAGGACGTTTAAATACGCGAAACCTAAAAATAGCACCGTATTCTTCTTAAGCAGAGTTTATTTCAAGGCATCCCCCCCACATCCCCAACGGCTTTCCACCAACACACAGCCTTTTCCCGACGTTTTTCTCATTTTCGAATTAATGCAAGGACATTTTCACGGCTCGCCCCGCACAGATCACTTCTGCCTCATTTGTAGAATAAAGCGTCTATTTTTAGACCACCACCGACTACTCTAAAATACCGGTTCGAACTAGCCAGACGGCACTAAACTGTGATAACAAAAAAAATCCGTAAAGTGCGGTCTAAATTTAAATCCGGTGCGTGAAAATTGCAAGGTATCCAGTTTCTCCCCGACGCCGCCGTTCACCGTCAGTTCCCCTGCTGGACAAGATGCGGACCTAGGAGCCGATCGCCGCCGGTAAGATGAGCAAGATGTTCAGCTTCTTCAGGAAGTCGAAGAAAGACGACCGCAGGAACAGGGACTCGCCGCCGCAGAGTGCAGGTAGCAGAGACGCGAACAAAAATAATCACCAAAAACCTGAGATTGCGCCCGAAAGTGTCGCCAACTATTCGTCGGAAGTCGGACCGGTGAAAAATGCCACGAATGCACCCAGTCCGCCGGACAAGCTTAACGAAAAAATCGACTCGAATTCGCGCTCCGCGAATCCCGAACCCTCCGCAGTAATGTGCGATGACCACGCTGCCACACTCGCCGCGAACACCTCTTACGCGAGCATGCTGAAGAAGCCGGAACCGGTGGCGGACAGACGCGGGTCTGGCGTGAAGCCCTGCGGGCACGGCACCACCGCCATCGCGCCCTGGGTTGCGGTGTTGGGCCACAGGCACGATAGTGCCAACACGCCGCCCGCTAGTCCCGTGCTGGAAGCCAAAAAGGCTCTTAAGGTGGTCCAGAATGGGGTGGACGAGAAGGCCGGCAAGGAAGAAAAGGATACCGTCACCGCTTCGATGAAGTTACACGTGAATCTTCCCATCACCTCTAGCGAAAAGATCTCTGCGGGAAATGGGGTTGAGAACCAGGTAGAAAAGTATGTGATATTACGTAATTTCATAATTTTGTAGGTCGCTTTATGACAGTGTGTCAAATTAGTTGTCTCCTCACAAAGCATACTGCCTTAAGTGAAGGTAAAAGTACGTAGCAGTTTCTTTTCCACAAGTTCTTTTTTGTTTTGAAAAGTTAATCGGTCAATTCAGCTTTCAGCTGCTATTGCTATCTGTAGTTTTTTAATATTTTTGCGTCTTGGTTTGTTCAAATATCAAAATGTATCACGCTCTTGTCTGTAATAAAGTATAAAAATGTTTGGTTCTATTGTATTTTAAAACAGAAGATTTTGAACATTTTTTTAACACTTAAGTTAAGAATATGACGATATGTACTATAATTATTGCTCTGTCACTTTATTTTAAAGGGAATTAAGCTAATTGAAATATTCACTTATAATCTCCCTAGTTCTTGAATTATTTCCGGATGTTCAAGGCCGTGGGGAATTCGGTAAGAAAATTTTACAACCAAAATTTATTTAAAAAATTTGACATGTTTCATTTTGGAACTTATTTCGCCAAAATAAATTTGGCTTGACAGGTAGACACTGTTTTGTGGTGCATGATATTTTCTTCTTAAAGGTCCATAATTTAATCGAATTTCATGCGTTTTTTTAAATTCAAAAATGGCTCGTTTCTTTCACTTTAGTAATAAATGAGACATTTAATTTTTTAATTCAAATATTTACCATTGCAATACAATTCACTTAGTATTACTAAAATAAAAGGAAAGTAAGATTTTGAAGAAAAGTGCCTATGGCAGTTTATCAAAGATTCCTATTAAAACATAAAAAAAACACATTCCTTTCACTTTAGTAATAAAAAAGGCATTTTATTTTTGAATTTAAATATTTATCTTTGCAACACAATTCACTTAATATTACTAAAATAGAAGGAAAGTAAGTTTTTGTAGAAAAGTGATGTTTATGGCAGTTTATCAATGATTCTTATTAAAACATAAAAAAACACATTCCTTGCACTTTAGTAATAAAAAAGGCATTTAATTTTTGAATTTAAATATTTATCTTTGCACCACAATTCACTTAGTATTACTAAAATAAAAGGAAAATAAGTTTTTGTAGAAAAGTGATGTCTATGGCAGTTTATCAATGATTCTTATTAAAACATAAAAAAACACATTCCTCGCACTTTAGTTATAAAAAAAGTATTTAATTTTTGAATTTAAATATTTATCTTTGCAATACAATTTACTTAGTATTACTAAAACTGAAGTAAGTTAAAAAAGTTGGATTTTGCATTAACATTAGGCGAAAAATAGTAGAAAATCATATGTATATTTGGAGCAATTTTAAAAATAAGTAAATATTTATAAATATTGATGAAACTTTGTGAACAAATAGTAAAACATATGTCAATTCTACCTTAAAAATTTTGCAACGATCGTTTGCGTGGTTTTGGATTGACAGGAATGTTCTAATTAAGAAAATTTCAAAAAGCTTATCGCGTACCGTGGGTTTAAATTAAGGTTTAGAAAGGGTATACAACTTTTTAGAGATACTTGTTGCCATAATAAACAATGAGCAATACTAAAAATACCTATTTTTACACTTTTATAACCATTTAGAATTTTTTTTTAGTTTTTCAACATTTTACTCTATAAACAATTATTTATTGCTCCAGGGAATTTTCTATGCAATCGACAAAATCTTGCACAGATAAAAACTACGTAACCCCTTGGTTTTTAGCAGAGTACGATAGCATTTTACTGTGTAGATTCTGAGATATAGAAGCGTAAAGTTAATTATGAATTTTTAGCTCACGTAATCGTGAAGTCGAGAAAAAAAAATGTTTTTATTACTAACTGCAAGTACTTTCAATATCCGTTTAGTGCATTTTCGGCAGATAAAAAGCTTAATGAAAGAAAAATCAAGAAAGGTATTCTACCGTAGTCACTGGAATTTCTCGGCAGAGCGGGAGTGGGGATAACTGCGCTGCCGCGCGCCGCATGGATTTCCAAATGCGTATGCGCGATAAAAGATGACTTTTCTCGGAAACGGTAGCACTTATCAAGACGATTTTTTTTTAATTTTATATAGCAAAATGAGAGGAAAACGAGTATGTCATCAAACATCAATAAAATAAATAATTTTTGCACGAATTTTGAGTTTAAAGAATTATGCCGCTTTCGTTTGCTTTAAAAAAATAGCTATATTATGGTAATCAAGTTTGTGTTCATCAATGCATTCCATGAAATTCACGTTTCAATGATTAAACTAAAAAATATATATTTTCGTATTTTAATGATCTCTCTGTTAATTCATTGAAGTATAACAAAATTTTCAGTTAAATTAATGATAGGAGGAAGTTGTTATTAAGAGAAAAAATGGTATAAAAATCGATAAATTCAAATAATTTGATTTTATTACAATATGTAAAAATTATGTGTGCCAGATTTTGTCCATTGCATAGAAAATTCTTTGGGCAATAAATAATTGTTTAAAGAGCAAAATGTTGAAAAATTAAAAAAAAAATAAATTGTTATAAAAGTGTAAAAATAGGTATTTTTGGTATTGATCATTATTTATTATGACAACAAGTATCTCTAAAAAATTGTGTGCCCTTTCTAAACCTTAATTTAAACCTACGGTACGCGAAAAACTTTTTGAAATTTTCTTAATTAACAATTCTGTCAATCAAAAACCATGCGGCCGATCGTTGCAAAATTTTTAGGGTAGAATTGACATATGTTTTACTATTTGTTCACAAAGTTTCATCAATATTTATTTATTTTAAAAATGGCTCAAAATATACATATGATTTCCTACTATTTTTCGCCCATTATTAATGCAAAATTCAACTTTTTTGATTCGCAGTTGTTTAACTTTATAGAAAATCGTCAAATAAACAAAACATAAAGAACGACTTTTTTATTTAGAGCTTACTTTCAATGTTATAGGGAAAAATATGTCGAAAAACGAGTAATTTTTCGTTCTTTTTGTGCTTGTTGTTCCCCTGAATTTAGCAATGGTTTTTTGAAATAGGCAAACTTGGATTCTTATTCTGTACAACAAACTAGATGACTTCAAATACAAACGCCTCGAATGCTCTAGCGCCTGGACTAGTATTTGCTGGCGTCATTTGAGATGATCCTTAAAAATTTAAATTTGAACATCTGCATTTGCAATACGACGATGACACTGACATTTTTAGTTTCATAACATTGCTTGTATTTACCAAAAACAATTTTAACTCAAGTACAGGAGCGAATTCGATACTTTGAGTTTATGTGCTCTGGATATATCTAAAGTATTTATGTAAGAGTCATCTTAAAAGAATTGAATTACAAAAATATAAATTTTAGACGTATGTATCTTCGAAAACATTTTTTGTGCAAATATACGTATATGACACATCATTTCAAAGGAAATTTTATGAAGATTTAAAAGATCAAAAAGTACATTCCATTTAAAAAATTAAATATAACTCAAAAACTGGAAATTGCCATAATGAAGCCAACATTTTTAGTTATAAAAACAGCTAAGATTCGTGGATTGCATGTAAAAGAGATGAATTGTTAGATTTGTTGTAGACGAAAGTTCCACTTTCCGAATATTACCAAACGCAAAGACCAAGATCAACGTTTTTTTTTGCTTGGTATAGAAATAAAGAATGTACCAAACAACCAGTTGAAATTTCATACCTATGCTAAAATGCCAAAAGCTCTTTCTTGATTGTAGTACACCCAGAAGAATCTATGTATTACTTCTGACGTTTCGCTTTATTTTTGACCATTTCTGGTGATTTGTCTCCAACGAAACGAAGGTTGGAAAAATACTACCGTAGCTGATAGTTATGCAGAGAATTCCATCGAACAGAACAAAAATACAACGAGAAAATTAATCAACTTGTTTTGGATCAACATCTACCGTTAATTTAACAAATTGCAAGAACTGGGGTTATAATCTTTGCAGTAAATAAATATTAAAATAAAATTTAGAGTAAACATATCTGGGGAATTCTTCTGATGTTTGTTTTTTTTTTAATAGTCGCGGAAAAGGCTATACCGAATCAAAAATATTTAAACCTGAAAATTGTATTTTACTTGCACACCTGTCAAGTTTTGGTGGCAACTGTAATAAAATCATGAAATTTACAGTTATTTGTCCTTGTTAATTGTTTTGAAAATAATTCACTAACTATAAAACATACTTTACTTACTGATAGTTGTAACAACAGAATATTCGAGGATGCTCATAACATAAAATAAGGATAATTAGGTACTTAACGTATATTTTTACGACTCTCTTTAGTTTATTTAAATTTTGATTTTCGTCTGTGCTATGACGTCGTATTCCTCGATTTAGGAAACATTTATTTCTTTTAGAAACATTTATATTCAATCAAGCGTTATGGTACTGAAACCGTCAAGATGTTATAAAATTAATCGAATAAACATAGTTAAAACAAACCGAATAACATTCTAATAATATTCCTTTTCGCAAAATATTTATGCTAGGGTTACCTTTGTTAACAATGAATCTGTAGTCGTCGCAATTTTTTATATATGTGGTTTTAAATCAATTCAATTGGAAGCGGAAACTTGATAGTTATTTTAAAATTTAAAAGCACGTTTGTGTTACCCTCTTTCGCGTGCCAAAACCGAATTGCTGCACAATCTACAATGACATAAAACGTAAAATGAAAAGAATTTTGCTAGTTAGTAATGATTTATGGCAAAATTTAAAACAATTTTACTAATAAAATAAGTCATAACATTTGTAAGAAAATATCTGAGTAACATACATAGAATGGCGTTGCAAGAAGCGAAGCCAGATAGTTTTGGCCCATTCTGGCATAATAAAATTAATTGAATAAGACCGCTTTAAGCCTCTAAAAATAGTTTGGTCATTAATATTTAATCATCTGGCCACAGCAATTATTTTTAACGAGTTAAATACTTCTTTGACAACTTACCAAACGTTTACTTACATATTACTTGTCAAATTGCTGGCTATAAATCTACATACATACAATTGTTGAGAGAAAAACATTATGTAGTGCATGCTGCTAACTTAATTTTTTTGCGTTATCCTTTGTCAAGTTAATAGCTGTCATAAATTACAGGCTTCCAGACTTTATATACTTGGTTTATTTCTGGTTGGATATACTTCTAGCGTAAATTTTTCAACAAACTATGTAATATAACCTTGTTAAACGTTTTTTTAAAAGTTGTTTTTCAAAAACACACGGAAATAGCTTAGGGAAAGGTTAAATAATATGCCGATCCGCATATTTTATGTGCACAGAAATAGTAGCTGGATATTTCAAATGAGATACGTCTCTTTCAATATATTGAAGAACGCATTACTCAACAATTAGAGTCAAGTGGTTATGAAGTATCTAATAGAAAATGTTTCTAAAAAAACGTTTCAAAGGATAAACATCATTTTACAAAAATATGATTAACTGATCACTACGTAGAATTTTTTAAATAAACTTGACATACCAAGGCATCGAGGCTAAGCAAGAGCAAAGCCAAAACAAATGTTTTTCTAAAACTGCAGTGTCTTTACTGGTATAATTAATTTTATATTATCCGCACAAACAATATAACAGTTCTTTATTTGTTGTTCAAATTGTAATACTACTTAAAATACATATGTCACAATTTGTTTCTTTGGGCAATTTTAATATTTTTGCTGGCTTCTTAAAATATTGTCATGTTTCCTATCAAAAATACCAAAAACAACTATTAAAAAAATATATATTATTTTCTCGGGCTACAACTCGCTTGGCTGCTAAGGCAGAAAAAACAGAGAAACAAATCCATACATGTTTATCTTTCAAAGTCTTGACTAAAGGTAAAGGGTGATTATTTAAATTTTTAATATTATTCTTCCTATCTCTAAAATATTTATAGTTGACAATATTTTTTCGTTTGTTTTTGTTTTTTATGTTTGTTGCAAGTTCAGTCATGAGAATTACAATTTGCGGCGGTTGGATGGCAAACTGTCAAATTTACACATGCAAAATAATGAGTAACTGTAGTGAAAATAAAATACTTTCTTACGTGTGGTCCAATTAAAGCGTGGCTATAGATATTTTTAAAAATATATAAGGTCGATTTTAACTATATTACATCGTACTAAAACGCACGCTAGTCATTGTAATTGCGTTTAATTTCGGTGCGCCGAAATTTGGACAGAAGCTCAAAACAAATAGTAAGACTGGTTTTTTGAGATGTACCTGGGTTGTTTAGGTTAGAACTAAACATCCTGTGTTTCATTAGTCAGGCTGTTGATGAATTTCTTAACAAAACATTATTCACTATTTTTTTTGTTTGCCAGAACTTTAGTATAAATAGAAAAACTTCAAAATATTTGTAAAATTCCTCATTATTTCTCAACATTCATCCGTGAATGGGAAAATTCAATGAAACCTTTAAATTTTTGTTGATTTAATAAAAAAATCGATCTGACGCATAAAAAATTTGCACCGACATTCGCGTTTCACCGAATAAACAAAACCACCCATCGATTAAACAGTTCTGACGCATGTTACTTAACAATTTGATGCAACCCGGATGCAGTGTTAAAGACCAGCCTGTATAATTTTCATGTTCGGCTAAATTTAAAACTAAGTAGGCACACGTGAATCAGTTCAACGTCAAGTGGCCCCAAAATAGCGTCTCTGGTGTTATTCTATAATTGTCAACCTCGAGTCTATTGAAAACTGTAGAAAAAAACTTCCAGATCGAGAATTCTCTTGCTGTTTGCGTATATTTATAATATTCTCTGTCTTAATGTCGTTTTCCTTCCAGGAAGAATCTTATAAACCAAGAGGCTAAATTCCAAAGCCAACTAAATGACCTGTCTAAGGAACTTTCCATTCGAGATGCTGAGGCTACTAAGCTCAGGTTTCAAATGGAAGAATTGCAGAGAGATGTGTTTGCGAAATCTGCAGGAATAGACCGTGAGTTCTTCTAAATATTTTGTAATGTTTTAAAAGCTCATCGATTTTTTTGTAGGTCTACAGACTGAATTAAATACGGCGAACAAAGAATGTGAAGTAACCAGACAGCGGATCCGGCAATTAGAAAGTGATTTAGAAAATTATAGAGCCAAACATAGTGAACTTTCAGAACAACTATCAGAGAAATCAGGTGAGATTTCACCATTACTTTGCGTATCTCAAATTCAATCAGTGTTGATTTTTTGCAGAACTATTAACTAATTACGAAAAAGAGACCAAGGCAAAAATAGGCGAGCTCGAAGGTGTGGTTAAGGAACTTCGAGACAAAATAGAAAACCTAGAAAACGAATTAAACACCTTGGGAGATGAAAAAGTAAAACTAGAAGAGAGACACGCAGAGCTATCAGCGGAAAGGGATGAAGAAAAGAAAAAGGTCTCCGAAACTGTAGAACAAGCTATAAAACAGAAGCAGGAGATTGAGAAGAAGTGGAAGGAGGATTTTGAGAAGTTGAGGACGATAAATATCCTGAAGGAACAACAACTTCTAGATGATTTCGAGTGGAAACTTAGGGAAGTCCAACAGACATGCAAAAAACGGTTAGAAGATAAAGATAAAGATGTGGAGGATAGGCTGCAGGAGGCCTATAAGGAAGCGGAAATGAAAATGAGAGAGACTGAAGAAATGATGGAAAAGGTAATATAAATCTCGTAGAAGTAAAATAATTCTTTTACACTACAAGTGTTTAAGTGACCTTATTAAATGCATTTAACTTGTTTCAGATAGAAAACTTAAAAATCTACCAAACAGAGGTAGAGAAACTGCGGAATATCACCATAGACCAAGAGAGGGCTATGAGATCTCTCCTGGACCAACAAGAACAGATGACGCAAGCAGAAGGCAATTTAAAAAATGAGACTAAGAAACTTAGAACTTTAATAGACATAGAAAAAGAGAACATACAGCACATCCAACGAATCCATCACCAAGAACTGGTGGACAAGGAGAGAAAACTCCAACAAACCTTGGACGAAAAACGCACAGAGATTGCGATGTATTGGGAAGAACGGTTGCTTCACGAATGCGGAAGACTGAAGTCCGAGCTGGAGCAGATCCACAATGAAGAGAAGTGGTTGGCCATGGAAAGCGTCCGCAAGAAGAAGGACGAGGATTTCCAGAAGGCCCAGAACGAGTGGGAGCAGAAACTGAGGAATTGTCTCAAAGAGGTATGACACTCTATCACTGTTACCGTCTAAAGGTATAAGTAGTTCTATTATAACTTCAATTCTTATATTGTGTTTTTCCTTTTACACCTCCTAACTTAGTGTTGTGTTATTTGGTGTGAAATAAGTTTCTGTTCTAACTAGTTTCTGTATTCTCCCAGATTAGTTCAATAGGGTTCAGTTCACAGTGGTATGGAGGCAATCGAAGAACTGTAACACCGAGAGCTTTGGCCGATTCGTTCACTACATATTTCATGTATTTGACATTTTCTTTCTGTGCATTTGCTAGTCATTTTAATATCCCATAATTTTTCCTCTATGTAGATACTGGTAATTTCATCTATATGGTAAGGCGCATTATCTATGGCAATCACTGCACCAGTTCGATGTGAGTTAAAATCAATTCTCAAATACCCCACTGACCATATTTTCATGGCAATCCTCTCGTATGTTGCAACTCGAACAAGTGTAAACCGTTTATCCAAAAATCCGCATTCACTTTCGTCTGCTTTCCCAGAGGGTGCTTTATTCAAAAGAAAATGTTTCTAAGAATGTTTATTGTCTGCTGTTGATATTTTCGCTTCCGATTGTAACCTGAGGGGTTATTTCTTTACTTATCTATCTACTGCTATGACCAGTATCAACGGTGTTAACTGACAAAAGAGTTTACTATTAACTTCTCGAAAGGGAGTTTATAATTATCATTACACTTTAATTAATACGTGAGAACTGAGAAATGTTGTACGTTCAGAGAATTAAGACCAGACACTTACCGTATGTCGCTCATGTACAAGGTAATCCAGTGGTTGGTTGTATGGGGTGACACTTAAGATGAAAGAACAAGAAAGTATCACCAAAACTCCCAGGAAGAGTTTTAATAACAATAAAAACAAAACAGACAAACAAAATAACGACACAACGGGCTCGAACAACATTATTAATTTATTGACACGCGACAGAGTACCGAGATTCAGGGAATGCGCGATCCATAGCAAAATGTGGAATAGATAACCATTATTTAATTAACCCGAGACTCTAAAACTAAGTAGACTGCTCAATGTGGAACCCAAGGAAGAACTGCCTGTTCTTTCGGAGATCTCTCCTGAATTCGACACCTCGCCTGGACACGCCCATTTCTTGGGTGCAGACGTTTATGTTCTTATCTTACTGGCGGGAACCCTGAATATCGGGACGCTGTGGCATATCTATGCCATGTTAATAGTTATCTAATGGACAGAATTTACATTTACATAAATAATTATGTGACTAACTGGACTTACAAGTAACCCTAGCCTTCCTCTAGTGACTCCGTGTAGCAATACGGGACGGATTAGTCAATCTTATTTAATCTTTTCTTATATCTTGGAAAATCCGCCTAAAAACCAGCTATTTGATCTATTATTATTTTTGTAACAACTTATTCTTGGAATTCCTACGTTCTTTGGAATGCATTTCGCGCGTTATTTGAAATATCAATTTTTCTCTTTATACCAGATGCTCAACACATGGCCCCGACAGTCTAAGTGAACTTGTTCAAAAATACTGTTAAACTTCATGAAGCCTTCTCCGAAGGACGGCTTTGTGGCGACGCCACCTACTTGAAGACTTAACTTTTCGATAAAATTAGTGTTTACTGAAATATTTTACTTTTTGGTCCATCCGTTCCGAGAACTAACAAATAAATTACTACGCGTCCCGACTTTTGTTACACAATGTACGACACTCTATCAGTATTTAATGCTGGTAGTTTGTACGGATCGCCTATTTAACTCATTGCCAATTTCAATTTTTTCGTGTCACGTCTTTCGCCTTTTCGTTAACTCACTGATTTAAATTTAGTCCCTTACGACTATCTTGATTTCAGATTGGAATAAGTAAAATGTGAAATAAATTCTCCCCTTTGTACGCTTATGACACGCACTGACACACTTCGGGTGGAAACTGTTGTATGGTTTTAAGAACTCAAATCATACGACTTCGGTCCTCTCGCTTTTTGTACAAGATATAACGTCCCAAGTGCGCGTGCAAGCTGAGCAATTGAGCATATCGGAACACTATGCGAAATGAACGGCACATTACAATTTTAATGCATTTTTAATTTTTAATCATGTTCTCGGATTAAGAAGTAGTGAAAATTGTGGTTTGACTTATTTACCATTCTACTGCCAACTATTTTGGCACTGTATCTATTTAATTTTTAGGTGGCTTCGCTAAAAAAATCCCTAGTGGAGAAAGACGAATATTACAGAGAAGAACTCGTAAGTCAGCAAACAAACACAGACAGGGATATTATGGAACTCAGACGACTGATGGACAAAATTGACATGTCCCATCACAATAAGTACGAAAAAGTGATAACAGATCACGAATCAGAGTTGGGTAAGTCTTTAAAAAACTGCGTATTTAAAAAGCTTTCAGACGTCTTTGGAATCCTCAATTATTTTTATAATTCGTAAATTATTCCATACCTTTGGCTAAAAATTGCAGCGTTGTTTATTTTACGTCTTCTCGCGCCCCGTCACTTTGTTTCCCAACTTCGTTCCAAAATTAACCCAACCCGACTTTTCTATTTTTACAACACAAGTTGCACGATTGTCGCAAACTCAGCATCAAAAAATGTTTATCTAACCGTCTCATGTTGCGACAAATGATTAAATTTTTCTCGCATTCCTCCTCAGAACGAATCAATGAAGAGAACGAGAAGAAGCTGAAGGAAGCGGAGGTTTACTGGCAAAACCAAGTCAGTACCCTCCGGGCCACGGTAGAGCTGGTCAAGGAACAGATGGAGAAGGAGTCTCAGCAGAAAATAGAGACCCTGATCCAACAACACAGAACGGAATTAGGTAAGGATAGATCCTTCAGGTGAAGCTCCAGGTAGTTTTCATTGCGGCGAATGGATTTTAGATGCCCAGTGGGAGAACCTCATCCAGCAAAAGGGCGAGGCCATCGAGCTCCTAGAAGAGGAATACGTGACGAAGTACAAGACGCTGGAGGAGCAGTTCTACATGCAGCAGAAGTCTCACAGCGTGCGAGAGATCGAGCTGCTGAAGACCATAGACAGTTTGAAGAACGAGCTGCAGAGTAAGGAATCGACCATAGATGATCTTCAGAACAACGTAGACACTCTGGAAGGTGGGGTCCAGGTGCTGAATCAGGAGATAGCGCAGAACGCTGTTGATTTAGCCAAGACTAGGAAAGATGCGGACCATAAAATAAGGTAGGGGATATTTTGTGATTGTCATGAATTTTGCTGACAGTAGATGTTGATGTTCGAGTTTCGCAGCGAGAATTTTATTTTTAATTTCGTTTCTAGAAGAAATAATTAACTTTTGAGTAGGTAGTTTTGAAATGAAATAATAGCATTTACATATAAAAATTGTGTAAAGATTGAACTCTTAAGAAAAATGAATAGTAAAATACCTTATGGTATAATTCATTTTAGATTTAATTGGATTTGGTGAAATTGCTAAAATAAGTTGAAGTTTCATCTAAATAGCACGAACTTTGAAGAAGAGAAAATGTTAATTTTTCTCTTTAAAAATTATCTTTCATTAAAGATCTTTAAATGAATTGAAAATTAACTAAACAAAATAATATTTTTTCTCTTCTTCTACAAGTTCTTCAATCATGAGAGCAGTTACCGTTTTATGTTGTAATAACTGTAGAAATAGTGGATTAATATCAAAATTGACACGTTCAACTAATGTTACTAATAAATGAATCATCAAATCTACACAATCCGCTACTTCTATTCCTCTCGCACACCATCGTACCGACTAATTCGTTGTTATTATTATTTTTCCCATCTAGATGTACTAAAGAGCCCAAAGACCTTCCTCCGCTCTCCTCCTTACTTATACTGGTCTTTCCCATTCTCACTTGGATCATTTCCAATTCAATTCTGCAAACTGTAACCTTCATGTTACTAGCTGTCCTTGTAATAATTAATCAAGGACCTTAGATGGTCCACCCGATTTTTCGTGCATTTCCTGAAGTGTGTTCAGCAACCCGCTCGCATTTAATAGATTGTGCATTTAGACTGCGCCTTTGAACGTTTTTGCGCTTGCTCCAACCACACGACTGTTAAGACTTTTTTGGTACAATCGAATCCAGTTTACAAACATTAAAAAGCTTCTCCAAGTTCTAGCTTTCAAAACTGATAATCCGGTCAGTTTTTGTCTTTGAAAACATAGAGGATGTGAGCAATTGCGCGATATCAGGCCTATGAAGAGAATTTGTGACGTCACAACAAGTGGGTTCTGATTTTTGACATTCTCGATGGATGTAAGTGAATTATTTCGGTGCAAAATCGCAGATGGAACAATAATTTTGCCTTAATGTTAATGACTGTCACGGATACCCCGTTTTTGGAGAGCCTTGGTGTTTTCAACTGGAAAATTTTTCAGGAACCAAAAGAGTCTTATCGAGATTATTCCTCGCGCTTGCTATTTTTTTACAATTTTTACACAAAACTGTGCATTTTAATCCCCTTGATCGCCTTACTGTGTGACCCTAATTCTTTGTTCCTTTCCCATGAACTCAGAGGTCTACAGGATACCATAACCAAGCTCCAAGAGGAGCAGGAAAATGAACGGGAGGTTTTCAGACTGAAATACATGAGTTCTCAGAAGCAGGCTCAGGAGACCATCGACCACTTGCAGAAGAAGTGCTTGTGTTTGACCAAATTGTAAGTGAATGAGTGTCTATACGCCAGTGCCAAATAGTAGGCAGTGACTCGTTGGTAAAACATGTAGATTCGAGCGAAGGGTACGGCGGGCGGGAGAATGCGATTCCAGGGGCGTATCATTTTAGAGGGTTCCAAAAATTGTTATTTGTAGAATGACAAGTCTAGTCGAATTTCGCAGACCGCATGTCTTTCATTTCTTTCATATGTCACTATTATTTTTTCTAAATTTTCTCTTTGACGTACCTATATTCTATTATTTCCGTCTTTTCTATTAATATATTTTGTATTTTCTTTTAAATGCATAGTCAAACTTTTGGCGACAATCCAGGTAAATCTTCGTCTTTAAATAAACAAATTGGCCACTGATACCCGCACAGAATTCCATTTTTTAACATCACTTATTCGAATAACTAAAATATGAAGATACTAGCAAGTATTTCACATTGACACGCTTATGACACGAACTGTCACGCTTCAGCTGGCAACTGAGATAGGACGAGATTTCAAAAAGTCAAATCATGTAGCTTCAGGAGTCTTTCTTTTTGTACACGATCATATCGGAACACCATGCGAAATGAACTGCACATTACAATATCCATGCCGAGAATACACGACATTATTTTATCATAATAAAAAGTAAAAATCGTGCTCCTACTATTTTGGCACTGGATATGGTTTTCTTTCCCTAAAAACACTAGCTTAAGAAAGTGAGCCAAATTGTCGGGAAGAAAAGCTATAAAACGAATTAATTTCCCTTAAAATTGTCAATGAGACCTCTTCTTTCAGATTTGAGGAAGTAAGGCAACGTTACGAAAGAAGAGAGTCGAGACAGGAAGACTTGACCACGATAGCCGATCTGAAACAGATCATAGCCGAGCAAGAGAAAGACCTGGCGTGCATTAATGAGGAGAAACGTTACTTCCAAATGAGACTGATGAGCCTGGAGAAGCACCTCGAGGAAGCCTCCGCGGAAGAGGAAGAATTCGAGGATGCGCGCGCGCAGCCGACTAGATCTCTAGAGAATCTCGCGCATATTTCCGGTTCTCCGGAATGTCCCCCCGTCAATCCCCAGAACGGCCCCATTTGTATACCCCCCACGATACCTGAATGTGATGATTGTGATGAATGATTTTACTTTTTTTTATGATAAATATATTTATTTGTAACTTTGTAATATATGGTTGTAAAGAAAATCTTTGTAATATAATTACAACCGATTTAATAAAAATAAAGTTTAATACAGCGTATTTTTTAATTTCACAGGAAGTGTGTGTATAAAATTTTAGTAGGAGGAGGGTGGAGGCTCTCAATATTCGTCGTTCTCGAAGGGATGGTGTTTGTGGCCAATGGCTCTGGAAAAGAGATAAAACATTACTATCGGTTTCATTTTATTTTGAATCGCAAAAACATTTAACGGCTATCTGGCGCCCAACGTGGGGCAATATTTATCCTTCATGTTTTCAACAGTACTTCAAATCTGTTGTTTAATTACTTATTTATATCGTTATTTATGATTTATCGGAATGTCTTATTATAAACAACTTACGTACTGTAAAAAAAATCGTTTTTTCTTTATCAGATAAGCAAGCAATCACTGTAATTTGAAGAAAGTATTCCGAAGAATAAGATATCAAATATGTCACGATAAATAAAAGTATTTGTACGTATAGTAAATTAAAATTTCGTGCTTTTGTTTTTCAAACTAAGAGTGTCAATTGTTGTAAATCGAAATAATTCTATAATCAATACGTTTAATGCGAAAAATATGAAAATGAAGATAATAAAGTACTTACTCCACAAATTCGCAAACCCTTCCATTGCAATCGAAGGTGTCGATGACAGCGACATCTTCAGCAGCCAGTTCAAAGTCAAAGATGTTGACATTCTCTTGGATACGCGATTTCGTGACGGATTTTGGAATTGGCACCACACCAATTTGAACCAAGTACCTAAGAATCACTTGGGCGGGGGTCTTATTGTATTTTTTCGCTATTGCTAAAACTTTTGGGTCTTGTGTGAGGACAGGGTCGTCCGGTTTCGCCCAGGGTCTGTCGGGGGATCCAAGAGGGCTATAAGCTGTCACCGTGATGCCTTTCGATTTGCAGAAGGCGGTTAGTTTCTTTTGGTTGAGATAAGGATGACACTCAATCTAAAAGAGGATCATTAAAAACAAAGATGGAAGAAATACTAATATATGATTATTATAATGGTAAATATTTAACAGTGGATTAGTATATAGGTAGACTATCGCTACGTCTTTTTGCATGTATTCGTAAGCTTAAAATTTGAAAGGATTAGGTTGGAATTCTAGGAAAATACTGTTGTTTATTTAAAAGCATTGCAATATACAGTTGCATTAGGTCGTTTTTAATCATTTTGCAATAGGAAAATTTCTTACAAAAATGTTCAAGATAAGAATTTGTTCGAAATATGCTGTAAAAGATTTTTGAAGTAGCAGATAAACATTAATATTTTAAACAAGATAATGAAAGACGTTTAATAAATTTAGCCTTGATTTTACATCAATCTGTTTTTCAGTGATTTGAACAGCTTGATTCTAATCAAACTATAATCTGAAGACAAGATTTTTAATATAAATCGGAATGATTGTTTAAGAACAACTTTCAAAATAATCAATGGCCTTACCTGGTTTGTTACTGGTACTATGGTTGAGTTCTGCAGAAGCCTTTCCAGCTGCCTTTTGTTGAAATTGGAAACACCAATGGATTTGGCCAGTCCCTTCTTGTTGACTTGTTCAAAGGCTTTCCATGTGTCGAGGTAGTCAACATCGCTGAAGATAGCTCTTACACCATCGGGTCCAAATGGCATAAGATTATCTCCTTCCTAGATACAAACATTAAAAAAGAATGAATAGTTTCAAATCTAAAAACCTAATAAAGGAAAATTTTTGATAGTACAATAATCATTATCATTGGAGTTCTTAGTGTTACAACTTCAAAATTGTCATGAAACACCTTACCTTAAGAGCGCATGGCCAATGGACAAGGTACAGGTCCAAGTAGTCCAATCCCAGATTTTTCAAAGACAACCTAAGTGTGGGTTCCACTAAATCTGGTCTCATATAGGTAGCCCACAGTTTGCTAGTGATGAAGAGGTCATCTCTTTTGACAACGCCTTCTGCGATTTTTTCCTTGATTGCCTGTCCCACTTCCCCCTCATTCTGGTAGTAATGGGCACAATCAATGTGGCGGTAACCACAGTCGATCGCGTCCCTGACTGCTTGGGTCACTTGACCTGGTTGTGACTACAAAAAATTTAAAATATTTAGGCTACTAAGAAGTAATTTGGTTTAGGGTACCATGAATTAAAGGTTTTTTGCTTTATTTTAATTGTAAACAAAAAATTTGCTTATTTGAATATTACAAATTGATGCTGATAAACAACTGAGATATAATTTGACCCTAGGGCGCCACTTAAGAAATTATCAATAATCGAATAAAAAAAAATGATTACAACATTCATATTAATACCAATTAGTTCACTTTTACAACAAAATTATTTAATATTTTCTTAGAATTACAAATGATTTCAAATGATAAATTGCTTCGTTAGTTCAAGGTGAAGTTTTTATGTGGAATATTTATTTGAGATAAATTAACCAAATATTTCAGTCTACTAACCTATATCTAAAAAATTGGACAAGATAACCTTTTGGATCGGCTTTTCGTCTGCCAACAGTCAATAGTTTCACAAATTGGTTTTTGATAAAATAACAGAGTATTGCAACTTGAGCAAATTAAATATTATTGTTATTACTTGCTTACCATTATAACAATACAAATAATAATAAGGACGAAATTGCGCTAAATCCAAGTTGTTATATAAAACGTTTAAAAACGTTTGTCAAAAGCAACAAATTTTTCCTGTTGTATAGTTATTTTTTTGTTTATTATTCAAATAAGCGTTTCGACTTAAGCTACAATGGCGGGTAATAATAAAAATTTGAAATTTAGAAAATATGTATATCTGAAAAACTATAAGGTTTGTGGAAAAAATTTTAGACAAAAGTTGTTGCTCTTAACGACTTAAATGCAGGGTTAAATTTTTGGCAGTTATTCTTGGGACATCCTGTATATACGGAATTCCAGAATTTCCGAATTCCCCTATGTTTTTTTGCAGGTGCACTAGCACACTCCACTTCCCGTGCATATTTAAACAGTTCATTTTTCTTATTTCAGTAAATATTTTGGAGCGATTAGAAAATATTAGTTGAAATTAAATATATTCCAGCCGTGGTTTTAAAGCTTTTATGACCCGGGTGGTAGGTATTTAATGTACCATGGTTTTTCTGGTTATTATGCTTTAGCTAGGAATCTTTGACCCGACCTTGTTGTTCTCGGGTTAGGCTCTGTGGGAAAGGACCCGCTATTGGAACCCTTAGACCCGCACTGATGTATATATTGGTTCTTATTGTTGGCTCTAGGCAGTTGCGGAACCAATAATAAGAACTAATAGGAGCGAGCATAGGAGGCCGCCCCCACAGAGCCTGGCTCGAAAACAACAAGGTTAGGTCAAAGATTGCAAGCTAAGTGTAAGGAAGTGCACTGTAAATTTGTAATTGACGGTGACGAAGGCCATGGCATAACTTGAAAAACCATCGTATTTTGAATATTCTAACCGTATTTCTCTGTATTTTGTTTAACACATTTTTTTTCCTTCCCTACAAAGACAATAGTTATTTACACCATAAAGGAGGTAAGTATTATTTACCAGTCGAGGACGATTTTGCGCCCGACCGGAGCGAGGGCTGGCAATAGAGTTCGAGACTGGTAAATCATACTTAACTGCTGCGTGGTGTATAACATTTTATCTGCTCCCACAGGTCTTTATGGTTCATGAGATAAAGATTAGGTTTTATTTTTTGAATTCATTTTGACATCATTCGAAATCTTGCAAATTCGCCTTGGTTGTTTGGATGTTGTCGTTTCAAAGGTGTTTATAAACAATAGGCCAATCATTATAGCTTTTTTTCGGGAAAAAAATACTATTAGAAGTTTCTCTGCGGAATATTGTTCAGAAACGTGTTATAAACAAAATATCAAAAAATCAACTCGAGACTAGTTGGGAAACTTTGTTAAAACAATGGTCAAAATTATGGAAAAGTAGTTTTTCGACTGGCGTAAAAAAACTGTTATTCATAGAGAAAAAAAGGTTTATACAAAAAAGGTAGGTATTAAATAAATCTGTAAAATAAGACAAGTCCGATTAAATTCCGATAATTTGTTTATGCGCAAGAGCTCAAAAATGGTCGAAATTGTCCGCTTTTTTCAATTGCTAATAATTAATGCAATTTTCATCGCAGACACTTGTAATTCAGGATTTTTGAAGCTTTTTGCACCCTTAATAAGTGGTAAAAATTTCAGCCCAAAAACTTCATTAGCTTGGCGTTGGCGGAATTTGTTATCTAAGAAGATGCTATTTTCAATTCATTTTTCCCAAGCTCACAGGCGTTGTAGGGTTTCGATCATTAGTTGTTTTTGTACCTAAATAGTTGTATTGACATATGCATTTACTGATAATTTAATTTTTCAAATTTAATTTGTTTAAAAATGACTTTGAAAAAAAGTTAATATTTATTACATCGTTAAGCGCGCATGCTAAGCCTCGCCTTCCCCACTCGTTCGCTAGACCAAGTAATAGAATGCATCGCCGTTATCTTCTTTTTCGAAATTAAATAGTTGAAGTCACCTTAATGTTAATGTAGGACATGAAAATATAGCTCTTAATGTATACTCTCTCCAAAGTCACTGCGATTAAATAAATAAAAAAATTATCTCAGCTTCTAATCAACTTACGATTTTTTTTTAAAATTCGAAGAAAACTAAAGTAAAGAGGTTACTATTTTATTTTATAATAATTACCTATCTTAACAATTTAATAAATATTAACATTTTTTCAGTCATTTTTAAACAAATTAAATTTGAAAAACTAAATTCTCAGTAAATGCATATGTCAATACAACTATTTAGGTACAAAAACAACTAATGATCGAAACCCTACAACGCCTGTGAGCTTGGGAAAAATGAATTGAAAATAGCATCTTCTTAGATAACAAATTCCGCCAACGCCAAACCAATGAAGCTTTCGAGCTGAAATTTTTACCACTTATTAAGGGTGTAAAAAGCCTCAAAAATCCTGAATTACAAGTGTCTGCGATGAAAATTGCATTAATTATTAGCAATTGAAAAAAACGGCAATTTTCGACCATTTTTGAGCTCTTGTGCATAAACAAATTATCGGAATTTAATCGGACTTTTTTCATTTTATAGGCTTATTTAATACCTACCTTTTTTGTATAAACTTTTTTTCGCTATGAATAATAGCTTTTTTACGTGAGTCAAGAAACCACTTTTCCATAACTTTGACCACTGTTAAAACAAAGTTTCCCAACTAGCCTCGAGTTGATTTTTTGATATTTTATTTATAACAGGTTTCCGAACAATATTCCGCAGAGAAACTTCTAATAGTATTTTTTTCCCGAAACAGGCTCTTTCAAGTCCATAATGACTGGGCTACAAAGCTACATAAAAGTTGCACTTTTGCTGGTTTTGGATTAATATTTCTAAATGAGTGATTTTCAAATAGAAAGTGCAGCAAATACTGCTTGCGAATTTTTATTGCTGAGAAGTCGAAAGTGCGTACGAGCATATAGAAATTTCAAACGATGGTGCCAGAACAAAAATACTGGTGATGTCACTGCTGGCATATTTCATGGAGAAGTCAAGAACTTTAAAGTCACCGGCGAGTTTGTGGAGTGAATACTCAATGATTAAGTCAACTATTTTCATAAAGGAGAACGTGGATATATCAAAATACCCCAAGCTGAGAGCATTTTTGAAACGCAAGAATGACAGCTATAAACCTAAAAATTCAAACGTTTTTACAAGAGTTGTTCGTTCAGGCACCAGATAACACATATTTGCTAATGAAGATAGTGAGTGACCGTCTTAGGCATTGCAGGAGCTCGCCGTTCTGATGAGTTATCAAACTTAGTTTGGACAACGCCCATTTAAAAGAATTCGATGACATTATTGTAGTTACAATTCCAGATTCTAAAAATGGTATGTCATGTACGTTTACAATTACTTCTCGACTGGGTTCTGTTTCTCAACTAGAAATTCTCAAGAAATATATCAAGATTAGATTGGGAATTTCACGCTTTTTTATGTGCTATCAAGAAGGTAGATGTTACAACCAACTAGTCGGCAAGAGTACCCTTTCTATGATTCCTAATAAGATTACACAGTTTTTAAAACTAGAACATCCTGAAACATACAGATCATTCATTCCGAAGAACATCGGCAACGTTACTGGCTAATACAGGAGTTGATGTATTAGCAGTTAAGACATGGTGGGTGGAAATCAGTCACAATTGCAGAAAGTTATGTTGCTGACAGTTTAAGTAACAAAAATGAAATAGCCAACAGGATTCTTTACAATGACACTTCAACTCCAGGTTCTAGTAGTGCGTCGCATCATGCTGTTTTAATAAATCAGTCAGATAATATTGAGCTTCCGGTGGCTGAAATGGAGCGGTCAAATCATTTTGAGAAAAATGTGACAATTAGTAAATGCGAGGGGAATAATTATCCAGATTTTATAAATGTTACTAAATATAATAACTGTACAATTACTATAAATATAATGATTTATTAAAATGTAATGTTCATCAAATATTTCTATTTATTGGTTCATAAAATATGCATTTATAGCTCAAAATCGCTTTTTTCCCTAGGGAGGTAAATTCCCTCACTTACCTCCCGTTGTCTATAGCAACTCCCACTTCTACAGTAAAAAACCACTTAACTCCTTAAAAACTATTAATAGTCTATTTACTATAGTGGGAGCAAAAAAAAAATGTCCACATTATCTGTCAAACAAATATACTTAGGAACTGATACATCTTTACATTATTATAACTGTTAATGACAATTGAAAAAGTCACCCAATATTATCTATTTCCTTCTTAGCCCCATGTCAGGCTCTACTTTTCGTTAATTTTTTTTATTTTCAATTAAATGAAAGATGGGTGAAAACAAAACATTGTTCGAAAAAATAAAGTGATACATTTTGGAACCTTTCTTAAACTTTTATTTGTTATTTTACTAAATTGCTGAAATTAGCTTATTCAAAATAATTTAGGAAATTGATCAAATTATTTTGATTGGACTAATGAAATTTTGATGAAACAGGCCTCATACAAAATCTAATGGAGGCAAACACTTTCACCTAATCCGGTCCTGACAAATCTGAACCCACCTACATTTTTAGGTTATAAATTACCTAAAATGGTAGTAACATAATTACCCAGGCATGCAATTAAACCCATGTTATAAAATACTTGACAAAACAAATTGAATTACATAAAACCTAATCGAGTAAATAACGTTATGCAATTGTCAACAAACCAGCAATAAAGCGGAACAGCGGGTTTGCCGCATTCAGCAAATTGTTGAACCGTTTACGTAATTATTTACAAAATTATTAGAATTAATAAAGGCACTTACCTTCCATGTTCCCAGCCCGATAACGGGAAAACTGAAGCCGTTGTTGAATTTGATCGTCGGTACCCGAACCATTTTATCTAAGCGGTATTTGTCTGGTTGCTAGTCAATTCATAACAGAAGCGTGTGCTCTAGTCGTACACATTTTCATTTTGAAGGCCGCATTTATAAATAGCGTATAGATTAAATTATTTGATTTGCGTATATTTCGCTTTTTCAGATAAGTTTTAAGTACTGTACAAATGATATCGCTTCAATTAATTGAAATTGTTGATGTAAGTATAAACTAGAGGTCTCAAAGGTTTATGTAATGAGCCATCTCCCAGATACATCGAAGATAAGAACATACGAGGTTAATCAGAAATAAGTTTGAAGCGACATTGATGTTTCTGATAATTTTTTTAAGGTACTTCTGAGACGTTTATTCATTCAATTTAAAAATTAACTTATATTCTGACTCTATTTGAATTTAGATATTTATTAATGTACAAGGTTTAAAAAAGTAGAGCAAGGCACTCCCTTATTTCTTATGACATTCAGTAGGAGTTTTGTATAAACTCACATACATTTTATTTATTCTTTATATTTATACTTTATTTATACTTTTGACACTTAATTTTGAAAAAAAAAACAAAGTAAGCTTTAATAAACACTTCTCTAACTTACCCTTTTTATTTGATCGAGTATTTCTGCCACATATTTTTTTAATAAATAACTGCTTTTGGTGCAAGGAGTTACTTGATTAATATTTATTTTATTTTCAACAAATGGAAATAGAAAATGGCACACATACATAATTGTAGGCAATTTCTCTAACCTCTTCCGTTTTTTTTTTTTTTTTGTATATCAATCCCGAGAATTTCAGTAATTTTCAACTGTTAGGGCAAGTTTATATTTTGCAACAAAACAGTGAGCAATGAAGTTAGGAAAAATCGGAAAACAATCGGACATTTTTTTTTAATCGAGTCACTGATACGCTCGCCGCCAAAACTTTCTAATGACGCTGTTTCTGATTTAATGTTCTAATTCATTGAACTTTATTTCGATGAAACTAAATATTTGCCGTTGTTGCAGTTCTCGAGAAACGCAGCGCTGTTACTAACTACACTTAGGTTTTATGACCCATTGTGCATGCCGCTTGAATGGGTTTCTAAAACGTGCCTTTTCTAAGTTTGAAAGCAAGCATTAACTTTGCTGGAGTCTTTCCGATATCCTGCTGTGGCAAAAATGATGCCCCCTGGTTTTATTGTTTCACAATAAGCAAGCACAGTGACAGAGGATTTATATAGAATCCTCGTCTTCGTATCTCGCGGCAAATTATACCAATTCTGTAGAGGTACTTGTTTAAATGTCATCTCAAATATTTTAAATAATCGAACTTGTACAAATCTTCTATTGGGATAAATTCCATGCAATATGAAACTTATCGATTTAAAAAAACTTGTCTGTACCTTTTTTATTTATTTTTATTAATTATTTCAAAGAGTTTTGAACGTCCTGTATTTCGAAATCGAATAATTTTTTATCCATTTATATCAACTTTTTATTTTCAATTCTGAATTGCATTTTTACTGTACTCACGCTTTATTAAAAGAGACCCTTAAATAAAAGATTAACAAAATCTACAATAAAATATGTTTTATTTTTTCCTGAAAAACGGCGCATCCTACGAAAAAAAAATGAAGAGACCAATTTCATTCAGAATTGATGGCGGATTTCTAAAAAAATATCAAAACGGGAAAAAGTCAGTGGCGTACCATTTTTTTATTAAAAAAGTTGTGGCATTCGAACGCCACTGGTGCAAGTAGACATATTCGGATCACCCCAAAAAATGTTCATTTATCCCTCCAAAGCGTGTTTCAAATTTCGAGTCAATATCTTTAAAACTCTGAAATAATTAAAAAAAAAATAAAAAAATAAAATTTAAACACTCTGTATATCTGAAACGATTTCTACCTACGTTTATATATATTTTTCACAAAATAACTTCGGTAAACACTCCCTAAACTATTTCGCACTTTTTTTTTAATTTTAAAACAAAATTATTTACAAACACCCTGTATATGGCCAAAAGTAACTCTGAGATCTTTATAATAACAAAATTCTGACTTATTAAATAGGTACATAGCTATTTAAAATATTCGGAGTTAATATTTATAGGTCTATGTCGATAGCATACAGCAAGAAGTGAACATTAAGATCTTGGGCGATATCGTTAATAAAAAGAGTACAAAGCACTGGACCAAATGTCGAACCTTGCGGCACACCGGATGTTTGATTAAGTAACACAGATTTGTAACTATGGTACTTTGCAATATTTTAAATAAGACTTATCATTAGTACATTTTTGTGAATTGTAAAATCTTGTATTTTAATGTTAAGTGTTAAAAAACAAACATTTTTTAAAAATGAACTAAAAACTAAAACTACTTAATATTTTATGTAACTTTTAATGTGTAATGAACATATACATTATACGTGCTTGTGCTAGCACTATGAAAAATATAAATCTCAAAATGACTTAAAATTAATATAAATAAATAAAGAAACATCTCAATATTCATCATTTGCGAAAGGATGGTCCTTGTGTGTAAGAGCACTACAAAAAAAAGAAAAAAATACGATTAATAATAGTCTCTTTTCATAGAATAATTATTGTCATAAATGCAATAGAATCTCCTTAGAGTTATGTTACCAGAAATGCATTTTCGAGATAGCTACCATTTAATCAACCTATTCAATATTAATTCTTCCAAGCTATAATTAATTAATATCCGTATGTTTTTTATCGTGACAATTTTCTAAATATTGAACTAAAAAATCTTGTCTTTTCCTTATACTGGATTGATGCATAACTTTGAGTCGTTTTAATTTAATTACAAATTTGTTTCATTTTAATAAATAGAAAATACATAAAATTCAAGTACTAATCAAGGACATATTCAGAATAATTAACCACTTTTGCGATGTTAGCGCTTTAAGGGCGAACCTTATTGTGCTCCAAAATCATCTGATGTTATCTTAACAGTCGTTTTTTCTGAATTGCGGTCCCAATATATCGAAGCTATTATCAATAAGCCTCAACAGTGATAGTTACATATATCGGAAGTGATTCATAGTTAACTACACTTTTTTGTCCCACCAGATGCACATTAGCGTACGCTGATGGGAAACAGCTTTTGCTGGAGGAGTTGCCTTCCTGTTTTAGAGCTAAGCCATTCTTTTTTGGTCATGGCATTGACGTAAAGGCACCGTATTTCGTCACCGGTAACAATCTGTTACAAAAATGTTACTTTGCCCATGTAATACAAATCTCGTAATATGGTCGAATGGTCCAGTCCATCATACTGGCCAATTCCCGGGTTGATTGTGGATCATCATGCATCAAAGACTTCATCAAAGTCAATCGGTCTTTCTGAACCTGAAGAGTCGTTCATGCCCTCTTTCAAACTAGCAAATTTTCGTACTGTACTTTCTTTAAAGCCGTTTTTACGTCGGTACAAATAGTTTTAAAGGTACATGACCACTTAACTCCTCTACTGAAATAGAAGGATATGTCGGAAAGACCAGAATTCCAAGTGACACTCCATTTTCTTTTACAAATAATTTTTACAATTTCTGCACAAAGTGCGAAGACTTCAATTAAACAATAGTTAGCTTATAAATTCAATTAAACCAACTTTGACATAATGTGTGACAACTAATTGTGTAATGAACTTATGCAATCCCAATACACACTTTCAATAAGTTCAAAAACTGTTCAACATCAAATATGTTGGATGTTTCATTTGATAATCCATTATCGGTACTTACTCGGTATATGGGCAGATTCTACCATTGCAGTCAAAGGTGTCCAAAAGCGCCACGTCTTCCTCACTCAGTTCAAAGTCCCATATATTAAAGTTTTGTTGGATCCTGCCCTTGTTCACGGATTTGGGAATGGTAATACACCCCCTTTGGACCTGGTACTTCAGGACGACTTGCGCGGGAGTTTTACCGTACTTTTCCCCAATCGCCTTGATTTTCGGGTCCTCCAAGAGCAAAGGGTCATCTGGTTTAGCCCAAGGCCTATCTGGCGAACCCAGGGGGCTGTACGCAGTGATGACGATGTTCTTGGACGTGCAATACTCTATGAGTTTCTTTTGGTTGAGGTACGGGTGCACCTCAATCTGTAACAAATGTTATTAGTTCTTATTCAACTTTGGAAAATCCGTCGTACTTACCTGATTTGTTGCTGGTGGAATTGTGCACTTCGCTAGAAGTCGTTCCAGTTGTCTTTTGTTGAAGTTGGATACGCCGATGGATTTTGTAAGTCCCTTCTTTTGGACCTCCTCCATAGCTTTCCAGGTGTCGAGATAGTCGATGTCGCTGTACGCGGTTTTTCCGTCGGCGTCGACAGGGAACAGTTCACCTTCTTCCTGAAAAAGAAATCGAAAATTAAAATGATGATAAAATATAAAATTGTAGTAATTGAGAATAATTCAATGCGTATTGATTTTAACTCTATTTTCCCATTATTGTGGGAAGATGGGCATTGCGTGGAATCGATTCAACAAAGTTTTTTCTTTGTCTAGAATAGTTAATTATAAAGTCGATAACAGATATGGATAATGGACTATTGATAAATAAAAAAAATTTCCACATAACATCCCTATTAAATTGCATAGAAAAAAATTTAAACAAATTTGGTGTCTTTTAATCCTTTTTTTTTTGTAATCTTTGTACCCTTTGCTGGGCAGGCGAATGCAACTGCAAACAAATGCGCGCTAACTGCGAGAGCTTACCTCACTGGGAGCTGCAGCATATACTGTTGTCAAATATTAACTTTTTTCTGTTCGTATAAATTTTTTCTATATCACAGAAATTTATCAATGAAGACACATAAACACATTGTACCGTCATTAAACTGAACACTGAAATAAATATCTTTGTAAGTTACCCTACACAAGACATTTCTTCACTAAATACCATTTTAAATTTTACTATAAAATTAAGCTCAATAAAACAACACTGTGTTATATAAATTATGTTCATTTTATTACAATCGACAATTTGACGAACTAGGTCAACGTCAAAGGTCACTGATATTGAGAATCACAAACTAAACACAGTGCTTTAACAAAATAGTAACACATACTTGAAATCATTATAAAACTTATTTTAAATCTGTTAGAATAGTACCTAAGTGTATTAATAAATTTTTTTATAATGCACGTTTTTTAAAACAGCAAAAATAATTTTTGAAAACAAATTAATTTTGTAATAAAATATTGATTTTTAAAAATAATCGAAATGTTTTTTATGTTCGGCGCTCAAAAAAATATATATCGCAAACGCAAAGTCATACAAAGCAATATGCTTTTACAAATTTATTTTCCATTGTAGTTTTGCTCTCTGCTCAGTTTCATACTATTGGTTTGAAAAGGCAACAGGCATCGCCGATTATATTATATAACAATTATACCAATTCTAACAGCAAATATAAATCCAGAATTTTCTTTTTTGCACGAGGGGGCGCAAAATTGTTCTGTATGGAAGATTTCCAACAAGTTCAGTATGAGTTACTTGTATCGAACATAAAATATTTTGAATATAACTGTCCTTTTTGCAATTTAAGTTACATTACCTTCAAAGCGAAAGGCCAGTGGACGAGATACAAATCAAGATAGTCTAACCCCAGATTGGTCAAAGTCGTCCTTATAGCCGGTTCCACCAAGTCCGGCCTATGCATGGTATTCCACAGTTTGCTGGTTATGAAGAGGTCTTCCCTCTTCACGGTACCATCCGTTATTTTTTCTTTAAGGGCCGCTCCGATTTCTGCCTCGTTTCCGTAGATGTGGGCGCAATCGATGTGACGGTAGCCGATGTCGATGGCATCTTTCACTGCTTGGCCAACTTCTCCAGGTTTGGACTGCAAAATAACAACGTAAAGAATAAAATGCAACTGTTTGCAAAATTTAGCCGCCCACTTCGTTATAGAATCCAGTTACATATTATTTGCATCTAAAACTATGTTTTTCTATATGCTGTCTAATATTTTTCCTCATGTTATAAAAGCATTTACACGTATTTTGAGATTTTTTTTAAATAATAGCTTGATTCCTCAATTAAGACGCTAAGAATCACAAATATGATTCTCCCTATATTTAGGGAAATTTTGAAAAATGTGGCAACATCGCCTTAGATAACTTTTTGCGCCGGGCATTTCTAATATAAGATGTGCCTCCCTTGTCGAACCACAGACAGTCCTTCTCCCTCACTTGCACACTAAATTAGGATTTCAAGTACCTAAAAACTGTCTTTCCACAATTAATAGACACAGAACTAAAAAAATACCTTTTTATTGAACCTCAAATACCAACTCTTTAGCGATCCTTGCTTTAAACAAATACTTAACCAAAAAGTAGTGGATTGGGTTTGTATTGCAAATGTAAACAATTTTTGGGCCTCATCAAAGGTACAACAAAACTACAAAACACTAGTAGAAGAACTTTCAAGTGGTTATTATACAGGGTCGGAAAGTCCCCATGGTTCATCGGCCGTTACGTGAGAGCGATATAGAAAGACATAGAAATCCGTGCGATAGAGAAAGATGGCTATAATGAAGGCGTCTAATAGTCACCGCCCATTTCGCCCTTCCACAAATAAGATCCACTTCTTATTTGTGGAAGGAATGGGCGGTGACTATTAAACGCCTTCATTATAGCCATCTTTCTCTATCGCACGGATGTCTATGACTTACTTTATCACTCTCACGTATCGGCCGATGAACCATGGGGACTTTCCGACCCTGTATAGTTACTACTTTTATTGCACGTCCAATCTTCCTGGAAAACGAAGAAATTTCATACAATTTTTTGAGTAAATTTGGTTCTCTGTAAATAACTTTTAGATGATCAGGCATTAATCTGTTGAATTTGAATTTCTTCAGTAAAAATGATGGTATGACTAATGGTACCTAGTAGGTATTTTTTATTTAAATTTCTATCCTCTCATGACAAAAAAAAAAAATTACTTAATATCGCTTCCTGCGTATAGCTTTTGAACTGTCATTGTCGATGCTAGAAAAACAAAAATTGTGTCTAAATGATTCAGACAAAACCGCGATTAACAAATAAATGAAAAGTTCATTATAAAAAGAAACCAGGAAACCCAACATTGGAAAACCACAAAAATGTTGATCCGTATATCTATTCTATAAACTGACAGATATGTCAATAAGAACAATAATTAATAAATAACAAATATCAACTGTATCTTTATCTTTATTTACCGATTTTTCGAAAGGTTAACATAATGTAAAATATTTATATGATACTTTTGTATCTATTGAAAACATCATCCTTAATTTTCTGGCACGGCTAAAAGCGTTATCGATTTCTTTTTGGCACAAAAATCCTCCGAATATGAGAAATGTAATTACGAAGATAATAAAGACTTACTTTCCACGTTCCCAAACCGAAGAGAGGGAATGTCTGGCCGTTGTTGAATTTCACCGTAGGCACTTTGGACATTTTTCTGTAACCGTGACACTCGTGACAGGAACTAGGAAGTGGACAGAAACA
Organism: Anoplophora glabripennis; assembly: GCF_000390285.2. Lineage (NCBI taxonomy): Eukaryota > Metazoa > Arthropoda > Insecta > Coleoptera > Cerambycidae > Anoplophora > Anoplophora glabripennis. Next base: position 1,825,345 of record NW_019416481.1, on the reverse strand, counting down.
ACTGAATTAACTGAAACCTGCTTCACGCACTTGGTGACTATTTACAAACGGCTACCGATAGAAACGGACCTACGTTCAGGGCCGGACTGGTCGTGGGGTGGGCGAAAGACGTAAAAATAGACGAGGATTGGGACTCACGCAAGGTCGCGATTAGGGATTTCGTGTTATTGACTAGTTACAGAAATAAATGAAAAGACGATTAATTAAAGAAAAGTTCATATTTGTTTTATAATTCCAAATTAGTTACGTTGGATTATACTTTACATTATTTTTTTATTTCACATCACACGACTTGTGTAATGGGTAAGCAAAGTAAATTTGCAGTACTTAGTAACCTTATTTTGGCACATCAGCATCAGACAGACGACAAACGAGTGAGAAAGGTATAGAAATTTTCTTTAGGCGATAGAGGTGGAAATGGCGGTTGAAATATGAAATGATGCAAAAATTAATATTTTATTCAAAACATAAAAAAATGAAACATGTTCATATCTCTAATTATATGTCTTGTAAAAGAAAAGAGACACTATAATAATTACCAAAATTAAATATAGGTAAATAATGAAAGCTCTTTGAACAGCACAATTGGTGTTCTAGTAGTACTAACCTCTACAAGTTCTGTATTTTATATTAATAGCGTCTTATGCAATACTCGAGTTCAGTATATTCTGTATATTGGCAGAAAACACTGTTTATTTTTGTTGACATAGCACTGACGCGTGTTGTTAATAAATCTCGTACCTGTCGTAAAAATAGACAATAGATACTTACTCTCCAAGTTCCTAAACCAAAAATATGGGAGGTTTGACCGTTGTTGAATTTAACTGTTGGGATCTTCGACATTTTTTTTCAAAACAAACTGCAATTGCTGTGTTATCCAAAGCTAGTGCGTTTTATAGAGGAAAATGAAGGTTACTGAGCTAATTTTCAATCTCTCTCATGATTTGGCTAGAGAAAATGTGTTTACCCAACGGACAATAAATTCTGGTGTTATGAATTTCTGTTCGTTTGGTATTTGTCTCAATATAAACTACTCCAGCCGTCTGTTATGGATTTAAGTTACACCATCTAACAGTCAAGACTATTTATACAGGGTGATTCAGTCAAAATGTCATTAATTTTAACCATGTACTCGGAAGGCCTAATAAAGACAAAAAAACGAAAAAAAAAATTCTGGAACTTTTAAACGATAATCTCTTAACTTCCGCTAATTCGGCACCTTCATATTTTCTGCCGGCGGACCTTTGTGTTCGAACATTGAAGTGAAACAGCGTTGCCACATCAGAACTATATAAAGAATAATAAAATATTCAAATCTACCATTGTTAATCGCTTCTTCCGCATTGCTTTCCCGCAAATTTGGAGATCACCTTATACATATAGAGAGGGGATATTTAGTAAGTATGTAGAATGCAATACAACCCGCAGTTTATTTCGGATTGTTGCGCGAATCGGTCGTAATGGCTAATTTTGCGAATTTTGAATATGCGGTAATGGTGGTTTTATATGGAGAATGTTTACAAAACGCGAATGCCGCTGCAGTAGAATATTGTAGGCGTTTCCCTCATAGACAACATTTTCTGAGTACGCGAATCTTCGTACGAGTTTTTCGTCTTCGCGATACTGGGTCTTTGATACCCCAAGTTAGTTTTTTCAACTTGCTTTCACAAATTTTAAAATCGGTCTCCTACAAAAGTTTTCTATGTCCCATGTCTGGTTATTGAGATATAGGAAGGAAAAGGATAGCATTTTATACCGACCATTATTAAACTATTTTTACTAACCTTTACTAACTATTGAAATACTGTTTTTTTTTTTTATTTAACTTACGTTACAGTCAAATATATCTTAATTGGCGCAAAATGTTAATAATTATTACATAAATTATAAGCAAAGGTTAAGTTGATATTTGAGGTTAATAGATGGTAGAAAGTATGTCTGGTTGCATACATAATTTGAATTAAAAATAGAAGTGTAATGAAGACAACTATTAATAATTTGAAATGGAAACATTATCAAACACATTCCTCTTCTTGTTCTATAATTACAGTTTTATGTCTCATTAATAAAACCTCATGACATGCGTTAACAGCTGGATAGAAACCAACAAATTTTAAGAATTTTCGTTCCATATAATGTTTCCATACGCCAATATAAAGAAAAGGAAATAATTAAAAAAGTAGAAACAGAATTTTTATGTCATTTCTGCCTTTTAAATTCTAATATTCTAAATCATCTACTTTTCTAAATTAAACTATAATTTTTTTTAAGGTTGCAGCTATGTGTTTTGTCCAAATTGTCTTGTATTTTCAGAGAATCTGCCCTAGAATTTATGAAATAATATATATTTAAATCATTAGTCAAAAAATGCAATTGAAATGGAAGTTAATTATATCAACAAAATCGTTAATGACAATGACAAAAAGTAAGGTCCCCAGTATTATACCTTGAGGTACTCCAAATAATATGGCGAGATGCTCTTCTCATTTAAGACCACTTCATTCAACATTCTGATTTCTGGAATGTAAAAAACATCGAAAAAAAATATGAGAAGTTTAAAATGTAAAGTAAGTAAATGGACTACAATTATTTTTATTCCATTTTTGTAGATGTCTCGATTACGTTTATTACTTTCAAAACGTTACTTCACTGCTCTTCTACTGTTTTATGCCAACAAAATTACTTTGAACACTCAACATTTAATTCTTTATCTCTTGGTATACATCAGCGGATGTTTGTGTTTAGCAGCAGGAAATATCTTTGAAGTAATAAAATATATTGGACCCTAAATTTTCTGAACCATTACCGTCGCGTATAAGGTTGAAGGTTAATCGTTCCAGTATTTTTCCACAGGAAAATGAGTCACCGCACTGTAGACTTTTTACGAAGCGTTCTCTTTTGACACGGGATGTTTCAGATGCAGTCTTTTGATATTTACTGAATATTCCAACTTTCCATCCAAGTCATATGAGCGTTTTAAATCTTTGAAATACAATAAAAATGTAGTACCTATGTAGTACAGGAACAGACAAACCACAAAAAATAAGACAATAGTTGTCTAAGACTTTGTTTGTCTTTCTTCGAAAATAACATTCCAGGAATTTCGCCACTGAAACGAAATAATTAAATGGGCCAGTACCGGCTTGGTCAAAAGGGCGAATCATACAAAGCCGTACAATTTTTTTTTGCGGTAGCTACACTGGTGTATTTGTTCGAAATACCTGTTCAATTAAGGCCATAATTATTTGGTTACACTAAAATTAAACACTAAAAATAAACTCTCACTATTGTCAACATTCAGGTTTTTAACGGGTTATTTTGTGGTAAATTAATATTTTTTATGTTGCCATACCTATTTATCATTTCAATTTTTAAGGAAGAAAAAACAATTTGCATAATTGAATTATCATAAAAAATTAGTACTAAACATTATGAAGCTGCACGCAATTGAATATAATTGCCATTAAAATTTTAAAATCTAGACGGAAATTACTATCGATCTAATAAGAGGAAAATTGGACATCTGCTTGTATTTGAAATAATTATGATTTGTTCTTGGCAAACACAATGCACAGGAACAGGGAAATTATGTGTAATTCTCGACTAGTTTTTTAGACACAGAAGAGAGAAGAGATATAATTTGCCTAACGACAAATTATTGATATTACTACAAGATTTCTGTTCGGCAATCAAAGGAGTTACATACAACCTTCACAAGCTGGTATTTTATCGCAAATTATTTTCCTTCGCATTAACCCATGAGCAATAAAATTAAATTACTGGCATAGTTACAATGCATTTGTTTAAGTATATTTGCGTTGCTGTGTCGTACAAAGGAACAATTAAAATACGAGTTAAAAAATGACTAACACTTTTATCTGTATAGTGTTCAGTGTTGTCATAACTGCCGATAATGATAATAATTGTTGGTAGTTTCAATACCTACCTTATAACAAAATAATTGTTTCATTCATAAACATTTTATTATAATTGCTATTACCACTAATAATTATTATTTGCCACTGTTCTATTTCGTAGTTTAACAGGTGAAATATGTTCGTGTTCGTTTTGGCAAAACATAAATTCTGCTCTGTTGGTTGCCTATAGACAATCAATCAAATAATATAGAATTGTGTATACAAATACAGGGTGATTCACAAATGGTGACCAAACCTCGTATTCTTTGGTGAATTTTAAGGGAAATCTTTCCTATAAAGTTTTTATCTAGGACGCTTCGTTAAAAAGAAATATATATATATATATATATTTTTTAATAATTTAAAAACTAGTAAGTAAGTGAAATAATTTGATACATGTATTTATGTAAATATTGTCCAAAATCTGAGGGCCTTTCCTAAAATTTACATGCTCCAGTGGCAGTTAACCTCAATCGGCCAATCTTGTTTTTCCTAATCAACGTTGGCCATTTGTTTTTACCCACCTAGCACCCTGTTGTCATATCTTATCAAGTGGATTAATAGTATGTAGTTCACCTAAACTAGGTCAATGTAAGAGGCCATTAACACAGAGTTTCACACACCAAACCCAGTGTTTAAAAAAATACTAACAGATAGTTTTGGTTAAAAACTTGAAATGTCTAAACAACATTTCAAATCTCAGGTTAGTGATTGTTTTTATTTATTTTTTATTATATAATTTTAAAAAGAGCCATAAATAATTACTTTAAAAATATTGTTTGTATATTTTTACAAAATATTTTCCATTGCAGCAAAAGTTCTGTGAATAGTAAAATTTGAAAATAAAATAGAAAATATACATTCAAATTTAATTTGATACTCACTTTAGGCATATTTAAAAATAACTTTTTACAAATATTTATTAATCCCTTTCATTATTTGAAAATATTTATTTAAACGTTTATCAATAAATAATTATTGTTTTACCTTAAGATTATTTAAATAAAAAAAAACAATAAAACAGATTTATAAAACAAAAATTTTATTAACAGTACAATCAATTTGTCGTATCTATGCGTGAAATAAAAATTATAACAATAAATTTGAATATTGCAAAATTGCAAAATGAAGGCGATGGTGCGTTGCAATTGTTGAGTGGAAATTTCCTAATTGATGGGGTTTTGTTGGGGCAGGAGTCATTCTCTACTACCACTTTTTCCAAACGTGTAGAAGGTGTTGTAGATGTCCAGATACTTAATATTCATCGCGTGAAAAAGGGTGGTCCTTGTGGGAAAAGGCACTGAAAAAAAAATAGTTAACAATTAATTTTAATTGCATTTTAAATTTTAAAAAACTTACTCGTCATATGGACAGATTCTACCATTGCAGTCGAAGCTGTCGAGAAGAGCGATATCCTCAGCAGTCAGATTGAAGTCCCAAATGTCGAAGTTCTGCAAAATCCTGGATTTGGTCACTGATTTGGGAATGGTGATGTTACCCCTCTGCACTTGGTACTTCAGTACGACCTGGGCGGGAGTCTTTTTGTATTTTTTGCCGAGTGCAACGATTTTGGGGTCATCCAACAACTGTGGGTCACCTGGTTTAGCCCATGGCCTGTCAGGGGAACCCAAAGGACTGTAAGCCGTGATGACGATTTTCTTTGAGGTACAGTAGTCGATCAGCTTCTTTTGATTCAAGTAAGGGTGCACTTCAATCTGGAAAGAATTTAGAATTGAGGAACGATGCTCGCATTTTCCGTCAACCCAAATACTTACTTGGTTGGTTGCTGGTGGAATGGTGGAGTTTTGGAGAAGGCGTTCCAACTGCTTCTTGTTAAAGTTGGACACTCCAATGGATTTAGTGAGTCCCTTCTTTTGGACTGCTTCCATGGCCTTCCATGTGTCCAAGTAGTCAACATCGCTGTACGCTGTTGTACCATCTGGGTTGGTTGGGAACAAAGCACCTTCTTCCTAATACAAAAAAAAAACAAAGTGGGTTGAGCAAAATTCTTCCAATCAGGGATAAGTGAACTACTTGTCGTATACAAAATTAAGACTGTTACCTTTAAGGCGAATGGCCAGTGGATCAGATACAGATCCAGGTACTCCAATTGCAAGTTTTTCAGGGTAGTCTTGATGGCAGGTTCGACCAAATCGGGCCTGTGCATGGTGTTCCATAGCTTGCTTGTAATATACAACTCCTCCCTCTTAACAATGCCTTCCTTAAAGACTTCTGATAGGGCCGAACCGATTTCGGGTTCATTTTCGTAGATGTGAGCGCAGTCGATGTGACGGTAGCCGATGCTAATGGCGTATTTGACAGCTTCTTTGACTTCGCCGGGTTTGGACTGAAAAAATTATATTCTTAGACAGATCGATTCGAAAAGGCAAGAAAAACTAAGAACTAATTTGATTTGTCTTCGTACTAAAGGTAGATTATTTAGAATTATTTGACACTTTGAACATCTTTGCTTTGTTTTAATCTAGTTCAAATAAAATCTATATATTTTTAAATATGCTTTCAAAGGAATTGAATAATACACTGTGCAAACAAAAAGAATAAATAAAAACCAAATCGTTTTTCAGCATTTACTATGTACAGTAGTCTGTATCAAAAAATTTACAATATTTTTTCAAAAGTGAGATCGAAAATATAGTTCATGATGTTGAAAAAATAATCCTGTTGAAATTTGGGCTCTTAATATTAATATTAAGAGTTGCATTAACGCGATTTTCTATTTCCTATTTAAATAACGAGGGATTTTTTTTTAATTTGGAATTTTATAACTTGTCTACGGATAGGTGTACTAATAAGACCAAAATTTATTTCTGTAGGGAACTGAACGTGCTATAAAAAAGGTCTCTTATCATTTTATGATAAATCTACTCTTTCAAGATTTTCTACTTTTTCCGTGAAACTAACAAACTTATCGCAAAACGTCAAAGGACCTTTTTTGTAGATCGTTTTATTTCCCTCGAATTATCTCTCACATAGTTTTCGAAATTCTTGAAGAATCTTTAGTTAGATATTTATTAATCCTCATTTCTCAGTAGAATATAATCAAAAACTGAAAATTTGTTTAAAAAATTGAGATTATCAAATTTTAACAGGATTTTTTCGACATCCTGAACTAATGTTCACTTTTGAAATAGTCGTTTTTTGATACAATCTAATGTACAGGGTGTCCCCAAATAGTCTTAACTGTATCAATAACAAACAATTTTTAAGTTAAAGTTGTGGCATTTTCGTAAGAGGTCCTATACGATAAAAAAGTAATTTGTATCATATTTTTATTTCTGAAAAAATAAGCAGACTTTGTCAGAAGCAAAAACAAATATTCCCTGTATAGGTAAAATGTCTTTTTTCAAATAATGTATTAAAAAATTGTGTTAATCACAATAAAAATACATGTCCATGTACAAATTTGACGATAATCAGCCTACTTTGACATTTTTTATTGTAATAAATCACTGGATTTTCTCAATTTACAGAAACGGCATTTATAAAGAATGAAGTAACTAATTAAAAAAAAACAATAAAATTTGGAAAATTTTCAAACTGAACAACTTTAGAAAATTATTATTTTGTTCTTGTCGTGATCTACTCAATTTTTCATAAATAAAGTATGTTACATTTTTATATACTTTAACACAATATAACTTTTTTACAAGAATGACTTTATCATAAAACGAAAAATAAAAAAGTATTCCATCTTTTCAGCTCTGTCCGTGGACACACTGTACTTAAGAAAAGTAATTTTCATACAGAATATATTTTTGGAAAGGCAATGAGAATAGAAAATTAGTGTCGTAAAAATATACAAAGTATTTCGTTAGAAGTAACCTTCAGTGGTATTTCTCCGAAAAAATGAAATTAAGAAAAAAGTACATAGCTCCATTAGATATACAGAAAAGAATCGTATAAATAATATCTCAACATTTTTCTTGATGTTTATTATAAGTAGATCGCCCTTCCTGTACAGTATATGTTCCCATATTAAAATTATGTCTACTATTATGGACAATTAAAGTCGACTGAACCTTTGTGGATAAGTTAACCTTGATGGAATATTTTACTATTATTTATACAAACACTTAGCATAGTGTACATTATTTATTTTTCCGATCTATATAAATCTGCAACAAATAACACTTAACAACAAATTATTATCCGATTAAATTATTATTATTATTATTGCTTCGACTCGAAGGTGCATTTCCACAAAACGAATTACTAAATTATGAAACAACGTAACTGTTATTATTATTTAATTTTTACGTTGCAATATTATCAGGTTGCAATGTTTGAAGGATAAATTAGGTCAGCAAATTTTGAGTGCTAGAGTTGTATAAGTAGCATCATTTTTCAAAGAAGCGGTCTTCCTTCTATATTATTTTGTACGTGTAATTAGTTTTTATACAAGGTGTTACAAATTAATAGGTCAAGCAGTTTCTTTGGACTAAAATAATGGGACTTTCTTATGTCACTTTTCATTTCGGAGCCCCAAATTCAAAATACAAAATTAAAAATTAAAAAATGATGTTTATCGATAACTCCGGTGATTATTTAAAATTTAGCACATATTTTGATCTTACGTCGACACACTTTTTGTGTAAAGCATAGGCGTACTCAAAAAAAAATATAGGAGGTCCATGGGTACTGCGACCCCCCTCTCCTCCGTTCGCGTCATATATTTTAAACCAAAATTACACAAAACGTGTACCGATTTCAAATAAATATATCTACAATCAATAAAAATCATTTTTTAAATTTTAATTTTGACACTATTTTGAAAATGGGGCTGTGAAATGAAAAGTGACAAGAAAAGTTCCATTATTTTAGTCCAAAGAATATGTGGTTAACGGGTTGACCTAGTAGTTTCCAACACCTTATTTACAGGGTGATTCACAAATGGTGACCAAAAACGAAACCTCGTATTCTTTGGTGAATTTTAAGGGGAGGTCTTTCCTGTACAGTTTTTATCTAGGGCGCTTCGTTAAAAAGATACAGGGTGTTAAACTTCAAAAAATATTTTTAATTTTTTAAAATAATTTAAAAACTAGTAAGCGAAATAATTTGATATTGGGCACATGTATTTATGTAAACTTTGTCCAAAATCTGAGGGCTTTTCCTAAAATTTACGTGCTCCAGTGGGTCATCATTTGTGAATCACCTTGTATAAACAACGTTATACAAACATTTATTAAAGTTTCTTTTTTGCATTTGCATTTATATTTAATGTTATATTTCACACTGTAAAATTAAACACACTTCATGTATGACTATGAATTTATCTAAAAAAAAAAGATATCAGAACTCACATTGAATTATTTTTTGCTAAAGTATGTACATACGTAATTTATCATTTTAGGCTGTTATTATTATCTATAGTTAATCCCGAAAATGAGTACCGACACAATATAAATTTGATAAGGCGGTCATTAGAGATATTTTAAAATTGTTGAAAGGTGTAATAAAGATTTGATTTTGATTATATAATACATAATAAATAATTGTTGTTCGATGAGTACTATGTGCATTTTTTCTTATTATTTCTGTGTAACATTATGTTTCATTATACAGGAAACATCTGTTTTCCGATAAAGTTACGTATGCCTCATTCCAGTATTATAGTATCAAAAGGTATAATAAACATTATTTAGCTTAACCCAGTCATAAAAATTTTATTTATTAACGATGTTTTTAATGGGTAAGAAAAAATAGTTGAAGCATGTAATAACAGTGTTTTCATTTGCTTCAAATAAATGTTTGTTTTGGAACAATGACAAATTGTTACTGTACAAAATTTTCGAATGTAAATCACATCAAAATCCAAGGTCAAATTTCCACTAAGCGCTACAGCACGAACCAGAAACGAGCGGCAAAATATTTAAATTTCAAAGTAATTATGACAGAACAAACTTACCTTCCACGTTCCCAAACCGAAAATGGGGAACTTTTGTCCGTTGTTGAAGGTGACGAAGGGTACCTTTGATGCCATTTTAGAAAATCACTGAAACTTGTATCACCAACGAAACTTAATTTGTATATGAACGCAACAGCTCTTTGCAGACTAATTTATTTGATGGCCGTGAGTCTCTCACGCATGACACTGGAGATTTGAACAGGGTCGGACCTGATTGGGCAACACCTTATCAGGAAACTAGATGTGTACCTACCTCTGCTTCTGACAATGATACTGTGTCGGATGATACATTCTATCTATTTCAAAAAGACATAGTTTATATATTTTACGTGAGGAAAAGTTAAATAAACACTGTTTTTCGGATTGTGTGTATTTTGAATGTGCTTTTGATCTAAACGTAAAATTTCTATTTTTTAAGAACTAATTTAAACAGAAACTAACAATATTATATTCTCTATTTTCATATTGTATTATCATTCAGAACATTATTCCGAAAAAATAATAAATAAATTAAAAATGTAACCACATAGCTTAGAAAAAGAAAATTCTAGGTACGCTTATAATTTTACATCTTTTCTGTTTTTTTATTCCCTCGCTGTCCCTCATAAATTCGCAGAAATACGTAGTTACTTCATTTTTATAACAATGAACTGATATTTAATATATTAAAATTTATGTTATATTTCTAAGTACGGTCCTGACTTTACATGTTAAATATTCGTTCTGCAAAGGGATAAATATTATATGAGAGAAATAGCACGTCATTTAGTAATTTATTTGCACTGTACTTTCCTTATATTAATTTTTTATAAATCCTTTTTAGGGGTACTCCGGAAATTTAAAAAAATGCTTTTCTGATTAGATATAGAAGTTAAAGTATATAATGCTTACAGATTTGTGCTGTTCTAAACAAGTACATTATTAGATAACATTTTGATTATAATTATTAGCCGAGAGGAATTTAACCCATCATTACACAACATGTGAAATGTTATTTGTTATACTATGAATACAGTTCTGAAAATATTGCTAATTTCAGCACAAGTCTTTTGGATGGTTTGTGAAAACAAATATTTACTAAATCATGCAGCTGGATTTCGAATACAATAAAATATACCAAAGTACATATGTACTGTTCTATGAACAAGTTTTTGAGATGGTTTTCTTCATGGTACTATATGCTTTGTTTATCATCAGCTACTGATAAATCTATTGGGACGTAATTTGCAATAGTACGTCACGTGAACATTCCATACAATGACTGTTTGTACCGGTAGAGTAAAATATACAGGACCGTTTTTTTCCGTTAGCACAAATAATAAATGCTTTCCAAAATACTATTTTCAGTTAAAATGTATTTGCTAGACATACTTGATTTTAAAATCGCCTCTCCAAATTTAATAATAATAAAAACTACTACACTTAAAGTATCTTAGCATTCTTTTAAAGATAAATGTGAACAAACAATTTTTATCTTCCACAACTATTTGTGTTTATTATGCAAGTTTCACCAGTTCGACTTCAAACGAAATAGTCTTTAATTCTAACTATTTTGATCATAGTCTATCTAAAATAAATATATAATAAATGTTTATGCAGCGGTTTTGAAAATTTCGTTCTCTCAGACATTATGATATATCTTTTTTATTTAAAAAACTTATTCATATTGTCTTAATTTCAGTCAGATCTTAAAAAACTTAGACATAATAGACCAGTAAGTGAAATTTGTAATACATGTAAATCAAAAGGTAATTCGTTTCAGATTGAAACTTGCTTTAATCGTTAGTTTAGACAAAAAGAAATAATATTTCCTAAAAAGTATCGGTTTAAAACAGCAAGATCATTGTTTAAACAATGATTATAATGTAAAAATGATCAAAAATGGAGTTTTTTAGCTGTATTAATAATTATTAATTAATTTAATTTTTTTTCGCATTTTTTCGAGAAATAATTATTGACAATGGTATAAACAATTTTCTTAAAAAACAATATTTTTATGTAAAAAAAATCAAGAAATTACATTTTTGATGTACCTATAAAGTTTATTTTAATGAGAATCGAGTTTTTGGATGTAATATGCATAATAGTATTATTCTTTAACATTAAATTACATATTATATTTTAAAACAAGTAAGTAAATTAAAAGACTCTATAACTGTATTTTATTTAAAAATATATGCCACCGCTACTAGAGCATCTAAATTTTAGAAAAAGGCCTCAGATTTTGGACAATCTTTACATAAATACATGTGCCCAATTTCAAACTATTTCACTTACTAGTTTTTAAATTATTTAAAAAAATTAAAATTATTTTTTTTAAGTTTAACACCCTATATCTTGTTAATGAAGCGTCCTAGATAAAAACTTTATACGAAAGACCCCTTAAAATTCACCAAAGAATACGTGGTTTCATTTTTGGTCACCGTTTGTGAATCTCTCTGTATAGGAGCTATCTTTTGAGACATATCACAACGTCGTGGAAACTTTTTTACCTGTTTCGAGGTTTTCATACCCCGCCACTAGTGTAACCTCAAATAATGCTCGCTCTAAAAGCCAGCGCAAGCTACAGTATGCACTGTTGCCAAATCTAATCTGTTTTATTCTTATTCAATTTTTTTATCTGTGAAGCATAAATTTAACAATGAGGACACAAAAACACGCCGTACCAAAAAACTGATACTTCACGCAGCATCTTTTCGTAAACCGATAAACTGAAAACTAAAACAAGTATAATAAAATCAAGCGGTGACATATCGGGTCATTCTCGTTTCGCGTAATAAACGCTGATCTTTTGTTTTTGACTGCCTAGTGCCCTATTGTTGCATTTCATCAGGCGTATTAATACTATGTAGTTCACCTAAAAACTACGTCTATGTAAGAGGTCATTAACACCGAAATTCACAAACTAAACACAGTGTTTAAAAAGATAGTTATAACTATACAGGGTGTCTCACCACGAACTCCATCGATGGATATCGGGGAAAATATTTTCAAGGTCATCGTACTTCCGGTTATACCGGTAATCGATACCAACTTTCTTATTTTAAATTAAACCCCCTATATATTATTGCATTCTTGGAACGAGCATTTATGTTTAAGTTGAAAACATATAGCACACTCCATACTTAGGATTGACCGTTTCCGAGATATTTTGATTTTTAGGCAAATTTAGTTTTCTGAATTTCATATTCGATCCTTTTTCTTTGGCCACCTTCTATAAAAACTGGAAATTTTTCATGTCAAATCCGATAAATTAGATCTTCCTCTACAAAATATTCAATTCGCACAAAAAAAATAAACCTGTGTTTCCGGAAAAACTAAATTTTGCTGACAGACTAAATTTTTACCTAAAAATCAAAATATCTCGGAAACGGTCAATCCTAAGTATGGAGTGTGCCATATGTGTTCAACTTAAAAATAAATGCTCTTTCCAGAAATGCAATATTATACAGGGGGTTCCATTTAAAATAAGAAAGTTAGTATCGACTTTAAGTATAACGGGAAGTACTATGACCTTGAAAATATTTTATCTTGGTAGGCTCCACGGCCCGTATCACACCAACACAATTTAAAAAAGCGGTTTCGCAGATATCCATCAATGGAGTTCGTGGAGACTTTGTTAAATAATTTTTTACAAATATTTTTTTCATTGGTTAAATATTTGGAAATATTTACGCATTATTAAACATATAATTGTTGTTTTACCTTAAGATTATCCAAATAAAAGAAACATAATAAAGCGTAGATTTATAAAACAAAAAATTTATTAACAGTACACAGTACAATCAATTTGTTGAATTTATGCGTGAAACATAAATTATAACAATAAATTTGAATATTGCAAAATGAAGGCGAAAGTGCGTTGCAAATGTTGAGTGGAAGTTTCCTAATTGATGGCTTTTTTTTTGTTGGGGTAGAAGTCATTCTCTACTACCACTTTTTCCAAACGTGCAGAAGGTGGTGTAGTTGTTCAGATATTTAATATTCATCGCGTGAAAACGGATGGTCTTTATGGGAAAAGGCCCTGGAAAAATGAACAATAAATTATTTTACTTACGTTACATTTAAAAAAAAACTTACTCGTCAGCTGGGCAGATTCTACCATTGCAGTCGAAGCTGTCGAGAAGAGCGATATCCTCAGCAGTCAGATTGAAGTCCCAAATGTCGAAGTTCTCCAAAATCCTGGATTTGGTCACTGATTTGGGAATGGTGATGTTACCCCTTTGCACTTGGTACTTCAGTACGACCTGGGCGGGAGTCTTTTTGTATTTCTTTCCGAGTGCAATGATTTTGGGATCATCCAACAACAATGGATCATCTGGTTTAGCCCATGGCCTGTCTGGGGATCCCAGAGGACTGTAGGCCGTGATGACGATGTTCTTTGACTTGCAGAACTCTATCAACCTCTTTTGGTTCAAGTACGGATGCACTTCAATCTGCAAAGAAATAGAATTGTAAAACAATGCTGGCATTTACCATCAACTCAAAGACTTGCCTGGTTGGTTGCTGGTGGAATAGTGGCGATTTGGAGAACACGTTCCAACTGCTTCTTGTTAAAGTTGGACACTCCAATGGACTTGGTGAGTCCCTTCTTTTGGACCTCTTCCATGGCTTTCCATGTGTCTACGTAGTCAACATCGCTGTATGTCGGTGACCCATCTGGGTTGGTTGGGAACAGTGGTCCATCTTCCTAAAAACGGTGGGATGTTAAGATAATTTTTTCCGATGATACAGAATTGTACTAATTGTTTGGGAATTCGCGTGTGTCAACTGAAGAAATTGGCACCAAGTTCAATATACGAAATTATGATTTACCTTTAAGGCGTAGGGCCAATGAATCAGATACAGGTCCAGGTAGTTTAACTGCAGGTTTTTCAGGGTGGTCTTGAGTGCAGGTTCGACCAAATCAGGCCTGTGCATGGTGTTCCATAGCTTGCTAGTAATGTACAACTCTTCCCTCTTAACAATGCCTTCGTTCAAGACTTCTGCAAAGGCTAAACCGATTTCGGGTTCATTCTCGTAGATGTGAGCGCAGTCGATGTGACGGTAGCCGACGCTAATGGCATATTTGACTGCTGCTTTGACTTCGCCTGGTTTAGACTGTAAAGAAAAAGTTCTTAGACAAATGTATTCAAAAAGAAAACAGTACACTAAATGATTCGTCTTCGTACTAAAAGTAGACTATTTATAATTTTTGGACAGTTCGTACATTTTCACTTTATTTTAAAGCTAATTCGAATAAATTCAATTTTTTTTCTAATAATTCTATCAAATGAAGTCAAACTAATAAGTTTTTTCTTAATTCACATTTTCGTCAAAATGCCACAATTTTTTTTTCTAATAAAAAGAGACTTTTCAGCGTGTATTTTTATAATTTTTTGTTAAACAGCAAGATTTTGAAGTTGAAGAGGCAAAACGTTTTTATTCTTCATATCACGGAAAAAAGTCTTTTAAAAATTCTGCTTCTGTGTTCAAATGTAGTTTTAAGTGGATTAACATGGTTTGAATATGGTAATTGATTCGTTTTCCAGTATTTAATATGTATCTATGGGGTGTTCCCAAACTGTGTTCACTGTATCAGCAAAAAATTTTTTTTTTATAAAATTTTGGCATTTTAAAAAACGGTCCTGTATGATAAAAAAGTAAATTGTAGCTTTTTTTCATTACTGAAAAAATACTTATATAAAATTGAATTAAGGAAATTTATTCACAATAAAAATGTATGTATTTTTATAAATTTAAAGACGATTGACCCACTCTGATATTTTTTGTTGTAATAAATCACTGAAAATCACAACAAAATTCGAAAAATTAAAGTAAACAGTGTTTTCAAATTTGGAATACTTACATACTTTAATTCAGAACATCTTTTTTTAATGTACAAAAAAGTCACTTTATTTATATCGAAAATATTTTTTTTGTTATTGTGAAAACCTACTTAATATTTCATAAATGGGAGAGTTGACAATTGTGGTTATGTAGGTACTTTATACAGGGTGTTTGTAAATAAGTGTGAAATATATTAGGGGGTGGTTGCCGAAGTTATTTTGTGAAAAAAGGTTCATATAAACGTAAGTCGAAATATGCTTCCGAGATACAGTGTTTAAATTTAAATTTTTTATTTTTATTAATTATTTCAAAGAGTTTTAAATATATTGACTTGAAATTTGATGGTTGTTTGTTGTCTAGAAATATTGACAGCAACCTACTAGATAATGTATCAACAGAAATTAAAAATACACAACTTGCAATAAAATGTTTTATTTTTTTCTTCAAAAACGGTGCATCCTACCAAAAAAATTGAAGAGGCCAATTTTATTCAGAACTGACGACGGATTTCTAAAAATATATCAAAACGGGAAAAAGTCAGTGGCGTGCCATTTTTTTATTAAAAAGGTTGTGGCATTCTCGCACGAACGTCACTGGTGCAAGTAGAAATATTCGGATCACCCCAATATATGTACATTTATCGCTCCAAAGTGTTTTTCAAATTTCGAGTCAATGTCTTTAAAACTCTTATTAAAATAATTATTAAAAATAAATAAAAAAATAAAATTTAAACACTCGGAAACGAAGCATATTTCGACCTACGTTTATATGAACTTTTTTTAAAAAATAACTTCGGCAACCGCCCCTAAAATATTTCGCACTTATTTACAAACACCCTGTATATGTTGACACACACAAAACTTAAAAAAGAAATATTTATTAATGGTGTTTTTAATGGGAAAGAAAAAATAGTTGAAATATTTAATATTTTCATTCATTTTATATATTTTTCTAAATTTGTGTTTGAACAGAGAACAAAAATGGGCGGCAAAATATTCAAATTCTGCCGCAAAATTTCAAAATTATTATGAGAGAACAAAACTTACTTTCCACGTCCCCAAACCAAAGATGGGAAACTTTTGTCCGTTGTTGAAGGTGATGAAGGGTACCTTCGACGTCATTTTCGAAAATCACAGAAACTTGTAACACCAACAGAACTTAATTTGTATATGAACGCCACAACTGATTGCGAATTAATTTATTTGATGGCCGTGAGGCATGATACTGGAGATTTGAACAAGGGTCAAACCTGATTACGCAATGTCTTATCAGGAAAGTAGATGTGTACCTCTGCTTCTGATACCGTTTTTCAACTTGTATTCGAAAAAGATAAATATGTAGTTCATACAATTTTAAATCACGAAAAGTCAAATGAACGTTTTTCGAATTGTGTTTTTGATTTAATCAAAAAATACATGTTTTTTAAGAACGAAATCTGAACAGAAACTAAAAAAATATTGTCCTAGTATATTGTAAGTAGCTCACATTCTAAATATTTGTTCAGCAAAGGGATAAGTATGATGTGAAAGAAACAGCAGTAATCAAGTCACTTTGTTTGAACCCTTTGTTAACTGTTGTTTCTGAATAGACATATAAGTTAAAGTAATATAATGTTTACAGATTTGTGTAGTTCTAAACAAGTACATTATATTATGAGATAATATTTTGATTATAATTGTTAGCCGAGATAAATTTAATCCGTTTTTGCGCAACTTGTAAATTACTATTATTTTTTACTGCGTTCTAAAAATATTGTTAATATCAGTACAAATCTTTTGGATGGTTTGTAAAAACAAATATTTGCAAAATTATATGGAGCTGGATTGCCAATACAATAAAATATACGTAAGTATATGTATACAGGTTAGGAAAGTCCCCAAGGTTCATCGGCCGTTACGTGAGAGCGATAAAGTAAGTCTTAGAAATCCGTGCGATAGACAAGGATAGTTACATTGAAGACGTTTCATAATCTGAATAGTTCTAACCAGAAACGGGCGGTGCCTATTCAGATTATGAAACGTCTTCACTATAGCCATCCTTGACTATCGCACGGATTTCTATGACTTACTTTATCGCTCTCATGTAATGGCCGATGAACCATGGGGACTTTCCAATCCTGTATGTACTGCTCTATGAAAAAGTTTTTGTGACGGTTATTTCCATGGTGCTAAGAATGGTTGTTTATAATCAACGATCTATAAATTTATTGGGACATAATTTTCAACACTAATTGTACTTTTCCATGCGGGAGAGTTACTTAAATGTGAGTCAAGTGAATCATTCCGTTCAATGGCAGTTTATTCGATTAATATATTAAAGTATACAGGTCCGTTCTTTTTCTGTTCGCACAAATAAAAACAGCTTTCTATAATACTATTTTTGGTCAAGTCAACTATTTTCAGTTTTAAAATGTTTTTGCATGACATACTTGAATTTAAACTCGTCATTCTGATAAATTTAATAGTAATAAATAATACACTTAAAGTATCTTAGCATTCCTTCAAAAATAAATGTTAACAAATTCTTATCTTCCACAATTATTTGTTTTTGTTATGTAATTTTCGTTCGAGTTCGAGTTCAAATGAAATAATGTTTAATCCTAACTCTTTTGATTATATTTTATCTAAGATAAATATATAATAATTGTTTATGTAGTGGTTGTGAAGATTTCATTCACTACGAAATTTCTATATATATATATATATATATATTTTGATTTAAAAAACGTATTTATATTTTTCACTTTCCAAATATTAACAGAAATATTTTTTGTTTGCAGATTAGTTTTGTATTAAGCAGACAAATCCGGATGAAAAATTAAATTGGCAAAAATATAAATTTGTTTTAATGTAATTTAAGTCACATAGATCTTAAAACATAACTAGATGGCTTTGTAGTTTACCGACTTTCGTAGTGATTTTTGATATCTTTATTTGATCTTCATACCTTCAAATTATGAATGAAGTAATTTTATTTTATTTTTTTCAATTGAACGAATTTTTATCCGTATTACCAAAGCATGATTTCTTATTTAACTATTTTTATTCAAATATTACTTTGCAAACAAGCACCGTAATAATTATTTAGTAAACATAACAAGTTTATCTAAATCCTCAATTATTTTTGTCAAATAAATTAGAAGTGATAATAGTGTTCGCGAACTTGAACTTTTTAATAATAGAATGCGACACGCAGATTGTTTGCTTAACTTTTATCGGCCTAACAAAGTGCAAGTTGTCTAAACGTATTTCAACTGCAATGACACACCAATTCTGTCCTTTTTAAATATACATATTTCTATAAATATAATTTTTCATTAGCCTAATATTTTTCTACAAATCACTTTTTTTATGCTCTCTTACTGTTTATGTGCTATAATTAAGTTAACTACTGGAAAAAAGCTAAAATTATCCAAGCTGCACAACTAAATGCTACCAAAATAGCTTTCATAGAGATGCGAAGGTAGCAATCATTGTAAATGTTTTACGAGTCGTAAACTATTAAACACATCACTCAAAAGAGACATGTTTACATTACGAAACGAGGTATATTAAACATCTGATAACACCATCAATGTTTTAGTAATAACATTCTGCTTTGTTATTATATTGGAAGCACCATAGTCGTGTACTATATTGTTTACATAAAAAAAAGATAGAAAACATTATTTTAACTATTATTTAATTAACATATTGTGTTTTCTGTCATTAAAATTGTCTTCATATTTTACTGACCGATCACATTATAACTAGCGACAGCGTGGCCACTGTTTATAGAAACTTGATGATCCTACTAGACTGTAGAATATTTGTATGGTATGCAACTGTACCTGTGACTGTACCATAGTACCATGTTTTTTTGGGTTATGTCGTGACCTATCTACTTGTCGCCGCCAATTACAGACTTAATGTCTTTTCATACTTACTGAAACCGGGTAGCCTGCAGTTACTACCGATTGGGTCAAACGAATGCTAAAACACACTTAAAAATAATCGTTCTTCGTTAACTCTATGGTGTTGCCGACTACCCAGTTCTGGCAAGTGTGAAAGTGCCTTTACAACGCACTTCGTTAACCCGATCTAGTAATCTTTATCTCCTTGTTGTTCGCGGGCTAAGTTAGGATCCGCTATCAGAATCCTTAGGCTTTGATTATGTTTTCGGTTCTTGTGGTTGTAAGGGCGTCTAAGGAGCGGATCCGCCCCCACAGAGTGTAGCCCGAGAAGAACAAGGGTAGGTTAGATATTCCGAACTAAAGACAATTAAATGTATTTTACGGCAGCAATTTGGCACATATATAACAGTATGGGCTTTGAAAGTCTTAAAACCACGGCTTTTTATGAATATTAGTCCGACTAAAGGGAAGTTTGTTATTAGAGGTACATAATAGTTTTGTTATTTTTTTTTTGAGAAATAATATGTAATCTTTATTTAAGTAATACTTGCTTGTACAAATATATTTTTTATTTACGTATTAAAAACAGATAAGGTCTAGTATTCGTCTTTCTCAAATGGATGGTGGGGGTGTCCCAAACCTCTGAAAAAAAAAAATATATATTAGTAGACCATTTTTGCAAGATATTTTTTCAACTTTGCTAATAATTATTGCATTCAAGCAGGTTTTATTTTGATGCCTGTTCATATACTATTTTTATGACTAGCTTCGTATTTATTTTTTGCATAATCTGAGCCATATCCAGAACTACTTACGCTGTCAACGGGCAAAGCCTTCCATTGCAATCGAAGGTATCCAAGTAGGCGATATCCTCCTTGCTCAAATTAAAGTCGAAGATCTCGAAGTTCTGTTGGATCCTAGACTTAGTCACGGATTTGGGGATGGTGACAACGCCGCGATCTAGCTGATACCTCAGTAGTATCTGTGCGGGACTCTTCTTGTACTTTGTGGCCAATTGCTGCAATTTTGGATCGTCCATGAGTTGAGGGTCGCCAGGTTTGGCCCAGGGGCGATCGGGAGACCCTAGGGGACTGTACGCTGTTACGACGATGCCCTTTGACCAGCAGAAGTCGATAAGCTTCCTCTGGTTGAGATATGGGTGACATTCGACCTGCGTAAAATTAGAATTTTGTGTAGTAGATGTTTGGAGAGTTGTCTAATATCAAGGAATATTTATAGCTTGTTTCACATATTTCTCAATGTACAAATACTATGACTTAGTAGTTTGTGGGTGGGTAGGGGCCGTATATTAAAATTCTTATACTTATATACCTGGTTGATCACTGGTTTGATAGTAGCCACGCTAAGGATCCTTTCCAATTGTTTTTTATTGAAATTTGAAACTCCGATGGATTTTGTAAGGCCTTTCTTCACTAATTCCTCCATAGCTTTCCATGTGTCTACGTAGTCGACATGACTGAATTGCATTTTGCCATTTGCGTCAAACGGGAAATTTTCCCCATCTTCCTACAGAAGGAAAAAATCTGATATCAAAGAGGTTCAATCAGATCAATTTTTTTTCAAATATTTGTTGAAAAAATGTTAATCAGTTTGAAATTATATTTATCTTCCAAAGTGCTTCTCTAGAATGTTATCAAGCGTTATCCATCACAACTGACGCAATTACTAATTTGTTGTTTAAGTGCTGCTCTTCAAAATTAAATAAAAAAGCAGTTTATATTTTTGTACTTAATAGGGTTCACTTAAAAGAGATAAAGCTTTTCTGATATTCGTGTTTTAAGTTGCTCGATAAAATTAACAATATGATAGTTTAATAATTACAAAATGTTTTAAATATAGTGGATGACCACCTAGTTCTCCTAATTTAAGCTTACTGAATTTTTTTTAATATTCTTTATGAGGAAATTTTGTTTAAAAAAAATACGAGAGAGATAGAGAGCTAATAACAGAAAATATGTTTTTTAAAAACAAATTTAGTAAAAAGGGCAAAATGGTTAGCTGGAAAATCAGTTCCTTTCAGTTGTTTTAGAAAAAAAAAATGAATTTGAATTAGCTTTAATACAGTAAAAAATACGAGAACTAAGAATTTTTTAACTTTCAACCAAGTTTCCATTGCCTTAACAAAATATATTGCGGACGACTATTTTTTTTACTCAAATGAAACTTACTGGATTTTTTAGAGCCTATTTAACTAATACTTGCAACAAAATTTGCTGTGAGAGTCATAGAAGTGCCTCAATTTTTTTTGTTTTATTCGACTTTTCAGTTACCTTGTACGCAACTGGCCAGTGGATGAGATACAAGTTCAAATAGTCCAAACCCAAATCGTTCAGGGTTATCCTGATGTTCTTCTCCACGAGGTCTGGTCTGTGGTAAGTGTTCCATAGCTTACTGGTGACGAAGACGTCCTCTCTCTTGATGACTCCCTCGGCAAATTTAGCCTTCAAAGCGGCGCCGACTTCTTTCTCGTTGCCGTATGCGTAGGCGCAATCAATATGGCGGTAGCCGATGTCGATGGCGTTTTTGACGGCCTCCTCCACCTCGCCTGGTTTAGACTAAAAAGGTAAGTGGATTAGAAAATATCTCATAACAATTTGGTATTGGAGAAATTAATTTCTTGTGAACTAAAAAGGAGTTCATGGGAAGTGAACTAAGTATTGTGGAGTTAAAAATAAGATCACTGGAAGGAAAGGTACTACCACAACATGTTTTATTTATTTAGTCATCTCAATTATTCATCTCGATTTCTTTTAATCTTTTGTCACAACTTACAAATTAATTCACTCTTTTTTAAATCAAGCTCAACTTTTTGCAATTCCAATTCAGTTTGTTGGAAATAAAACAAGAGTTTAGTGGTTTGGGATTGGTTAGGGAACGATTAGAACAAATTTTATTTTACTTTAAGGTTAAAATCCCACGTCCGTTGGTTTATATTTCATTTCGACTGTTTGTTATGAGCAAATCTGAATCAGAGAATCATTTAATCGTGATTACCAAATCATAGCCGAATCTATGTCTCAACTGATCCAGTTTCTGCGCAAACGATCAATCTGTGGTTTCTGTTCTGTAGTCACAATGCGGAATCGTGGCATGATTTCGAGTATCTTCGGTTCGGCGCATGCGCAAAATTACGTTTGATATTTAACGAAGGTGAGTTTTCAATTATTATTTGTGGATATTATATTCAGAGTTGCATTAACCGTGTCCAAAAAATAAGGTCAATTAATTATTTACAATTCGCGTATATTATGAAAGCATACAATTGTTTTTCTAGGTTGGTAGTACTGTCCTTGATATCTATGCAGAGTTTCAAGTCAATATATTCAATTGCTGCAGAGCTACTCGTATTTTTGTAAACATACGAAAGTGACATTATCGATTTTCACTATGTCTGATTTTGTTGAGCAAAGATTTTTGTTTGGGGAATGAATATTCTGCCGCGAAAACGTTGAGGATGTTACTGAAGGCCTTTAGTACCGTACACCGTGCACATCGTTCCACAACCACCCTATTCACCTGATTTCGCACCGAGTGACTTTTAGCTATTCCCTAAACTCAAAAGACTATAGACACCGTTAAGACTCGCTCGAGGAAATAAAAGCCGAAAGCATTGATTTGGAAGCATAAATAAAGATTTTTACTTTTTAAACAAATTCACCTTATATTTTAGATAACGGGTTATACTTCCTCTGTATACATACATACTAACACTTTATGACACAAATTATCATTAACAGTTTTACACTAATGTTTTTTTATGAAAAATTTGTGTGTATTATTTGTTCTAAGAAATATTTTTCTGTTATTTTAACGTAATTAAATAACTGTTTGAAAAAAAATATATGAACATTTTCTGTTCCCATATTTTATCGGTCGAAACTAATACTAAACCTTATGAATATGTATGTTGCGTCCGTGACTGAGCGGTTAGCTTTTTAAAAAAAAAAACTTTATTTCTTGCAAATTTGCACTATTTTTTACATTTTGGGAGATTTACTTTAACTTTTGAATTTTTTGTATTTAAATAACTAAGGTTTAACTAATTTATTGACACAAAATACTGCAACAATGCTACATCAAACTAAGGGGTACTGTCGTGAGCAAAACTGATACTAAGGTGTTTTTGCTTTGTTACAAGGGCTTTTTATAAGTTCATTTAGTCTTAAGTCAGCAAAAGCTGATGAGATGCAATTAAGTTTCTTAGAAGTCCTTGGTAACTTGACAATACTTCTTTGTTCTAGTGCTTATCTTTATACAATACAATGTTCCATCCTTACTTGAAATTATTCCGAAATGAACACAGTTGAATGTTCATGTAACATGTATTATGAGCTAAAATATCAACACAAGTTTTGTATAAAAATTATTTTGTAAAACTAGGATAAAAAGCAGATACAGTTCTATTGCCAGTTTATATTTTTCGCGCGAAACGTAGTTCTCTGCCTGACAACTAGTTGCGCTGCTATCGCCTTGTTTCTAGTTTGCGCCGCTTTTCCTAGATGTCCTCTAGAGACATACACGAGGGACTAAATATAATCGGGAGTTTTAAATTGAACATCCTGTATGTTCCGTAAATATTACCTCATGTTTTTTAAGACAGTGTGAATAGATTTACAAATAGTTGAATTTTATTTTTTACAAAATTGAGTTTAGAGAGCAAAATTACCACATTTTTTATTACTGTAATCCTGATGATCTTAAAGATGAAAAATAATTTTCAACCTTCGAAATATAACGTCATTAACTGAAGTTAAAGTGGGAGGCTTACGTTCAATGTTGATAAAAGTTAAAAATAACGACCAGTAGCAGTTTGATTGTGATAACAGTGGAAACATTTGGTTTATACCCAGAGACTTACATAATTGATTACATATTTAATTCATGTAAAGCACTTTAACCGTATCGAAATATATACATGCTTTTTCTCCAATTCTACGTATTGTTGTACTTTGGCAATTATTTGTCTCTTTAAAATAACAGTCTTAACTTTTAAAATATTTATCTGAGAACAAAATCTACGTTTCGACTCTTGTGCTACAACAAATCACGTAACGCCACTGCTGTTAATTAGAATTTAACCTTGAACAATACTAAAGCTTTTCATAATAACAAATTAACTCTAATTTTACCATAGCAGGTAACACAATCCTAACAACGTTAGTAAATATGTATGTAGGTAACTTACCTTCCATGTGCCGAGCCCAAAGGCCGGAATCTCCAGCCCATTGTTCAGCTTGATTCTGGGGACTTTCGCCATTTTTACAATATTCGATGGGTACCGCCGATTAACTGGCTTATTTCAATATATCACTCTGATTTATAAGATATATATCAGTACCAATTTACTCGTACTCTTGTCGCTTATCTAGTTCATTACATGTTCATTTAATACAATTTTAATTAAATCGGGGAATATCTACAGATAAATATTAACTTAACCTTATGTGTGTGTGCCGCTATGTTTCAATGTCAACAGTGTTTGTTTACTCGCTTGTAGTTTGTTTGGGATCGAACACGTAGCTGCCATTCTTTGCTGCAACCTATGTAGATAATTTTTTAAATTGTATAGACCAAGGCCTACCTGTAAATCTGGGAAATTGAACGAGAATAGGTCTGTTAGACGCTTCAACGAAAAATTATAACGAGCAGTGGCGTAACAGGGGTCAAAAATACTAGAAAAAAAAAATAGGAACTAATTTTATTTTTAAGACTAACGATTCAATTTCTATAAATAATGTGTAAAGGCTTTCTTCGATAAGTAAAAAAGGTCTGATTTTAATTTCTCCATCGAGCAAAATATTTCCGATTATGGTTTAACAGAGAATGTGTTTAATTTGAATTTGTGTTGATTTGTTATAATTATGCTTATTTTATTCAGTTTGTTTATCTGAGTGTCAGGGCCCCTAACAAACAAACTGATAGCGTGCATGCGTCTATTTATCGTCGTAAGATAGTGGATTTAATTCCACAGTTGGTTGTTTTGTGCTATTTATGTCAAATGATTATTTTTAAAAGGAAATCATGAGGGAAAATCATGTGCAACTCGATCAAATTTTTCAATTAAGATGAGTATGAACTTTGGCTAATAATCTCTCTTTTAAAACTTCTAATTTCTAAGCGTTACTTTTTGCACTGGTTTTCTTTTAACTGAATATCATCAGATTGTGTATAATTTTTTTAGAAGAATTATGCAATATTTTGGTCAACATTTCACTGTACAGGGTAAATCCTAAAAGTGTCCAGTGAAAGACAATTTATTATTAACATAATAAGTAAAAAAACAATCAAGTTCAATAATTTTTTTAATAAATTCTAGGCATATATTTAGAAAAAGTCTCAATTTCTATTTTACTGCACTCCGCAAAAAAATTAGAGGCAGAAAGATTTCTAATTTTTTTTAGTGATTTTTGAAAGACTGCAACTTCGTGAATAATGGTCGTATCTAGAAAAAAAAAGAAGCATCTTGAAGCTTGAGGATTCTAGTTTTGAAATCTTGAGATGAATAATTTTTTTGAGCATCAATCTCAGCGCAATCAAAAGAAATAATGCAAGGCAAAAATTTTACAATTCTTTTTTTTTTTCAAAACTGCCCTTGGGCTCAGAAAATCTTTTCTGGCTTAATCAATGCCATGGTCATTTAGCCTGATTCATCAGCTTCATTTTGGTATTTTTTTATTTTATGTACGATTATTTCTCATTGAGATGACATAAAAAAATTTTAAACAATTTTGAAAAATTTAATATCCACTTGATTTTTTTAAATTTTGAAAAAATCAAATTTTTCTTTTTTTAATTAAAAAAAAATTCTCGACATTTGAAATACTTATTCAAAATAAACTTGTAAAAAAAGACGTATACAAATTTTTAAAAATTTGAAAAAATTTGATATTTTTTCACTTGATTTTATTTAAATTTTGAAAAAATCAAATTTTCAACTTTTTTTAATTTAAAAAGAATTTTTTTTCTCGACATTTAAAATATTCAAAGTACGATTGTAAGAGGGCGTAAAAAAAATTTAAAAAATTTTGAAAAATTTTATTTTTCACGATTTTTTTTTTAATTTTTAATAATCACTTCTTTTTTTTTAATTTAAAATTTTTTTTTCTCGACATTTGAAATATTCATAGTAAAATTGTATAAAAGAGGACGTAAAACAATTTTAAAAAATTTTGTAGTTTGATATTTTTCACTCGATTTTTTTAAATTTTGAAATAGAATAAAATTTTTCAACTATTTTTTTAATTGAAAAAAATGTTTTCTTCTGGACATTTGAAATATTCAGTAAAATTGTAAAAAATAAGGATTAAAAAATTTAAAAAAAATTTGAAATAATTGATATTTTGTCACTATTTTCTTTTTAAAATTCGAAAAAAATTAAATTTTTCAACTTTTTTAATTTAAAAAAAAATTTTTCTCGACATTTGAAATGAAGTAAAAAATTTTTAAAAATTTAATTTTTTCATTACTATTTTTTTTTTTATTTTGAAAAAGGCCCTTGTAGATTGATTCAGGTTTCTAAAACCCACCTTCCGTTTGCTGATAATAAAAAAAAAGGTCACTTTTCACTCAATAGCCGATATCTCGATGAGAAAGAATCGTACAGAAAATAAAAAAATACCAAATTGAAGCTGATGAATCAGGCTAAATGACCCTGGCATTGATTAAGCCAGAAAAAATTTTCTAAGCCCATGTGCAGTTATAAAAAAAAAATTTTAAAATTTTTGCCTTGTATTATTTCTTTTGATTATGCCGAGTGATGCTAAAAAAATTTTTTCAACTCAAGATTTCATAACTAGAATTTTCAAGCTTTAAGACACATTTTTTTTTCTCGATACAACCATTATTCACGAAGTTACAGCCTTTCAAAAATCACTAGACAAAATTTTGGAAATTTTTCTGTTCCTTTAATTTTTTTGCTGAATTTGTTTTTCTGGTGGAAATATGCTAAATGAGACCATTGTTTTTGTTTCTACGTATTTTCTTAAATTTCAGCGATGCTATTTAGTAGGTATTGCTATTGTGTTGCGACATATACAGGGTGATTCAGCTCATCCAAAAAAAAAATTCTGGATGTACCCTTACAAATACAATTTCGTAAAGAAAAAAATCAAAAAGGTCAGTTCGAAATTGATTTAAAAATACACTTCTGCACGGCACTGGAAACTGGTCCACTGTAAAACCTGACCTCGCACAATGCGACCGGTATGGCGGCGTGATAAAAACGGACAAAAACTGCCGAAAGGAAAGAAATATGTAAATAGAATTTTATCGCACCTATTTTATATTGGCAAATTTAAATGCTTTTGCCTTTATTAATTATTAATAAAATTAATTTGTGTTTTTAAATAATAAAATCATTTGACATACCCGATGCTGCAACAGCAATTGTTCAAAATTTTATCCACTCACGTGTAAACACATTTGGGTCCGTTTTACTCACTTTCTACGAACTAACACAAATGATGTCTTGCTTCACCATAACACAAATACTTCACCATAATACAAATGTTGTCTTGCTTCACCATAAATTAAAACGATATCCATCAACTCTGAGTTGCTATACACGCAAGCCATTTTGACACTAACTACTAAAAAACTTATGTAAATACCACAGATAACAAGTAAAAACTACCGCAACGACGGATTTCAGTATTAGGAGTCACATGGCTCTCCACGCGTATTGCGGATGACGCTAGAGATTACAGTTGTCCAGCTATGTAGGGGTTTAATGTGCTATATCTTCAATAATTTTTTTCCCAGAAATTATAAAGATTTTACAAAAATTTTTTTACAATATTGACTCCATTTCTCATGCCGCATCTATTCCCAAATTTTTTTGGATAAATTGTGAATCACCCTGTATGTATAGTGGGGCAACGTAGATGGCTTGAAGTATTTGTCTCGATTTGTCATTTTCACGGATGGTGTAACTAATAGTAAAAAAAATAAAATCGTAGCTAAGCAATTATCATCTTTTACCTTGCTGTTTTGTTAATATATTTCACGATATTATGTAACAATCAGCAACAAAATTTTATCAGAAAATTATTGAATAGGGTAATATCTGATAAAAGAATACAATTAGTCTGAAATTAGTAGCTTTCGATTACGATAAGTTAAAGCTGTTGTATCGTGTTATAGTTTTTATCGTAGCATTTCATGAAAATGATTGATTATGCAGATAATAATACAATAAATATCACGAAATAAATCAGGTTAGAGCTAAATAACAAATAAATTGTATGAAATTCTTGCAACTGGAATATTTAAATAAAAATGACATTATTGTATTTGTATTGTGAGGTAGCCATAAACGTGTTTTTTTTAAAGCAGGATTAATTTTACTGAAATAGAAACAGTACCAAATTTATTCACAAGACTGTTTTATAAATATATACACATGCGATTAATATTAAACACTTGTACTTCTCCATAATTGATCAATATTTTTATACCTTAATTCGCAGGCTTGTCTATAAATTATTAAAATATAGGTCAAATCAATAAGTATTGCTTTGTCACAGATAAACATAACACTGAAACTCAACATTATTATAGAATCAGACCTATAATTTTATAAAAACAAATAGTCAGTTATTTTATGTATAAAATAATTTATTTTTCAGAATATTTTTCATACCCTACAAATAACAATCTCTGCTGAATATTACAAGATAAATTAAAAAAAAAACACTCCATCAAAGCCTCTAAACGAAAATATTTGTGTCAAGTTTGTTTTTATAGATTTTGCCTTTTATTTAACATCATTTAAAGATAAAACAATATGTATTTAGCATCGCGATAATATCCTGTGACCTTAGCTTTATTAGTAAACAACAATAACACTTAAGAGAGCATTAATTAATGGATAAAGAAGAATAACAATACGTGGCTTTCACTAAATTGGAACTGTCACCGTGTGTCACGGTATTTTCCACTCGCTTCCTTCCAGTCGTTGATACAATTTTTTTGGAAGCGGTTTGTAAAAACATTTTTCTGTAATAAAACAATCGACAGTATAATTTACACAGGATATATAAGTAAACTTTCTTAAACATAACTTTTTTCCACCTAAAACTCCACACCCTTGAAAGGATAATACTTGGAATCCTTCAGTTCCTCTGCGTGCACAGCTCTTCCATTGCAATCAAACGAGTCAAGCATGGCCATATCTTCAGGACTTAACTCGAAATCGAACAGTTCGAAATTCGACTCTATCCTCTTGGGATTGCTGGATTTGGGAATTGGAATAGTTCCTAACTGGAGAACGTATCTCAAGATAACCTGGGGGCTGGTTTTTCCATACTTCTTTCCAATTGCAATTAGCTTGGGGTCATTCAGGGACAGTATAGGGTCGCCTGGTTTTGCCCAAGGCCTCGCTGGTGACCCGAGGGGACTGTAGGCAGTCACAGCTATGTCGAGATCTTTGCAGAAACTTATCAGTTTCTTCTGGTTCAGATTAGGGTTTACCTCTATCTGAAAATATGTTAGATTAGACCACATTATAGTACTTATTTGCATATTATGAAGTTATCTATTATATTGTTTTAAATTGTTCATAGTTAAATTATTTCCAGTTTGAAACAAAGTAAATACACAAACTAGTAAAGTAATAGCATACAAATATAATTGGATTTAACCAGAATGGGACCTTTAGAACCATTAAAAGTAGATAAATCTATTAACAGTCGAAATAGTGTTAAATAGGTTAAAACACAGTTATGAAAACCATGATAATAATTGAGTAACAGGTTCTAATATATATCAACAGAACCGGCTTCAAATATTTTGCAACAGAGATAATTCTAAAAATGAAAGACATTTGGATACATTGATGAGACTGAATTTTCAGTATATGAACTTAAAAAACTATCCTATCACTATAAAATCATTTAAATGAATAATGAATTATGAAAATCTTACCTGATTCATTACTGGCCTAATTTTTGCGCAAGAAAGGAGCCTTTCCAACTGCTTGCTATTGAAGTTAGAAACTCCTATGGATTTTGCCAAACCAAGTCTAACACACTCCTCCAAACCCTGCCATGTCTCGACATAATCTACGTCGATGTTCACGGCATCTTTGAACGGTAGATTTTTGTCGAATTTTCCCAAATTCCTCTGGGCCACCGGCCAATGCATCAAGTACAGGTCTAAGTAAGTCAAACCGAGGTTCTTCAAAGAATCTTTGCAAGCTGGTATAACCTGGTCCTTTTGGTGGAATGTGTTCCACAGTTTGGTGGTTATGAATAGGTCCTCGCGTTTAACAGTGCCATCATCTATTTTGTCCTTTATCCCTTCTCCAATTTCTTGTTCGTTTCCGTACAACCAAGCGCAGTCTATGTGGCGATAGCCAACGTCTATAGCGTGTTTCACGGCTTTTTGTGCCTCCCCTGGATTAGACTAGAACATATCGAACGATTTTTAATTGTGTTAAGTGCTATCACCGAATATTGTTAAGTTAAAATTTGAAACGCCATCTATTACCACTCGGTTATAGTTGCCAAATAGTTACTGATCGAACAGTTGTGCATGTTTTGCGCACGCCACTAACGTGACAATCCGTCACCGACATGTCAAACTAATAAAATCCAAACAACCCTTTAAATTCCAAGTGTAATAATGGCAACAGATACAATGCACTACGACGATACACACGATTTTGAAGCAAACAGGCAGCTACTGGAGAATCAAACGTTCCTTTACAACGAGAATCAAAAACTTCACGATGACGTAAATCGTCTCTCGGCGCAACTAGAGAATTTGAAACTGTCAACAGTGAGCCCAGAGGTATTCCAAGCGCTGAAACGCGAGAAGGACAATCTTCTAGCCTTAAACCTGAGCTTAAAGTCTAAATTAAGACGCCTGAAGTCTAATGCACCTAGTCTGAGCGCCGCTGACATAGACCAAGAGAAGAAATCCTACAGCGACATAAGCAAATCGGCCCAAGACCTGGAAAAGATGATACAGAAGCTGAGCTCTCACTCAGACAGGCTAAACATTTCAGTACCACACGACACCATCTCTGAGACAATCGTAACGCTGAACCAGAAGTTGGAAGAGGAACAAAAGAAGTACGCAGAAGCCAAGGAAACTATAAGAAGACTGCGAGAGGACGATGAGAAGTACATCTTGAGAGAGAAGTTAATGGACATGAAACAACTACTGTCAGATCTGGAGGTGGAGAACACAAAGCTGAAATTGGAAAGTGAACAGTTGGCCGAAGATGTGCAAAGCTACAAAAAGGACTTGGAGGACGCCATCGAGGACGCAAAACTCACTTCCAAACGTAACATCGAACTGGAAGACGAGGTTAGCAGACTGAAACAAGTCATCTCTGATTTGGAAAACGACAATTTGAAGTTGAAGAAGGAGATGATTGAGGAGCTGAACGAAGCCAACCGGGCAAAGAGGGTTTCTGCTGATACTGAAATAGCTTTGCAGCATATTTCCGAGGCGTATGAAAATAAGAGGAAGGAAGTGATGCAGCTATCAGCGAGGTTGGAAGATGCGGAAAATATTATAGATATCTTCAAAAGGCAGTTTAGTGAAGATTGATGGAGTTTGGTGAAATATATAATCACAATTTAAGTACTGAAAGCTAGACTTTGAAATTTCATGAATAATGTAAGATGCTCTGTTCATAATTGGGAATCAATAGGTAATTAATGATTAAACATTTTAAATACAAATAACCTTAGTTTAATTTTGGAATTAGATTGGTATTTTCTGTTAATAACAATAGATACCATCAAAGAACTGCTTCAACGACGCTACTGACTACCTACTAATATTACCTCAAACCCAGTCAAGGTCAGGTATTTTTAACGTGTAATTATACATATATACAAACATCAAATCACTTACCAGCCAGGTGCCTAGTCCTATCTGCGGACATTTCACACCGTTGTTCAGCACAACCGCTGGCGCCATTTTTCCTGAAAAATCACACACGAATGAATGGATTTCTGGAGCGTATTTTTTAATCACGAATAAAATCTAACCAGTTTGACCACTTTTAAAAATAAATGTAATAAATGATTATGTGGCATTATCTCTTATTGCGAAATATTTATGAAGATTTATTTACTTTATTTTTTTTATGAAAGTCATATTCAGTGAACCAATTATTTAATAGGGATTTCTTGGCGATGAACGGGTTTGTTCCATAGGCGCCGACTTTTAAAACTTTTGTCGGGTGCTTGGTTGACTTATAACCATTTTTTTGCCAGATAACATTAAAAAGCAAGATAAATGAGTCGACATTTGAAATAACATGAGGAAAGAGATTTAAAATACGTATTTCTCCGAATTAGATTTTATGAAAAACTTTTTAAAAAATATATCGAAATTAATTAAATAAACTTGTCAAAATAAATAAACTTTATTACTGTTTCGATACAAATTTCAAAAATCTTAATAATTTTAACAAAAAATAAACTTCTATGGAATAACAAGTGAAAATATAAATATATGTACTATGTAGACGTAAAAGTAGGTAGCATAGAAATATACTATTCTAACAATACTGATATTAATTCTTGTGGTGCTCCGCACCCGACAAATACTTTTGTCAGATTTTAATCAGATTTGTAAATAATACATCATTTAATACCTACCATAAGAATCTTTGTTAATACAAGAACTATTTTTTTTAGTATTTTCTAGAATTTATGTCAAGTGATCTGTTTGCGTAGAACAAATGCAACAAGAAGGAATTCACGTACAAAATGGAACAACTGAATGATTTCAATGTTTTTTACACATAGCCTACCTTGTTCGTGGAACTAACTGTTATGTGATAAATAGTTTAATTCAACCTATAGTCTTGTGTATTGTCCCATAAATATTAATAGGACGATAATCATTGAATGTAATTAAAATGGTAATAGTATAGCCGTGCATATTAGGATAAGACAGGGCGATTTGTAAAAAGTTATCTCACTCGACTTAAATGGAATTTGCTGGTTCAAAAGCGGCAAATTACAAATTTCTTTACAACAAAAAGTAATTTTAGTTTCAAACTAACTCCATCTTATAGAAAATCTGCATTAAAATGGAGGAAAGTCTGTTATTTGTGCATTAATTCATATTCAGACAAACTATGTAATAAAATTTATAAAAATGTATTGCTGGTTGCCTATTTACTATAGAGCCTTCTTAAGAAAATATGCTCATTTAAAGTACGACGGTTTTTCAGTCACTGCCAATTACAGATTTACATTGAACTTCCTTAGCCTTAGGTAGAAATCTTCGACATGCCTTTGTCTTTGGCTAGACTCTTGGGAGCGGACTCGCTGTCAGAAGCCTTACGATCGTCAAAGGGAGTCTAGGGCTTCTGATAGCAGGGCCGCCCCCAAGAGCCTAGACCGAGAACAACAAGGGAAAATCAAAGATTCCTAGCTATGGCTAAGGAAGTACAATATGTCTATAACTAGTGGCGACTATGTACATAGGCTATGGCCTTCAGTTCTTGCCCTGCTCCGTGTCGGTTCATTTAGGAATCACCCTGTATATGCGACAACAGATTTCAAATCAAAGTAGTAGTCCAATTAAATAAGCCTTTAAATCGCAATTTGGTTAACTTGCCTGAATTTTTGATATGAGTTAGTTCGAGGTATATTATAACAATAAATGACAGTAATTTTTTGTTCCACCCCCGGTCAAGGGTGAAAAAAGATAAAACAAAGGGGTTTTTCAAGATAACTCAAAAGGGGTAAGGGGTAGAAGAAAAAGTATCGTATAAAAGTTGTAAAGCATACAATTCTACATAAAAATGGCGTCTTGACTTAACAGTTAGGGAGGCTAGAAGTTAAGGGAATACTTCAGAAATTTAAAAAAATATAACGAGCAGAAAAATGAATGAATTTTGTATTTTTTTTCAATCTACTCTAAAAAAAACCTTTCTTTTCAGCGAAATAGATATATCTTTTAATTTTTAATAAGAAAGTTATAACAATTTCAAATTTTTAATCGTTAATTTTAATGATTAAACTAAAAAATTTTTTTATACTATTCGATTTATTATTTGAAATAATGAAAAGTTGCCTTCGAAATTTTTTTTACGTTTGTTTTTTAGACAGATACAAATTTATTTACTTTTTTATCTTTTAGCTCCTAAGATAAAAAATCACGTTCGCTTTGTTGCACTCATGGTACCGTAATCGTGGACAACTCGTATGCTTATGACGGAGATAGATTATTTCGTGCATCATTGTCAATGCGCGTGCGTCAGTAAACGTGTTTCTTTAAATTATTGTATGCTCAATATCCGTTGTTAATCTCAAAAAGGTAAATATTAATAAGCACTAATATTTTTTGTTGTTTAAATTTTGTAAAAGCTCGATATTTTTACGCATTCTTGTCTATGTAAAACATGTAGAAACTTATTTATTAATACTTGTAAACTTGTAGTCTGAATTATATTAATAATAACATAGTGATAACAATAATATAAATATAGATCATATAATTGCCTGTCCAAAACATTAAGAGGACAAGAAATTTTCTTACAAGGAAACTACCCCAACCCGCACACTCCGATTTTCAAGATTTTTATATATGTTGTAGAACATAAAAAATTAAGAGACACGTATTTTTTTTATCGGCGGAAAAACATATTAACGGTGTGAATTACACCCTCAAAGTTCGCCCCCCAAAACAGTTTTTTCTAAATTTCTGGGGTTCTAATCAATATTTTGAAATGAAACAAAATGGAAATTACTTATTATAAAAAACAAATATTTCGCAAGTGATTCCGTGCTACCCTTATTTTTTACTTCAGAAAAACTATATTTTTTTTATTTATAAAAAAAATCATGTTTACTCAAAAAGAATTAAAAATATGATTTATGTAAACAAATTGACAAAATTAAATTGACCTGTTTCGAGGTTTTCGTTAAAATCTCTGTTTAGGGAGTGAACAACAAAGAAATTGTTACAACTTTGTTATTAAAAATTAGAAAATAAATCTATTTCTTTGAAAAGAACGGTTTTTTAGAGTAGATTGAAAAAAAAATTACAAAATTCATTCATTTTTCTGCTTGTTATGATTTTTTAAATTTCTGAAATCTTCCCTTAACTTCTAGCCTTCCTAACTCTGTTAATTTTAATAGTACAAGAAAAAGTCAATACGCCATTTTTATGTAGAATTGTATGCTTTACAACTTTTATACGAAACTTTTTTTTCTAGCCCCTTTTGAGTTATCTTGAAAAATTTATTTTGCGAATGTTTCTGTGGTGAATACTAATTTTTCTACATGTGTGAACCATAATAACTACTTAGAAAATAATGTTGGCGTTAAAATCTATTTTTCCACGTAATTAATATAAACAACATACCCAGAAATCAATATTATATTATCTCACATTGACAGCTGGTCCCTAAATTCATACGTTCTACTTACCAGCGCATGTTGAGAAAAATTTGTACAAGTATTTTGCAGACATTTCCAGATACATGAATGTACCTTAATTTTAATAATTATATCCTCAAGATTCACGTCATTTAAATTTCACAGCAAAAACGTCATTCTAACATGGTTTTTTCCTCAGACTAATAAATAAAAGGGACGCCGTACGGTATTTACAAACATTGATACTTGTGACGTCCTTGACGTTGATGCCAATGTTAAATTTTTATCTTTATAGCTAGGTACAGCGGTCATTTTAATTGATTAACGTACAAGGATCTACCTCATTCTTGACCTCGACTTACAAATTAGTTACATTGCATAAGACTACGACACTATTTCCTTGCAACTTGTTTTATAATTATAGATTCTGAATATCCGAAAAAATACTTTATTGAAATTCCTAACAAACGCCGTAAGTGGCATCATTGCCCGGTAGGTATTAAACGGTACTATATGAGGGACGCCATTATTACAGTCTATTATTGTGAAATCGATATTAGCCGAGTTCAGTGTTTTGTGTCTTTAAACTGTGTTTTTTATTTAATTTCAATAAAAATTTCAAAGCAGTGTATAATATGCCGACAATTACAGGAAAAGAGCCAAATATGTACTACTTCTTTTCACAAGTAAGTTTGACATTGTTTCCATGGGCGTTCTTACAAGGGTGTAAGGTGTCCTAAGTATTTTATTTGTTAATTTATTATGTTTGTATTTTGATACTAACACTAGCTCTGTGTTTATTTGTAGAATACCATAAGATCCTGCGATACGAGCAGTGTGGCTAGAAAATTTAGTCATATCTGAATATGATTTATCAAAGGATAATTATGTCTGTTCGAAGCATTTCCGTGCTACAGATATTAAGGTAACAGTAACTGGAAAACGATGTCTCACACATGGAGCTGTCCCTATTAATACAACATTTGGAAGGTAATACGTTTTAAAAAGGTAATAAGAATAACTTAACAAACATTTTTAGCAGTGTTGATGAAAAGGTTGTGCCGTCTCAAAGGTTCCCCCTTCGAGAAATTGCCAGTGAAGGGAGCTGTCGATGCTATGAGCTCAAAATTCAGTTTATTTTTGTTGTGTGCATTTAAAACGTGCTTGGAACATGTTTATTTTCCCATACAATTAAATGTTGTTCAATGTAATTTCATTTTTCCGTTACTTTTAGTACAAATATGTTTTGTTTTCTTTGCATTCTTTATATTTCAGCAGATTTTAATGAAATATATTTTTGCTCCTTGTAGTTTTATTTAAATTATTTATTTTAATAAATGTAGTTTTTCAGTAATCGAGAACTACTACGAAATAATAGAACTAATAGCAGGCAGTGACATTGAATGGGTCATATTTTGTAGTATTGGATACTTGTAAAATTATGTTTGCTTGGTAGCTATAGTATAATGACAGTTTCAATCGAGGAGTTTTCTTTAGTCACTCTTTTGTTCTGGAAATGTTTTTAAAATATTAATTATAGATTTTGAAGAAACTGTGCAAAACCATACTTATCGTATCAACTTCAACGTCACCTGTTACATGGGTGTTGCACAATAATGAAAAGGAAGTACAAAAACAAACGCTTAGGTGGGGAATTCTGGAAGGAAGCCTAAATAGTTGAAATGAAACAATGTGGGAGATGGTAATAAGACGATCGGCGGGCAAAGTAAGACGATCGGTGCACGGTGAAAATATATAAGTAGTGAAAAATTAAAAGTGTTTAACCGGTATTAGTTAGCAGGTAATTATTCTCTAAGTACTTTGTTGTAAATTGTTTTATGTAATCTTATGATTGTGATGATTATAGACGTTTCATGATAATAATTCTGTATATGTTTAGCCTTTATTGTCTTATGCTCAGGGGCGTATATTTTTCTAACGTAAAATTGTTACAATTATTATTAAAGATTGCTCATTATTTATTACATGTTAAAATATGTATATATTGTCGTGACTGCCCAGATATTGCAATAACAACTTCTTTGTTTCACATTTAACTTGTTTTATCATGATTACGTTGTTCTTTGATTTCTTGTGCTCACTTTATGTCAAGACGCATATAAGGGCCTTGTTGAATTCACTAACATTTTCGCCCGTGAGGAACGAATCTGAAAAAAAAAGAATAATTAAATACAAAAAATGAATTGCTAAAACAGATCTTCCGAAATCTCAACTATAGCTGAATTGCCTCCCGTATGGGACTCCAGTACCTTCCGGCCCTGCCGGCTAACTAACACCAAACCTCTTCAGTTTTACTTGGAAGTGTGTATGTCTAATTCGAGTGAGGTGACATTTAGTGACACATTAAATAAGTCAGGTCTTATTTATCATTAGCAAAGGATATTAATTTATGCCTTTTGTTAGAGGTTGTTTTGTATTTATATTTGGGTAGTTAGAGTAACGATCATGGGTTTCTCTGCCATGCTCTTTCCCCACAGGAGCTCTAGGTGAGCCTGGCACTCTCATTTTATGTTAAATGGTTGTTAATGTTGTTGTCGTTCTTTCTATGTGTCACATGTTTAGTTTGAAGACTTTTGTACGTAAATAATAAAGTTAGATGTATTTACTCTGCGATCACATATTTCTGGCTACAACTATGTTATATATTTTCTTTTTCGATCGAACCCGGGGTTGTTATACTACAAAACCACTAACTTTTTCCTATTTATTGTCTATTTATTACACATGAAAGCTTAGATAATCGAGCACTTCTGATTTTATCAAATTCTATTTC
This sequence comes from Anoplophora glabripennis, assembly GCF_000390285.2. Classification (NCBI taxonomy): domain Eukaryota; kingdom Metazoa; phylum Arthropoda; class Insecta; order Coleoptera; family Cerambycidae; genus Anoplophora; species Anoplophora glabripennis. The sequence continues at coordinate 1,786,611 of NW_019416481.1, read as the reverse complement.
CTTCGTCGTTCGTCACTATGACGCCTGAGTGGCGGCGGTTACCTCGGGCGCCAGTGCAGAAACACCACTGTGACACGGACGGCTGGCTGCAGTGAAGACACGGTATGTCCAGAGGGTCTAGAGAGAGTTAGATTTCACACAGGAATAAAAGTCACACAGTTTACAAATATATACATTTATTACGGGTTTAATCCTATATACAGTTCTACACTATTCTCCTAAAGCTACGGTTACACGGTGGCGGGTATCTATGTGGTTAGACGGCAACCTGACTAAAGCAAAGCACACAGAATTAGCGGTACTAGCAAAACAAGCGTAAATGTGACGGTAAGCGGCGCGCGGCGTGCAAATACCAGGGGGCGGGCTGAGGAAACAACAAAGCTAGCAAAAGCAAAAAGCTATATATACTATACTATAGGCTTGGCTACTTACTATCTCTACGCAAGAAACAGAAATACAATTAAAGAATAACAAGTTTCCTTGGCACTTGCCAGCCGCCCCTTGGGCGGCTGGCAGGCTGAAACAGACAAACAGACCTGGTTTCGACTCAGAGCGGATAGGAGGGGAAGCAACACCCTATGACCCGAACGCGCAGCAGGGTCAACTACACCGGATAATTGCAACAGTGCACCCAACCACGGAGTCGGATGGACGGATCTCTGAAAAAAAATATGATTAATGACGACCTGCGTTTCGACTCATAGAGCGGTTAGGAGGGGAGAGCAACACCCTATAACCCGAACGCGCAGCGGGGCTAAGTACACCGGATAATTGCAACAGTGCACCCAACCACGGAGAGGACGGGTATCTGAAAAGACAAAGTATGATTAGTACAAACGGACAGTAGCCAAATCTTTATCTATATTCCTTAAACCTTTAACTTACTTCCTTTCGATACGTCTGCACTGTAGTAGCGGTAGGACGGAACTAATTCTGCAATGCAATTATCATTTATCTCGTCAGGTCCCCGATGAAATCGAAGACTTGCGCACTGAGTATGCGCAGAACCTTACTTACTTTGGATTGGACGGCTTGTTGTGATGACAGGAGATGGACCCAACTGCTCGCTGCTACGGCTCGATGTCGACTTCTTCTCCATTCTTCTCCAAAAGCAGCTTGTTGGAAATGTTCGTACGGTGACTTCTGGCGGCTGCGCAGTTCTCTCAGGCTGGACTTACCAATTCCTATCGGTGACGTAGCTTGGGCTGAAGCGGCTCGACTGGTTGCTGCGGCGGCTGGCGAGGAACTGAATTTCCAAACTCAGTTTATTTCCTAGGTTCCTCGTCTCGGATTGGCGGCTGCGCAGTTCTTCTAGGCTGGACTTGTAAAATTTTATTTACTTCCTGCGGTGAAGTATCGGCTTGCTGGAGTTGTTACCAGGCTGGACTGGCTCATTGTGGACTAAATCTCTGACGGCGGCTTAATTTCAAGGTCCTGGTGACGCTTCGGCAGCGACTGCATAGTTCTCCTAAGAGGGACTTGTAAAATTCTTACTCATGCGACGGTGACGTATCGCTGGCTGGACGGCAGGCTGGGCTCGGCACGACTGGTCCCTACGCTGGCTGGCGGAAGACTGTCGAGCACGGTGCGAGTTAGCAAGCCCTCGGCTTGGCGTTATGCGATACCGGGTTAAATTCAGGCGGCGTTTGAAATGCCAAAAATAATGTCGGTGCAGTAAACTACATTTATTAATATAATTAAATAAAAATAACACAAATGTGGGGTGTCGGAAAATCGCTTCATTACACCATTAAAAAGTCTAATATGGTTTCCTTATATTATGATAGATTTTAAACCTAAACTCGGTACGCCACTGTATCAGGGACCATTGTGTTTACTTATATATCATTTGTTTATCAACATACGATAGGTTGAGGTTACATGTTTACACTGTGTATTGAAATAGGGAATGCCGTCTTCCCTTTATTTATTACTCTGAGGTTTTTTCCTATTATATTTAGTAACTTTCAAGCCACAATGTTGGTGTGTACCTTGAACTTGAAATTGTCTCAACAACACTTCTGAATCAGCACGGTTTATAAAATGTTAATTTATATAATCAATTACGTTACTTATGATTATATAGTATTACTGTATCTTATCGAAAAAAATATTTGGCTTGGTCTGTTTTTTTATCTCAGATATGCGTAGGGAAATAACGCTTCCTGAACAGGTACGAATTGGCCCTATTTTAACTTAGGGATTCTTCCTTTGCGTAAAAAGATTAGTGAATTAGTTTAGTTAGTGCTAATGTGCGTGCGTGATTTACAATTACGTCAATTTTAATGCAATATGGATTGGAATAGTTGAAATAAAATAATTATCTTTACTTTATTCATATTTTAATTTTACAAATATTAATGTCCGTCTAACAGAAAACTATTTCAATTGGTTAATCCTCATAAAACGGAAAATATTTTGATCCCTTTAGTTCTTCTGCAGGGATAGCTCGTCCGTTAGTGTTGAGCCCATCGAGAGTGGCTATGGCCTCAGGAGAAAGCTCGAAATCGAAAATATCCAGATTTTGATCTATCCTCTTCAAATTGCTTGATTTTGGTATGGGGATCGTCCCAACCTGAATAAGATATCTTAGAATAACTTGGGAACTTGTTTTTCCGTGTTTAGCGCCAATGCTAACTATTTTAGGATTTTCCAAGGATACGACTTGGTCTTCAGATTTTGCCCACGGTCTAGCTGGGGATCCGAAAGGACTGTAGGAAGTTACGGCCACATCGTTGTCGTGACAAAACTTAATAAGCTTCTTCTGGGTGACGTTAGGACTTACCTCTATCTGAAACAGATACTAGCGTTAGTTTTTATTTAGTGGACATCACCAATGCCTTACTTGATTCATGACAGGTTTGATTTTCGCGTGATCCAAAACTCTCCGCAACTGTTTGGTGTTAAAATTAGAAACGCCTATACTCTTAGCCAGACCAAGCCTAGCACAATCCTCCATTCCCTCCCAAGTCTCAAGGTAGTCGATATCCACGAACTCAGCACCTACAAAAGGTACTAACTTATCGAATTTTTTTACCTTCTGTGCAACCGGCCAATGCACCAGGTATAAGTCAACGTAATCCAGCCCGAGGTTTTCCAAGGACTCTCTGCAGGTCGGAACGACTTTGTCTTTCTCGTGGAAGGTGTTCCATAACTTGGTGACTATGAACAGGTCTTCACGTTTGACGGTTTTGTCTTCTATTTTTTGTCTGATGGCCTCTCCTATTTCCTTCTCGTTGCCGTAGATCCAGGCGCAGTCTATGTGGCGGTATCCCACGTCGATGGCGTGGCTTATGGCTTTTTGGACTTCTCCGGGTGCAGACTGGAAGTTATCAAGTACAGTAACTTATGTGTCACAAGAAATGTCTGTTAAGAATGTTATCAAACTACCAGTTGCTTTAAAATTGAGGAGTCTCAATGCAATAGGAACAACATAAAAAAGATTGCCTTTTTGAAAATGTATATGGCGGGGACGTAGATATTTTTTGACATGAAAGATGTTTAACGATAAATTATTTGCTTAAATTTTTTGTACTCACTTATTTATATCGTGTTTATAAGAATTTTTTGTTCAAGGTACAATTTCAAATATAGTGTGGCCATTAAAAATTATGAAAATCGTTGTCGTAGTAAATTTTATTTATTTTTTTTTAGGAACTATGACTCTTCACTATTCCTAATATAAAAATTGATATGCTCATGACTTATACATATAATTGTTTTTGATGATTACATTATAACGAGCGTTCAAATAAAAACGTGGTCGAAGTTGGCTCTGACACATTGGACGTAGGGAGTAGCTTATAGCGACCAACTTAACCTCATGTTTCAATAACGTTAATGACTATATGACTTTATTTTAAAGAATAATCGTGATAACAATAACAAACAATTAAAGGAGCTGCGGAAAGTGTCCCCCTCCTTGTTATAACAATAAATTAAAGACATTTAAATTGAAAGCACAACAAACTCCAATTTTTTTAGCGTGTAGAGGGCCCTCGACAAAAAAGTTATCTGGTTTTTCAGAAGACCACATTCTCATATTCTGTGAGTTTACGTAACCACTTAAATGAAACCAGGCTTCATCAGAAAAAAAGGTGATATTATGAAGTTCACCGTAGTTGTTTAAAAACCATTCACAAAATACAGCCCGTCGCGGAAAATCAACTTCATGAAGTTCTTGCTGACAAGTTAAACGCAAATCTTTTTTTAACACTGTGTGGCAGGTACCGACTGATACTCCCACCATTTGTGATAAAACACGTACAGAAGTTCTTGGTGCATTTTCCATTATTTGTTGGACATTTTCTTTTAATTCTTCAGTCCGCTTTTTAGGTCGGCCGCTTCCTTCTTTTCTTGTTACACTGCCCGTTTCACGAAAAACATTAACACAACGCTGAACTGCACTTTGAAAAATTTTGTACTCAACAACGCCGGGAAATTGATTTTGAAATTCTATGAAACATTCCTCAATAGAATACTTCTATATTACATCAATCTTGCGTCCATTTCTAAAGTAGGACTCTATGATAAACACTTGTTGTTCTTGAGAAAACACCATTTTAAACGCTTTTTAAAACGAAAATATTCAAATTGATAGCGGCGATATAGCGCTTTGACAGATGACATTTAAGTTCTTTTGCTATACGCTACGCCCTACGTCCAAATTTTCAGAACCAACTTGACCACGTTTTTATTTGAACGCTCGTTATTTAATTTATCTAATTGTGTGATAAGCCTATTTTAAATAATAAAAATAAGTCGAAAATTGTTTTTCGAGTAACGTGAAAACACCTTTTTAGAACGACCATTCCCATTATTAGTTAAATTTCTGAAAATACTCAGCGTACTGAAATTTTGGACCTTGATATCTGTATCACAGAATTTTTACCTTTAACTAAACTGAACTAAATTAACAACCCAAGTTTATTTAAATTTCAACACTTGCTTGTATCTCGAAAAGCCTTGATGAATTTAGTATCTTTGACAAAAAAGAATCCAACCTCCTGTATAATTTTGATAGAACTTTTAAATATTACTGCTGATCTGTTATATACAATAACTTACCTGCCAGGTACCTAGACCAAGTTGTGGACACTTTAGGCCATTATTCAGAAGAACTGTGGGTACTGCCATTTTACTGCAAATAAAACAGCAAGTTGTAAAAATATTTGAAAGGTAAAAAGTGTTTAATATACTATTTTCCAACACCTACACTATTGTACATTTAATAAAAAATGCTCACCAGATGGTTTCTAATTGAAAAACTGATATACTTTTATTGGCAGTTTTTACTAATCAATTGTGAGGAAAAATATGACTGCAGTAATTATCAGTAACTAGTAGATATATTTTATTATGTATGATAAATATTTAATACCTACCAAATATATATCTATAGATAAGAAAAAATTGCTAGTCATCCAGATATCTCATATATGCGAAAGGAAATAATGTTTCCTGAACAGTTACGAATTCGCCCTAATTTTAACTTAAAGATTCTTCATTTGCACATGAAAAAATGTTCCATTAAGAAACACACAAATTCTATTCGTATAAATTTTCTCTAGTTATAAGCTATTGATTATAGGATTTTAAAAAGAACTATGACGTTCAAGATATTTTATTACATGAATCGTTCAAATGGTCATTTTAGATGAGAAAACAGCGGAGTACTATTAAATTAGAGGGTGGAAATTGGAGATGGCGGTGAAAATACACCCCTTTCAGTTTTTTAATTGTAGCTCGAAAACGAAGCAAAATTTCACTGTAGTTCATAGGTAAAATTATTTACAGAATTGAATTTCCCATCGAAATGGCCGCTTTAAAAAATTTTAAAGGAAAATTTTATGCAAAAACCGTTAAAAAACAATTTTTAAAAAAGCAAAAATTAGATTTTTTTCAGTTTTTTACCTCGGGTTTCTTTTTGAGCAAAGATAGGTTAGGTATAGACATTGCCTCATAGAAAAAAAAAGGTAGATACAATTTCCCTCAAAATAAGAGGTTTAATTCTTATTTTTTTGCAGAAAAGGAAGGAAATAAAACCTTCAAGGATTTTCATCAGGACTTGTTCGAAGGGTCATTAAAAAAAACCGCGGGGTGTTATTAAATTAGAGGGTTGAAATTGAAGATAGGGGCGAAAATGCACTTTTGCAGGTTTTTAAATATAGCACGAAAACAAAGCAAAATTTCTATATAGTTCGTAGGAAAAATTTTGTAGGGAATTGAGTTTCCCATTGAAATAGCTTATTTAAAAAATTTAAAAGAAAAATTTTATGCAAAAATATCTTTAATGAACAAAAAAAGCTAAAAATAAGTTTTTTGATTTTGTTTTACATTTTTGACTAATTTTTTTTTTAGTAGTAGGCAAAGAAAATTGCTGTACAAAAAAACTAGATGAGATTTCCTACAAAATAATACGTTTTCAAAAGTTTTTGGATTAATATTGACAGTTATAACTGGTCAAACTTAAATATTTTTAGATTTTCGTCGTTTTTAACATAATGATTATACCTGTAATTCTTATTATTTTTACAATAAATTGGTTCTTTATTTAATAAACAATTAATTCAAAAGTTTTATTTGTTAATAATAAATAAAGATTTTCACAACTCAATGTCAAAAAAGTAAATAAAATAAAAATTCCTATTTTTTGCTTTTTTTAAATGTTTATTAACAATTTTTTTCATAAAATTTTTCTTTTAAATTTTTTAAATGCGCCATTTCGATGGGAAATTCAATTCCCTACCAAATGAACTATAGCGAAATTTTGCTTCATTTTCGTGCTATATACTATTTAAAAAACTGCAAAAGTGCATTTTCACACCTATCTTCAATTTCAACCCTCTAATTTAATAGCACCTTCCGATTTTCTCATTTCTAATGGTTCATCGAACAAGTCATGTGATGAAAATCCTTGAATGTCTTATTTCCGTCCTTTTTTTTCAAAAAATGAGAATTAAAACGTATAAGGGTAAACGCGACGAAAATCAAAAAATTGGCTAATTGTAAGTTTCAGCGGCCATATGTCTTCATCCAAAATTACTTTACAACCTCTTATTTTGAAGGAAATTTTACCTACTTTTTTTTGTGAATCTTTCTACTCAAAGAAAAACTAGAGGTAGAAAAGTAAAAAAAAAATTAAAAAATCGAATTTTTTGCTTTTTTCAAATTGTTTATTAACGATTTTTTGCATAAAATTTTCCTTTAAATTTTTTTAAATAAGCCATTTGGATGGGAAATTCAATTCTCTAAATAATTTTTCCTATGAACTATAGAGAAATTTTGCTTCGTTTTCGAGCTACAATAATTAAAAAACTGAAACGGGTGCATTTTTACTCCTATCTCCAATTTCCACCCTCTAATGACCCTTTGAACGATTCATGCAAAAAAATTGCTTGAATGTCATAGTTTCTTTTAACTCTGTTTTTTTTTTATATAATCAATAGCCTATTAGTACTAATGCGTGTGGCTGATTTACAATTACGTCAATTTTTATGCAATATGGAGTGGAATAATTGAAATAAAATAATTATCATTACTTTTATATTTTAATATTACAAATATTAATATGCGCCTAACAGAAAACTGTTTCAATTAGTTATTCCTCATAAAACGGAAAATATTTTGATCCCTTTAGTTCCTCTGCAGAGATAGCTCGTCCGTTAGTGTTGAGCCCATCGAGAGTGGCTATGGCCTCAGGAGACAGCTCGAAATCGAAAATATCCAGATTTTGATCTATCCTCTTCAAATTGCTTGATTTTGGTATGGGGATCGTTCCAACCTGAATAAGATATCTTAGAATAACTTGGGAACTTGTTTTTCCGTGTTTAGCACCAATGCTAATTATTTTAGGATTTTCCAAGGATACGACTTGGTCTTCAGGTTTTGCCCACGGCCTAGCTGGGGATCCGAAAGGACTGTAGGAAGTCACGGCCACATCGTTGTCGTGACAAAACTTAATGAGCTTCTTCTGGGTGACGTTAGGACTTACCTCTATCTGAAACAGATACTAGCGTTAGTTTTTATTTAGTGGACCTCACCAATGCCTTACTTGATTCATGACGGGTTTGATTTTCGCGTGATCCAAAACTCTCTGCAACTGTGTGGTGTTAAAATTAGAAACGCCTATACTCTTAGCCAGACCTAACCTAACACAATCCTCCATTCCCTCCCAAGTCTCAAGGTAGTCGATATCCACGAACTCGGCACCTTTAAAAGCTCTTACCTTACTAAATTTTTTTAGCTTCTGTGCAACCGGCCAATGCACCAGGTATAAGTCAACGTAATCAAGCCCGAGGTTTTTCAAGGACTCTCTGCAGGTCGGAACCACTTTGTCTTTCTCGTGGAAAGTGTTCCATAACTTGGTGACTATGAACAGGTCTTCACGTTTGACGGTTTTGTCTTCTATTTTTTGTCTGATGGCCTCTCCTATTTCCTTCTCGTTGCCGTAGATCCAGGCGCAGTCTATGTGGCGGTATCCCACGTCGATGGCGTGGCTTATGGCTTTTTGGACTTCTCCGGGTGCAGACTGGAAGTTATCAAGTACAGTAACTTATGTGTCACAAGAAATGTCTGTTAAAAATGTTATCAAACTACCAGTTGCTTTAAAATTGAGGAGTCTCAATGCAATAGGAACAACATAAAAAAGATTGCCTTTTTGAAAATTTATATGGAGGGGACGTAGATATTTTTTGACATGAAAGATGTTTAACGAGAAATTATTTGCTTAAATTCTTTGCACTTACTTATTTATATCCTGTTTATAAGAACTTTTTTTCAAAGTACAATTTCAAATACAGTGGGACCATAAAAAATTGCAAAATTTAGGAACTGTGGCTCTTCGCTATCCCTAATATAAAAATGTATATGCTTTGGCAAAAAATAATCCAACATCTTGTATAATTTTGATAAAACTATTAAATATTACTGCTGATCTATTACAATAACTTACCTGCCAGGTACCTAGACCAAGTTGTGGACACTTTAGGCCATTATTCAGAAGAACTGTAGGTACTGCCATTTTGCTGCAAATAAAACGACAAATTGTAAAATATTTGAAACGTAAAAAGTGTTTAATATACAATTTTCCGACACCTACACTATTCTACATATTAAAAATTTAAAAAAATGCTCACCAGATGGTTTCTAATTGAAAAATTGATATACTTTTATTTGCAGCTTTTACTAATAAATTATGAGAAAAAAATATGACTGTTTGCAGTAATTATCATTAACTAGTATGTAAATATATTTTTATTGTGTGATAATTATTTAATACCTACCCAACATGTATACCTATAGATAAGAAAAAATGCTAGTCATCGAGATATTGATTATGCTGCACTCACAAAATTGTAATCTGCAATTAATTGGTTATAATTTTATTTAATAGTAAATCCTCAATATGTACTCTTTCACACTTGTTTTTTTTACGACAAAATACTTTTATGATATTTCCATCAGTTGTTATTTCCTCCTTGGCAGTATCCAACTTTAGTATTCAATAAAACAGTGATAGTACCATATTAAACTAACATTGTTTATTAAAATTAAAATTAACATTTAATTGATACAAAAATATGTGTTACACAATGATATACTTAATTGGCAAGAGCATTATTTCTATAGATATTACGTTAGTAATAATTTCCTCTAAAATCTGCATACAACTGCACATGGAAATTCAGTTCCTTGCCGTTTTGTGACGTCAATTCCAGTACCATCTCCGATTCTCCAATGCCACCTCGTAGAAGCCGTACAGAACCTTTATCTGCATTGGCTAATCTGTTCGAAACGTTGACACATGTTAAGGAGTACTCATCGTATCCTTTCCATGTGTACTGAAAATAAAAAAGAGCGTATTAACAGATTTTTCTAAGAAATGCTTTCTTATAAAAATAATTTTATTCCTTTGACTCTTTAACAAGTAGGCTTATAATATTTCTTTATAAACAATTGATTGTAATTAATATTATCTCGTAAAGAAGAGTTCGTTGTTCGAAAACAAAGCCGTCAAAGTTCAAAGCTATCTTGAATCGGGATTGTTTTTTTTATAAATTTATTCCCACCAAATTACTAAGTGTAACATCACTTACGGTTAATTTTCTTGTTGTGAACGGGGCTGCAGGTTTAACGACGTCATCGTCGACCAGTAGAACACCTGTGCATTGTCCAAGATGCAGTTCATCATGATAATAGACAATTGGAGCCGCGCTTGTCAGTTGGGAAACAATAAAAGTGATAAAAACCGCGTAGAGCAACGCACGAGACATTTTTGTTTTACGGAGAAGAGCTTATAAATGTGTGTCAGACAGATTGTGATGTTAAATACTACTATTTTGTACAATAATTATTATTGAGGCCTTCAACTCTTGTCACAAACATAAAATAATTTATTGGTATGATTTTTAATTGTGCATGATAACGCACTGTGTTAAGAAATTTTAATATTCGCCTTCACTGATAAGCTATTTTTTTTAAATAAAAACTTGACTTATGCTTTATAGAAGATGTATTTTATTCATTAAATTAGTGAATGGTTCCTAAATACCTGTTTGTTTTATTTATATAAAAAAAATTATTACAGCAGTTAAGAATTCATACCATTAGTAAAACATACAGATCAGGAAATGTAAAACATATTTTTTTAATCAATATCTTTTGATAGTGCGTGTGTGCCAATTATTTTGAACTCAAGGTTTAAGGCTATTATTTATCTAAATGGTCAACTTCAAATGTATACAGACATAAAAATAAATAGTAGTGGACTGTAAATTACATGCTTATTCTTATTGTTCCAAAACTGAGAAGAAATGTATTTGTAATTTTTAGGCTAACAATTAATTAATTTTTTTTTGTTCAAATTATATAATCGCTTTACATTTCATTATTAATGATAATCAGTATTGATATACGAAAATCACTATCAAATTGTTTAATATTAAATATCAAAAGTATTTCGGGATTCAGAAATTCCCAGCTGTGCCAATTCCAGCAATACGTCCCTGGCTGAGTACGGTTGATTTTTCGCAGTTGGCAGCGATTTGCACACGTATTGACGGATTTGGTTTTCATATGTTGGTATTATGGCGGTGTGAATGACACGAATGACGTTTGTAGTCGCGAAAACAAAAATAAACATGGAAGCTTGTTTAGCAGTGGAAAAGGAAGTAGACAGGGTGCTTTCAAAATTCGGAGGGATTAACGAACATGTAAGAAGAGTCTTATCCGACCTGGTTAACCAGATACAGAGTTTAAAAGAAGAATACCAAAATGGTAAGGTAGTATGTTCTAGAATCACATTTTCCTAACAAAGACTATTGTTTAAGTACGTTGTATTTTTAGCCGGCGAGGACCATGTGCTTACGAATGTACAGATGGATATCTTGAAACAGAACATGGCAAAGGTAAAGGAGACTGTTTGCAAACTAGCAACGGACCACAGAGACCTACACAGTACTGTTTCAAAAGTGGGGAAAGCCATAGATAGAAACTTTGTCTCAGATTTTGCAGCTACGAGTCGCGAGGAGGTCTTTTCTAATCCCGATAAGATAAATCTCATAAACAAAGTTATATGCCAGCATTATTACCGACAGGGAATGCACGATGTGTCCGAGGAACTAGCAAATGAGTGTGATGTCACTCCAGAGCATCACGAAAAGGAGCCTTTTACCGAACTAAACCACATCCTAGACCGCCTTAAGAACAAAGACCTCGAACCCGCATTAGCCTGGGCGACGGTTCACCACGCTGAATTAGAGGGACAGAATTCCTCGTTAGAATTTATGTTACATCGTTTAAAATTTATAGAGCTTCTGCGTAAGGGAGCCACACACCAGACTGATGCGATATGTTACGCTCGGACACACTTTAGCAAATTTGTACATAGACACGAGAAAGGTAATTATATTGTTTCCAGATGGAAGCCGTGCACATGTTTAGAAAATGTTTTAGAGAAATACTAGTTTATTACCTAATTTCATGTAAACAATGTACCACTTTCACTTCTTGAGAATGAATTACATTTTAATTAGAAGCAAATTGTTTGTTGGAAATTAAAAATTAAAGTTATAGTATTTGAGTACCATGGTTTTTCGGGTTGTTACGTCGTGGCATATATAGCTAGTTGCTGCCAGGTACAGACTTATAATGCATTTCCTTATTCTTAGCTAGGAGGCGTTGACCTGCCCTTGTTCTCGGGCTAGGCTCTGTGGGCGCAAACTCATTGTCAGATCCTCTAGGACCGGTCTGATATTGATTTCAGTTTTTATTGTTGATTCTAAGGCTGCTACGGGTGGAACTGTTCCTTAGACAGTGGTGTTCCTATGTTTCGTAGTAACCTCTGTAACTGGTCCCATCCAATGCTTCTATAAAGTAGTAGTAGGGTCGCTGCGCCATTTATTCCACCAATTTTCCACTAGTTCTGTAAAACTCGAGCAGAAAGAAGAAAGCTTGAATAAATATTATTTCCTTCTCAGTTCCCTGTTTTCGATCATTATTTCCCTCCCTTTCCATATTTTTGGTTCATTTAATGTCGTCGAGTTGCTCAAAAATCTATTGATTCCTTTCAATTACAATGTCAAAAAATATATTTTATCGACCAGCAGATTTTATGTTTATGTGGGTTTTTGAATTAATGCAGTAGACATCTTTTTTTTCTTAATTTATTGAAATATATTCTTCTAAAAGCCGATCAAATTAATAGCAACAATCATGAATAATAAAAAAGATGTTATTCTTGTATTTCAAAGATATTGGCAAAAAAAAAACCTTTTTTTAACTTATTGTCGGTTTTGTGATTCTATCTTCAACATTTAGTTCATACGTGAACAATTATTTTCGATTAAAGCTATCTACGATTCTTAAAAATGTGTTTGGGTGGTCGAAAATTAGTTTTGTAGTTTTTTCGAAAAAAAAAACTTTATTTTTAGCGTTTTTAGAATAACTTGTATTAGATTTGTAGCAAGCTAAATCAAAATAAAGAATTTCTGATGAAGCTGTTAAATCTTAACGTTAAAACGTCTACCAAATGGTCGAAAACGTACGCAGTGACCCTAGCTAATATAGACTTTCGTACAGATAAATATTAAAAAATCCAACACCTTATTTCAGACATTCAGACGTTGATGGGAATGCTACTGTACGTACCTAATGGAATAAACAGCTCCCCCTACAGCTGTTTGCTGGACTCCGAAATGTGGATCGAAATTTATGAACTGTTTATCCGCGACGCTTGTCAATTATTAGGTGTTTGTGTAAATAGTCCCCTAACCACATGTATTAACGCAGGATGCACCGCCATCCCCGCCCTGCTCAATATCAAACAAGTGATGATGCAGAGACAGGTCACGGGGATTTGGAACGGAAAAGATGAACTGCCGGTAAGTACTTGCAGTCCGGCGTCCGAGGTGAGTTACTTACAAGTTCTTATCCGTAGATCGAGATCGATTTGGATAGTGAGAACAGGTACCATTCGATGTTTGCTTGCCCGATTTTGAGGCAGCAGTCCACTCAGTTTAATCCACCGATGAGATTGATATGCGGACACGTTATTTCCAGGGATGCTCTTAACAAATTATGTAACGGAAATAAGTAAGTGTGTTACCTGATTTTTGTGCGTAGTATGGTGATGTATGTATGTATGTATGTCGGAAGGTGGTGGAATTGTTTTTCCACCGCGACTCTTAGGCCTTATTAGGCCCCTTGTACACCCTCCTTCATTACTCGAGTATTTTTCTTCAAACCATCCTATTTACTACGCGGGTGGCTTGGTGGCAAAGTCTCATACAGTTTATGTATGACAGCATGGTCTTGAGTTACAGAGATTATCTTTGCTCTGTTCTCATTACCATTTATCGGGGACCACACGCATGCGGCAAATGTTGGGCGACCCAGGTCTCTGGTAGGCTGCCGCAGCCACGTCCCCGAGCCTGCCTTAGGTCACCCATTCAAATTCCAGCCTGCGTCCGTGATGCTTGCCTCGACAGATCGTAATCCGCCGGCCAAGACACCCGGCTAGGCGGTCCCCGTAGTACAGTGATTCTATCGATCGAATTACATAACCTCAGATTTTTTATTTTTTTTTTATATTTTTCTTTCACAAGCAATTTAAAATTATTGAAATTCTAAAGCCCGAAGAGGCTCAAATGCCCCTTAATTTTTTTTTATTTGCCGATTTTTAGAAAATTTTATTATCTAAGGTGATATAGAATGCTTTGTGACCATATTTCTTGTTCAAGTCCCAATAAATTATTATTTTTAACTTTTATAAATCAGACAATGTAATTAAATACAATTTGACAAATTTTTTAAGGGTGTTCAAAAATATTAAATGCATTTTATACGGGAAAGCGGTTAATGTTATCGACTTAACAAACATCACGTGAGACTTTTTAATACGTTTTCAAGATCAAGTTGTTTAGTTTTTTGAAATGCCCCAAGTAAAAAAGTTCGGTAGCTATTTTTCCATTTAATAATGATAACTTTAAAGTTATATAACTTTATTAATAGTGAATTTTTAAATGTATCATATCAAGCATCGCCGTATAATTAAAATTTTATGTAAAATATTAAATTTCCCATATTTATATGAGTAAAATCACCAAACATTTTTTATTACAGTTGCCGCACACCTATATGAATTACTAGATCACTGCAAATATTTTCTGTATACTTTCGAAAAATTTCCTTCAACCGAGTTTTGGGGTTTATTTATAATGAAATGATACACTCATCTCTAAAAGAGAGTGACTGATTCATTTCTTAAAGTATCTGAGATCTACGAGCCCTAACAATTATACAGGGTTTATCACAATGAACTCCATCGATGGATATCTGGGAAACCGCTCGAAGGATTTTTTTGAAATTGCGATAGTGTGATTTTAAATTAAACCCCCTGTATATTATTGTGTTTTTGGAAAGAGCATTTATTTTTAAGTTCAAAACATAGCACACTCCATACTTAGGATTGACCGTTTCCGAGATATTTTGATTTTTAAGCAAAAATTGACAGATGCAGACTGTCAGCAAATTTAGTTTTCCCGGAAACACATGTTTATTTTTCTGTGCAAATTGGACATTTTATAGTGGAAGACCTAATTTATCAGTTTGACATGAAAATTTTCTAGTTTTTATAGAAGGTGGCCAAAAAAAAATATTCGAATATGAATTTCAGAAAATGTGGAAAACTCGAAATTTTTAAATGGAAATCCCTAATTTTTTAATGTATTTGCATTCATCACTAAAATTAAGTGTAACTTTGTTAAAGTTTCCCTATACTTTCCTGGGTTTCCCCCATTTTCATTTTATTTACGAATAAACATTTCCCTTTTCTTAAAATGATGTTTCCATTTTTTCGCACATTTTAGGTTGGCCGTGACAGGTAAGCAACAATCAACATGACGATTGTTACAGGTTTTCAATTGTCAAATTTATTTTAATAAATGTTCAAAATGTCTTCCTTCATCTTCTAAACATTTTTCATACAGCCGGCATCACACTACCACAATTTCAAAAAAATCCTTTGAGTGGTTTCCCAGATATCCATTGATAGAGATCGTGGTGAGACACCCTGTATATTGGAATGTTAGCATCCTAATAAAATGCAGTGTTTAAACAACTTAAAATTTTTTTAATTGGGTATATTTTTTGAAAGATATGCTTATTTAGGGGAGAATTACCAAAAAGCAAATTAATCTAAATTATTTTTTAACTTGAAACTTGGATATTATGAGAAATACATTATAATTCCTGTTATTTATATGTTGGGACTTCGCTATAAACTAGTAACTAGTCACATCACCCTTCGCTTTTATTACCGCTCGGGTTCTCCAGGCATACTTTTGACTAATTTTTCACAAAACTCTGGTGAAATTGTATCCTAAATTTCTTGAATTTTAGATCTCAGATCGACAAGATTCCTCTGTGGGTTGTTTCTTAAATATTTTTTCATTTCATGCCAAACACAATCAATTACACTGAGATCTGGATTGCTTGATGGCCAAAATGTTACTTTTAAATTGTTTTCAGTGAACCACCGTTTTGTTACTCGAGCAGTATGACACAAAACTGAAAAATACAGTCTGTCTGGATAAAATTGGGTCATACTTGGGAGTAGCCTGTCTTGTAAAATCTGTTTATATTTTTCTGTATTCACTGTACCTTCTATGAATTCTAATTGGCCTAACCCCTTAGCTGACATACACCCCCAAATCATTTGATCCTTAGGAAACCTAGCAGTTCGTTTTAGGCAATCTTTATGAAATGGTTTGTTTAATACATATATGACTCTCTTACGACTATCTCCGATATGAACATCGAATTTTTACTCGTCACTGAAGATAAGTTTTATCTAGTCATCATAGGACCATTATCCAGTCATCATAGGACCTTTGATTTTGACTCTTTCTGATTGGAAGTCAAAAGTGGTTTTTTGTTTGCCTGCAAATTACATTAACATGTGTTGTCAGATTTGGGTAAAGACTTCAAGTCACTTGTCTTGTAAAAACTAAGTTCTGATTGCCCTCTCATTTTATTTTTCATTCACAGTCTACATAGCACCGTCCCAAGGTATAGTTGTCAGTATTTAATGTGTTCATTTTTATAATGTTCGCTATACTTGATATAAGCAAATTTAAACATATATGTATAAGTAACTGTACATTTAATGGGTATTTTAAAATATAACGAGCGTTCAAATAAAAACGTGGTCGAAGTTGGCTCTGACACATTGGACGTAGGGAGTAGCTTATAGCGACCAACTTAACCTCATTTCTCAACGAGCTGTATAGCAGCTGTCAGTTTCAATAACGTTAATGACTATATAACTTTATTTTAAAGAATAATCGTGATAACAATAACAAACAATTAAAGGAGCTGCGGAAAGTGTCCCCCTCCTTGTTATAACAATAAATTAAAGCAGCTGCTGAAAGTGCCCCCCTCCTTGTTCCAAGCACTTTTCACACCTGTTCCTCAAAGAATTCAAGACATTTTCTAAGATGCTCGGGGTATTGTTAATTTCACGAATCTTGTCTATAAGTCGAGCCTGCAGATGGTTTAAATCAGGAATAGGCAGTTCAAAAATAGTGTTTTTAAGGTAAGGCCACAAAAAGAAATCACGGCGTAATATCACATGACCTCGGTGGAAATTCATGTTCAGCATTGAGACTTATTAGTCGATTTTGGAAAACTTCCCTCAACATATTCATCGTCTCGCCTGCCGTATGTGCCCTTGCGCCATCTTGTTGAAAGTAAAAGTTTGTAATTTCGTTTTCTTCCGGCTGGTTAACAAAAGGAGCGATAATTTCTTCTCTATACCTTTGCGCAGTAAGAGTACCATTAAAAAAAAATAGGTCCATAAATCCTCCTTCGATTGAGAGCACACCAAACTCCAATTTTTTGAGCGTGTGGAGGGCCCTCGACAAAAAAGTTATCTGGTTTTTCAGAAGACCACATTCTCATATTCTGTGAGTTTACGTAACCACTTAAATGAAACCAGGCTTCATCAGAAAAAAAGGTGGTATTATGAAGTTTACCGTAGTTGTTTAAAAACCATTCACAAAATACAGCCCGTCGCGGAAAATCAACTTCATGAAGTTCTTGCTGACAAGTTAAACAATAGGAGAACAAACGCAAATCTTTTCTTAACACTGTGTGGCAGGTACCGACTGATACTCCCACCATTTGTGAAAAAACACATACAGAAGTTCTTGGTGCATTTTCCATTATTTGTTGGACATTTTCTTTTAATTCTTCAGTCCGCTTTTTAGGTCGGCCGCTTCCTTCTTTTCTTGCTACACTGCCCGTTTCACGAAAAACGTTAACACAACGCTGAACTGCACTTTGAAAAATTTTGTACTCAACAACGCCGGGAAATTGATTTTGAAATTCTATGAAACATTCCTCAATAGAATACTTCCATATTCCATCAATCTTACGTCCATTTCTAAAGTAGGACTCTATGATAAACACTTTGTTCTTGAGAAAACACCATTTTAAACGCTTTTTAAAACGAAAATATTCAAATTGATAGCGGCGATATAGCGCTTTGACAGATGACGTTTAAGTTCATTTGCTATACGCTACACCCTACGTCCAAATTTTCAGAACCAACTTGACCACGTTTTTATTTGAACGCTCGTTATATCCATTTCCAGCATATTAACAACTCTTATTAATTGCATGTGTACAAGATTAAATTGTTTAGCATCCCAATATGTACTTGTTAGGGCTCGTAATCTATAATCTTCATTGCTTACGTGATATTTTGGAATAATTCAATGCTGGAAGGGTCTGTAGCCCACAGAGTAATTGTTTCGCATAACGTTCGACTTTTAAAACAAAATATAGCGGCATGTCTTAGAAAATATAAAGGCGGTTTGAGAAAAAATTTAATATAATTTTTCCTTGCTATCGCCAACATTTTGACGTTATTTCGTTTTCAGGTTGAAATGCCCATACTGCCCGATGGAACAAAGCCCTTCCGACGCGAGGCTAATCTTTTTTTAATGGCGCACCCGTTTCGTAATTTACTACGTTGCATATATTGTCCTGTTATCATTATTAATCGCATTTTTACATTATTACCTTATTTAATTATCCAGTGGTTTATATATGTTTGGTTTGTGTTCTTTGTGATCTCTTTTAACTAACTATAGAAAATAGAGTAATCTTTTCAGATTCATCGTTTCATTCGTTCCCCTGAAATTAATAAAAATCTGAAAAAATCTATTTTTGTTTCTGTTTATGGTACCCAGTTTGTAATTAATCTGAATCGCATTGGAAGAATTTTTACGTTACAGGATGTTATTTCAGAATCTAAAATCGACTTGTCTCAAGATATTTTATAAATAAGTATAATAATTATCGAGATACTGAATTTATTCAATTTGGCTGTTCCACACTGTATATGGTATTATTTTCTGACCGTCTGAAAATTGCATTCCTGCAAGAAGCCTGCAAGTCTTCTAAATGTAGTACTTGTGTCTTCTATAACCAAAAACATGAAATAACTCCACAAAAAGATTTGTGTGGATTTAGGTCTGGTGAGCGAGATGACCAACTAAAAGAGCCATCTCTGCCAATCCAGTTACTGGGAAAAATATAAGGTTCTCTAACATTTAAGGCCAAATGAGGACTGACATATTGTACGATACATCGTCCATAATTTCAGATTTTCAGTCACTAATATTAATTTTAAAAATAAAAAAATATCATTATCAAAAACTATGATTTGAATATATTCTTTTAACAATTGTTATTTTCAATGTATTCTTTTGTTTTTACATATTTGTTCACTAGATTTGTTTGATAAAAATGATTAAAAACGTCCCATCTTCGACCTTCGTTAAATTGCATATTTTGAAAACTATCTGTCTAAATGATAAATACATTGTTCGCCTCTAACTATATATTACCATATGCGCGAATATCATAACATCTTGTGCCCTGTATAAAATACGTACATACATACAAGGGGCAGGCAAAGTGTATTATTATTGTGAATCGTAGGAACAACTCGTAACATTCACTAATGCCAGATGATGCAACTTTCCCCAAATTAACTCTTACGCAACAAAACAACATGTCACATTATACAGCTAATAATTCTCATAATTAATTACTTATCAGTAGGTACTGGTTATTTTTTTTTGTACCTGGATCTGCACACGTTTCTACTTACAAAAAATTATATTTTATTTGTTAGCAAATTAATATTCTTGATCCTTCTGTCAAAGAGTATATAATTTGTACTCTTTGCTTCTGTTTTCGTACATCAAATTATTTGTTGGATCAAAATACCAGTAGGCTATGAAGAAATAATATTATGCTGTGTTCATTTTTTTTGCTGTCAACACGTTTTTATTTAAAAAAATGCATGGCGTCTCTAGAACTAATCTGAACAAAGTTCTGTATGCATTTCGGCAAATCTTTATATTTTTTGATGTAAATAAGTAGTCGCGAAAAGTTTTTAGTGTATTTATATTTGTACTTGATTGTCTAGTTAATTTGATGTGCATTTTGTTTTCGACTTGTGCAAGTGCAACATGGAAAACGGATATTGCACTGTAACAAACCCGTCGAACGTGAAAAATTGGTGATTTAATACATAGTTCTAGAAACAAAGTTTTTTAAACCGGCTTTACAGGTTTAAATTTTGATAAAACCGTGTCAGTTCTTTGAACTAACCTAACCCCAAAATAGCAAATGTTTTTGACAGTGGTTCTTCAGGTTAGGTATCTTTGCAGTTTTGGCTCTATTTTATATCGATTTCAATTCATAAATAACAGCCAGTTGTCTTGTCGAATTTTTAAAATAACTAACCCTATTGTCTAATTTCAAATCATAATACGAAATCATAGATCTAATAATAGTATATTATTCAACGAGCGTATAATGATGGGTATTCTTCACGAGGTGAAGTTTACGGCCACGAGTCGCAGGCGAGTGGCCTAAATCACCGAGTGAATAATACCCATTATACGGGAGTAGAATACTATACTTTATCCACGACTACTAAATATTTTTGTTGAAGTTTATTTTGAAATGTTTCGAAAAACATGGTATGTTAAGAAACAGATATACGACTCGCACAAATGAAGTCGCTGATGGCTCAGTGTAGATGCTCTTTCCCTTCCAACCGCGGGTCCCGGGTTCGAATCCGGTCTAGGAAAATTCACTTTTTTAATTTTTTTTTTAAATGTACAGCACTGAATTGAAAATATTTAGTGGTTTACACGATAAAATTTTAAAAACGGATTGTTTGTAGCAGAACAATATAATATTATAGCTAAATTAAGGAAGTATCTGACAGTAGTGATTAATGACTCATTAATCACTGCCGTGATTAATGGGTATTATTAAGGTCGAGCAAACAGACGTATAATGGGTACATTATACAATAGTCGTGGATAAAGTATATTAATGCACGAAATTATAGTTCTAAAAGAAGACATGACATATGTATACAGAAAAACATTTACCCAATTAAAAACATTTTCAGTGTTAGGAAAAAAAACTAGGTAGGTACTAAAAAAACTGATGATATACTTATACCTACATAGGTATACGAATTTTTCCGTAACGCAAACATAGGATATGTTTATTTTATATTTAAGGAACATATGAATTTTTGATATACCTATATGTAGGTGCTTGTTTTTTCAAAACAAAATAAACTACAATTTTGAACAATAAAGGTATAGGTATTTTTAGTACTTTAATATATTTAAAAATATACATTTCGACTTATTTTTCTAAACAATCAACCCGACTTCTTAAACATAGGTTTTATAATAAATAAATTATTAAGATATGACGGCCATAATGGTCGTTTAACATACCTACTAAAATTGTATTAATTTATAACTATATTGCACTACAAACTTCAGATGTTTTAATTTATTTTCTGCTTTTGAACTTCTCATTTGAAATATCTAATTACATTAGTACATCAGTCGAAAATCTTGCAAGGGAACACAGAACACCTAGTTTCAGAATTTTCAAATTTTCATCATATGCAACCCTTCTTATGAATGTTACAGTTTCTAGCCATCTTCGGAAGAGGGCGTTGTTTTGTACATTCCATTTAAATTTTGAAATCCATTAATTAATGTTGCATTTATAATTAGGACATCAACCAAACGTTTAATAATTAATAATTGAGAATATTTGTCAAATCCCTTTCTATACCTAGTTCTATACAAATATTTTTATAATAGGTACATGTTTTAATTTTGTGTTTCTTCAATACTTATCTACAGTTGAGGATCAAACTTTGTTTCAAAGGGTATCTGTCCTTGGTTTATAAAACAAAAATAATTTTAAATCGGCAATTTTTAAAATCAAGCGTCCATTTATATAAAAATAAACACATAAGAAGAGTTTTAAATCAAGCAGCCAGTAAGTAACTAAATCATTGCTTGGGTCATGCCCTCTTATCAAGACAAGCAATTTTATTCGGAAATAAATAAGTAATCACTAGTCGTCTATAAATAAACAGATACTGCTGCGTTGTATTATCAGAATTGAAATTGAACGGTCATTTTTAACACTATGAATTACACGTTTTCGTTTTTCAATGTGCTTTTGATGTATGCCACTAATAGGAACCCCGACTGCCCACATATTTTGTACAACGAAGGTAAGTACTTTTTTTAATTACATAATTTCAATTTATTGGCGAAATTTTCTTTCCTTTGTAGATATAGGGGCATCTTGTTGTCAAAAAGACATTATAGAACTACACAGTATACAAAGGGTAGTTACAACCCCCTTGATTTCTGCAGAGAGGACACCAAATATGGTAAATGGTTAACTTCTTGTTGCAAAAAAAATATTTTTGTTTTTTTAGACGTGGAACGGCGAGTTGGCAAAAAAAGCACAGGATATTGTTAGAAAATGTAAATTTAAGTATGAACCAGTGGAAGGCGGTTAGTATGTTGTTATTGGAATGATTTTTTATACCTAATAGAGGTAGATATTGGTTAGTGACAGGTATATAACTTTCTTGTTGATCTATATTTCTAGGCAGACTCCATACTGGCCAAAATATGTATTTAAAATGCTCGAATAGCGACGACATAGAGGCAAATTGGTCAGAACCCATCCAATATTGGTTCAGTGAAGACAAAATACGTCCCAACTATGCTAGAACTACCAGTGGCAGCGGTCAGGTATAAAATTAAATCTTTTAATAAAATTGATTTAAATTTTTATCCGTTTTAGTCAACCTGGAAGAAATTACACTCCCTGCAGGTTGGTTGCGGTTATGCCAATTACAAAATTAAAGAGACTGATTTCTTTGTCGAAAAAAGAGTGGGGATACGTATTTCCAGAACTGGAAAGGATTTTTGTCAAGTGTACGCTTGTGTGTATGGACCTGTTTAGATATCGCATGTAGATTTCATTAGCAATAAAACTTTTTATGACTATTTTAAAAGTATGTACATGGTGTTTTGCAAGAAGGTACCACAAATTTAGGAACTAATGGGACATAAAAACATAATAATTAAAATTAGCCATATCTCCTTCGAAAAATAGCATAATGCATTGGGTTTTGCTTAAATGTCTTTGTGGGTGAAGATGTATGTGTTCTTAGTTTTTGACCTTTTGCTGAAGATCGACCATACCAAGTAACATTTTAACATTTTTCAAGGTCAGGTTTTTTATGGTGTATGTCGTATATTACAATGGAAAATTTAAATATTACATAAAAAGGGATTCTTACTGAAATCGTTAATAACACTTCTACTCCATATCGTACAGGGTGTCCGGAAACGAATGGGTCCTACTCCTAGAGTCGCTTCCTTAGATGAAAATAAAATAATTCCGCACAAGTTATTTTTGTACAATCTTTCTTTCTTGTTCAAACATTTTTTTAATTCCATTCTAATACTTTACTAAGATAATTTCTGAAGAAAATACCATTGACGTATGGCTCATTGGTTTCGGAATACCCTGTATAATACGGAGTATATGCTGATTGACTTTGGGGCAATTTATTTTGTGTCAAAAAACGGTGCGTTTAATCACAAGAGTAACTCAAAAATATACATGTACTGAATTTTAAAGGATTACATTGTTTTCTGGAAAATATGTGGTTAAAATTTGATTAAAAAAAATCAACTTTAACGCCCTGAATTTCGAAAACAGAAGACGATGGATCCATAACCCTTAGGAAAAAAGGGTCGTATTTGTTTATGTTCTGATGGTCCTTGTATCTTTTTCCAAAACACCCTGTGTATGGGTACTAACTCCTGGACAAAATTTTCTCATCACATTAATGAATAATTGTTTTAAAAGTACTATAGGATATTAAATCAGGTTATGACATTTTTAAAGTTTAATTTGAATTAAAATATTAAATACTTAATTTTTGCATAAACTTCATAATTTTCTCTAGGAATATCCATACTTTTTTAAATCATCTTTCGTGTATCATAAGTTTTGTTTGTGAACGGAAATATATAAAATAAAATCCTATTAAAATATAAAATGCTTTATTGTTTAGAAATTATAAAATATTAAAAACTAATTACTTAA
This sequence comes from Anoplophora glabripennis, assembly GCF_000390285.2. NCBI lineage: Eukaryota > Metazoa > Arthropoda > Insecta > Coleoptera > Cerambycidae > Anoplophora > Anoplophora glabripennis. The sequence continues at coordinate 1,762,569 of NW_019416481.1, read as the reverse complement.
ATATAAATAATTATAACTTATAAAAAATAATTATCTGGGTATCGTCTTCAGAACATATTGGCTTACGTCCTGTATGGTAGTTGTCCGACGTAATTTCCCCTAGAATAAATTAAAATAAATAAGTAAATAAAGTAAAAGTAAGTTTAGCCTATACACAAGTGGCGTACTTTTTACTATGACACAAACATCACAATCAGAGTAAAAACAAAAACAAAAATATAAATTTCTTATTACTTACGCTGGTCCATAGTTGCAGGTATAAATTTTTTCATAGGGCCATGACGTGCCTTTGCAAAGAGTGTATCCACATCCAACATACTCAGTATCAGCCCACACCACCTTTAGAACAGAGTTAAATTAGCTATTTAATTAATAATTGAACATTAGAGTACTATTTCCTGGATCTAGCAATTTATAAAAAAGTCTTGGGACAAATGGTCTTAACCCAGAAGTTATACTAATTAAATGCATTTTCACTATTCCAGAAATTATTAAATTCTAACAAACTGATTGACTTGAAAGTTAATTTATTGCGAGAAAATAACTTTTATTGACAAAATATTAACATGGAACCGGGAACCAGGGTCGGCTTAATGGGGGCTACGGGCTGTAGCTGTAGCCCTGGTCCTCAAGGAGATCGGGGAGTTTCGGCGAGATCTGGCTAAATGAATTTTTTTTTGGGCCTACGTAGAGCTTGTAGTCCCAAGCCTCACCATAGGGTAATCCGGTCCTGAATGGAACTAGATAAAATACTTACTTGAGTGTAATGGCCATTTTGGTGGTTGGTACTACGATCTCCATATTTGTAATATGGATATTCATTGAACCAATCCTGTATAGCTTTAGCCCAGTTGGCCCCTGGTTGATGAGCGGTGGAGTAAGAAGCGTACAAGTTTTGTCCTACCGCATGCCAACGACCTAAAAAAACATTATGATTTTGCATTTATTTTCTTTTTAAATCATAGCAAATTGTACAATTAAATAAAAACTATTGGAATAAATGCGGTGTTGTGGATAGTATGTCGCTCCCTTTCCCGCACAAATCCCGGTTAATCCTTAAAATTAAAATTAGGGGTAGGGCTATTTTTGTTATTCGTAAATGATTACAAGCCACATGACCAGTAATTTTGTTTGGAACTGTAATTTCGACCAATCAGTGACCGCATTATCTCGAGCGTAGACGTAAGGGTTTGTCATTGTTCATTGTAAACGAACCATTAATATCGATGATGGATGGGATTTAGGGATTTTTAATTGACAGTATCAGCCGTGAAATATTGGTTGACAAAGCTTCGCGATCACGTGGCTTGTGATAATTTTTGAAGGCTTTGTAGTAAAATAGTCGTAGTTATATTTTCTTTATTTATTGGGTTTTTACCGCCTACGAAAAAATTAAATAATACCCAGTAAATAAAGAAAAAAAAAATAACTTGAGGTAATAAAATGAGTTATTTTTCTTAGGAAAATATTGGCCTTGGTAGATAGACTTACCGTCAGAAACTTTGACGTGCTTGAACCGACAGGTGTCGCTGATTTTCTGAGCCTCCCTCGCCAAATTTTCATCATACCTCTGAAAGAAAAACTTGCGTAAGCCTCTACTGTACACAAAATCAGAAATATGAAATTCCAAATTGAACAATATCCTTACCAGTTGCTTCAAATTGGTTCCTCTAGGTTGACCTGGTACCCTTCCTTCAGAAATCATCCTCCTGAGTTCGTTGTGCTTATTCACGATTATTTGCTTCTCATTGTCATTTACTCCCCGTTCTATAAGAAAAAATTGTTAATGGATAGGTAACAATAAATCGATAGTTAGTTTATAAAATGTAACCGCCGTTAAATTTTATTTTTTTGTTTACAAGTAGTACTTGTTAGTTGTTTTCTTCTACTTTGTCTTCAGGTAATATTTATTGGTAAGCAATACGAAGTAGAAATATGTAAAAAAACTGTTTATCGCTTCTATTAATTAAATAAATATACATAAAGTGAAACCATTTGTATGCTATGTTTGGCTTCTCCTGACAAATAAACATTTCTGTGAGTGTAGACGTAATTATATTAATTGATAAAAAATACATTACCGTACACCGCCGCACAATGCGCGACATTGAGGGATGAAGCTATAATAGCTATCACGTATACGCACAACATGCTGGCTGCATTCATGATTGTGGAAATCGCGGTGTACTGAATGCACTTCGGTGCTACACTTTACCTTTTATATTGCAGATTGCGTTAGTCACTAACTGATAACGCGATTTGGACGTAAAATACGTATTGTTACAATTGCTACCAGGAATACCTTGGAAATTAATAAAGGGATTGAATCAATAAATGTATAATTGTTTGTTTTCTTTATGGACTTGCTAAAGATTGTTTTTTTTTTAATTTGAACGGGTTAAATTAATTAAATGTCCATAATGGTTTTTCGGTTTAAGAAACATATTTTCTATTACTAACGCTCGTATTTTTCACTCTATTTTAAAGGAGTACTTAAAAGTATGTTCTAAGCCAAATCAATTTATTATTATTATTTTTTAAATTTTATCAAATGAAGCCAAACAGTACTAGAAACCTAGATATTTAACCCCATAGATAAGACTGCCTCAATTATACCTCTATACCCAGTAAACAGTAATAAATGATTATCCAAATTAGAAACTAAAAATGATGTCTAAATATAATTAATACAAAAATACAAACTTGTTATATTGAAATTGTTAAATAATGTAATCATTCAACAAAATATCTTGTATTCTTGTTGTTCTATCATCACATCATCCTCGGCAAAGACTAATCACCTAAAAAACGGCAAAGATTATTTTCACATTTTACTTAGTATTGTTTCATATGGATTTAATAAATATTAATAAAATAAATTATATACAGGGTGTTGCAAAATGTTGTTTGGAAAATTCTAGAGCAGATTCTACGTCTAAAAATATGAAAAAATTCCTATAAACGTAGGACTGCATATTCTTCGGGTGTCAAAAAAAAATACAAAAAATATGTTTTTTTATTGATAATTTCTAAATTTTTCATTGGAAGTCGTTTAAATTTAGGTCGTTTACTTCTCCATAGTGACAGCGAATGTTATTTTTCAGTGACAGTCATCAACTATGTTTTTTTTAGTAGGTACCTAATAATAGACAAATTAGTTTGATTTTAAAAAATCTTCAATAGCTCGAAAGCCGCTCGCTAAATGACAAATGTGCAAGGGGGCCTTTTTGCTCTAAACTAAATAAGGTTCTTAAAAATAAAGTAAGAACGAGTAGAAGAAGCAGTGGCGTAGATTTTCTGGTCAAAAATCAATAAGTCCTCCCCATATCTACGCCCCTGATGGGTCTGAAATTCAATGGATTATACCAAATTATAACCTATGTACCATAAATATATTGACCCAAACTTAAACAATTTCCAATGTAGAATTTAGAAATTATCAATAAAAAAACATATTTTTTTTGACACCGTTTATTTCAAAAACGGCATTTGCAGACCTACGTTTATAGAAAATTTTTTCATATTTTTAGATGCAGAATCTACTCTAGATTTCTCTAAATAATATTTTGTAACACCCTGTATTTTACAAATTTTTAGAAAAAACATTTCGAAACGACAGTGACAAAAACGTGGAACATGATTAGGTAAAAAAAGAAATTGTTTTTCTTATACTCGTACATTTTACTAAATTTTTTAAAAAAACGTAAATCTTATTAGATGAAGTCAAACAATGTCATTCAACCTTCAAGGGTGATGATAGAACAGTAAGGATACAAGATATTTCTTCGAATTATTATGTTATTTAATAATTTTGTATTAATTATATTTAGATATATCATTTTTTATTTTGGATAATTATTTATTGCTCTACCTATTTACTAGATATTGTTGGTGTAATTCAATGGGGCATGGGGACATATAGTCCATGGAGTTTTGTTTGAGGGGTTAAATATCTTTTGCGTACATAGATTTCTGGTCTCGAAGAACATTGGCTTCATTTGATAAGATTTTTTAGAAAACGTTTTCAGATAATCTTTTTTGTATTCGTATTGAAATATCATTTCGTGTAAAAACGGCTCACTCTATTGTCTGAAAGTAGACTTTTCCTCTCTAGAAATAAAAACGAGATTGTTAAATTTATTAATTCCATAATTGAAACACATCTAACTTAATTAAGGTGATCCTTGTTAACCAATTTTATTTATAGTGTAAACGAGTAGAAATTCCTGCATTTTCCTACTTAAGACATGCCATCGCGAAACATTTTCTACGACTTAAAGATATTTTTGGTGTAACGTCCAACTACATATTTTTAGTTTTTCTCAAGATTTTATTTGTAACATTTGCGTCAGTCTATAAGTCCAAGTGTCAGCAATGACGAAAGGTAATCTAGCAAATGAGGAAAACTGATAAATCATCTCATTTGTCATCAGTTGGCAGGAACGTTTATTAAAAAAATAATGCTAAATATTTGCTTTTCATAACCAAACTTCCTTCGAATGAAAATATATATTATGTCTGTATTTTTTATTTTCATTAGTCATTTACAATATGACTAATTAATTACAACAGACTTAAATAATGTTTATTTGTTATACTAATTACAATAGAAAATAATACTGTTTGAAATTATGCAACAAATAGGAATATATCTTTTCCGTGAGATACATCTAAAAGGGAGATTGCTAATGTCAAATTATGACACTTGAACTCAATATACAGGGTGTTAATGATAAGTTTTGCTCTATAAAAATTTTTGATAGGACGCTTCCATACGGAGATACAGGGTGTTAAAAATTTCAAATATTTATATTATTTTTCCTGTAACTTCACTGGCATAAAAGATTGAATCATAAAATTATAGTACGCCACTGGTTTTTTAAATAATTTTAAATGTTTTTAAAATGTACAATCAATTTGTGGCAGTAAAGTATTCTTGTAAAGTATTCGTAAAATTTACTGGTCTTTAGATAATTGCGAAATCAAATTAAGAAGATACATAAGTGCCTATGTTGCTATTTACCATATTCTATTGATTGCTAAATGTATAACAATAAATTCAATACCTAATATTTTTGAGAGATTCCAAAACACTATACAGCATCACAAGAAATGTTCAAAATGCCGTCCTTGGGATGCAATACATGTTGTGCAGCATCGTCTTACATGCCTCATAATTCCAGTCGTATTGTGTATGGTTGCGAAACCCTCTACAATGCGCTGTCGAAGTACTTCTACATTGGGAACTGGAGTACGATATACCACAGTTTTGAGGTAGCCCCAAAAAAGTAATCCAAGGGATTCAGGTCGGGGGAACGAGCCGGCCAAGCAATGGGTCCTCCTCTACCAATCCAGTGATTAGGATACTGATTATTCAGCAATTGCTGTTTACCGGTAAGGCTGTAATGAGGTGGCGCCCCATTATGCATATATCACAATAATTGACGTAACCTTAATGCCACTTCTAGAAGTGGTGGTAATTCTTCTTGTAGGAACCTTTGATAAGTTCTACCCTCGAGGGTTCTGGATAAAAAATAGGGACCAATCAAGTAATCGCCTACAATGCCTAAACATTCAGAGAAAACTATTCTTGGAATCGACACTGGGAAATAATATTGTGGTTATTATGATGACAATTCGAAATGGTTTCCCTTGTAAATTTCGCTTCATCGGTAAATAATATTAATAACTGAAAATCAGGTTGTACGCATTGTTGTAAAAATCACTGACAAAGTTCAATCCTCAATTGATAAGTCATTTTCATTTAATGCATGAACTCGCTGGACATAAGACGTAAGACGTTCCAGATTCCATCTATAGATTCCAAAATCCTGTTTTCCAAATGAACTGTACGAACAGGTCTTTCTCCTGTTCGACGTTTTGGTAGCGACAAACATGCAGTTTCATGAGCTCGACAGTGAACGCTTGAAAAAGTATTCCTTGTTGGACAACGTCGATTTGGAAAAGTCTGTCTATAAAGTCCTTCAACTTGTCTAGCATTGCCATTCGCTTTACCGTATGTAAAATGTAGATCTGCTAATTCAGTATTTGTATAATTAAATACCATATTTTTTTTTTTATTAAAACCTGTTTTTAGTTGTATGAAAAATTACAAACGTTTTGCAACACACACAACAGTGGCGTTGTATAGTGTTTTGAAATCTCTCAAAAATATTAGGTATCGAATTTATTGTTACAGATTTAGCAATCAATAGAACATGATAAATAGCGACGTAGGTACTTAAGTATTTTCTTTGATTTTTCAATTATCTAAAGGAGAAAAGGACCCTTTCGTCCAAAGCGAGAAGTGTCAGGATTTAGTATTTTTGTTTTCGTGTTTTTAAACCCTCCTATTCATCTTCCAAACTTGTATCTTGTAAATTCTTTCAGTTCTTGTATAACAGCAATACCTTTCCAGCTACATTTTAAAATCTGTTACAATTATTTTATTTAAGTAATTGTTTTGTGATATTCTTTAACTTCTTCCTTGAAATTTACATGGTCATGATTGGATACAATAAGCTATAACATAAATACTTCTTGCGGTGTATATTTTATGTGAACTAACTATTTGACGAGGTCATGTTACTTCCGATAACGATGAGAAAACATCATTGGTACATGGAAATTATGTTGTACCTCTATTCTTTTTACGTACGAAAACAGTCATTATAATAAGTACCCCTGTTACTCATGCGAACGCACTATTACAATAATTTCGAGTAAAATTATATAAAAAATAATAGTTTTGCGATGATAATAACCACGTACATTCATTATGTCCCTCATCAGCGTTGTTAGTTAATTAAAAAAATAGCGCGCCTTAAACAATTGGTTTTTGTAAAAATTTATTTAATCAACAGTTAAGTAAAATTTTATTACATTTCATAATCAATGAATGGGACATAATCGGTGGGGTTGAGCAGGGCAAATGTGATACGGTTCCAAGAAGAGCAGAATAGAAAAAAATAAGATTTGATCCATTTTCATTGAATGCGACATATTTCGTCATTGTGGAAGTTCTGAAATAATTGTATATAATTATTTTTTTAATATGTATGTCGTTCAAAACTGATAATCTTTAAAGTGGAATGTTGAATATAATTCTAAGAAAATTCATGCGTGTAATAAATAAATCATAGAGGCTTTAAAATGGGAATTAACAAAGATAATTGTACAGTAAGAAAATGTGTGACTCACTCCAAAGTATCCAAAGTTTGTGTTCCATGCTTAGCTAACAACTAATTACTTCTGTCAAAATTGTTTAAAAAACGCCAAAATATAAAACCACTAGTCCAACCAAATTTCAGTTTAAATGTAAAAAAAATAAATGCGTGAGTGGGAATGGTGGTGGTTTGATTTGAGAGGTTGAAAAAGGGTGAAGAATGATATTATTACGATTTTCGGGAAAGTTGACGTCAAGAAAAGTATCCAATACAAAAGTTATAGATCATGCAAGAATTACAACTTTTGTAGAGGTCACTTTTTTACATAACCTCTAGATTTTCGAGAAAAATGCGAAAAAACGTTTTTTATCTTTTTTCGTTTTTTGCGTAAAATAATGTAATTTTGACGAAACTTGATGAAAGTAGGTATACCTTGTTGTGTCTTAAATAACCACAAATTTTGTGACATAAAAAAATCAAAAAGGTATTAATTTTTTCCTTTCCGAAACACTTCCTTTTAAAAAAGAAAAACAAGATAAAAAAAAATCGTCGTACATGTTTCTGCCTGTTATGTATATGTTAAATGAGCACCATTTAACATATACTTTTTGATAAAATAAAAAAATCTAATCACAATTCAAAAACATGCTCAAAAATGCAAAAAATAACTTCCAGCAATGAATTTTTCAGTAACTGTTGATAATTTGTTTAAATTTCAAAAAAAAAAAATTGAATTGAGCGGTGCAATCAGTTTTTCAATTTTTAAAAAAATTATCAACAAAAACTGAAAAAAAAAACTGGCACAGGCGGAATCGTGTACCATGATTTTTTTAAGTAGATTTTGTTTTTGAAACAAAGTGTTTCGGACCGGAAAAAATATATCTCGGAAACTTGTTGATATTTTTGTCTTAAAAAAATTATGGTTATTTATGACACAGGAAGGTATACTTTCACAAAGTTTCGTCAACATTAAATTATTTTTGCGGAAATGAAAAATAAAAAACGAAAATAGCCAAAGAAAAAGAATTTTTGCATATAATAAGTCCAGGTAACAATTTTTTATTTTTTCCCACTGAATGAGTTATTTCGGTCGGTCCCATTTTGCTAGACTTTAACAAACGATTTAACCACTACTGACAATCGACTGTCAGTAAACGGGAAGTAATATTTTTTTAAGCAACTTGATACAGATTTCTTTTAATTCATTAAATGTTTAATATAATGTATTTTCTAGTAAGATTATTAAATGCTCTACGAGAAAACAATCAAATTATTGCTATTTTACCTTCGCTAATTAGTATTTAAATTTGTTTAATTGTTGGAATAACATTTTAAACAATTATGCCTGTGATGATTCCATAATACAAGAAATAAAATCCGTTTGATTATGGGTGTTAGTTTTGTTGGAAAGTCCAAATTAATTGATACACACCTACCCATACGGGGTCCGCCACTTAAAATTCCCCAAGTCTGTATATTCTGCAATTGTCAAGATATAACAATTGTGTTATAATACGTAGATTTTTACAAGGCCTTATAAATGAACTACTTAATTAAGAAACATGATGTAATAAAGTGGGGGCCGTCGAAAATCTATTTTCCGCAATTTTTTAACGCACTGTATAAAAATTTATAATACCATGGAATACACAAAATTGGGGAAGAATGACAATATTTCTATACAGGGTGATTCACAAATTCAATTTCAAATTGTTTCACTTAAGTACTAGTTTTTAAATTATTTAAAAAAATTAAAAATATTTTGTAAAGTTTAACACCCTGTATCTTTTTAACGAAGCGTCTCAGATAAAATGTTTATAGAAAAGACCCCTTAAAATTCACCAAAGAATACGACGTTTCATTTTTAGTCACCATTTGTGAATCGCCCTGTATACCTAATAGTATATATAAGTTATAAAAGTTTGGTCATCATAGAAATTGACCAAAATTTTAAATACGATATCGAGATGTGGTTTTCGCTATTCAATTTTTTTTGGAAAATCGAGTTCGTAACATTTCAACTCTTTTTTTTTTCTATCTTTTCGGGAAATAGAAACAGAAAAAGTGTCGAATTTGGCCCATTCTGAACGATTTATCAGCATTGTTAGTTTTCTTAAAAAATGTTAATATTTACTTTTTTACAATTTTGGATTCTAAATATTTCATAAATTAGCGAAATATGAACAAGTAACAAAATCTTAACGAGACGTTGAAACAGAGGTACAAGTGGTACTGGAATCACCTTTATTTTTTTTACATCGTTTATAATATAAATTATACATTACAACATTGGGATTTCATATTTTGCACATTTATGAAAATGATACTGATGGTGAGCTGTTAACTCGAAAACGTCACTAAACATAACATAACTGGACTCGAAACAAAATAAAACAATAGCGTAAAAATAATAGTAGGTTTGTATTTAGATTTCAAATAAACCTGAAAAACGATAAAATCGATATCTGAAAATTTTACAATTTCCAAAAAATTTCAAAAACACATATTTTCGATTTCTCATCAAATTATGCAACTTTGCTCCGATTTCAGCATTATTTTTTCAGATTTCTTCTACTTCGGACACTTTTTCCGAGGTAGTAACATATTCATATTTTAACACAATTTTAATAATTAATAGCAAAAATCCCGTCCGTGAAATTTTTCATTAATTCCAAAATTAATCAATTAGTTCGGAAGGCCTTGAAAGGCTTACAAATTGATACTTCGATTGTTTCGATATCTTAAAGTTTGTAGGAGATATAGGCAGACCCTGTATATTTACAAATATATTTTCCATATTCCAAAAAAAAAAATGTTATATACTTATACACTTCGCACTTTTGTTTTTGTACGAAAAAGAAAACGTAGGAAATTTTTTTATGATTTCAAAGTTACTTAAAAAACAATTGAATGTATCGTTTTCGAAATGCAAGCCAAATTTATTATTTTCTTGATATTACAGTCTACATAATTTACAGATTTGAATAGAGTGCTTCTTCAACATTGCACTGATATGAGTTTAATAGGTCTATTTCTAATAATAAAAGAGTTTATTGTTAGCATAGTTTTTGGCCATATCTTCGTTATTAGGGATAGATCACCAAGCCTTACATCACTATAATGTTAAGAAAGCGCTGTATTCAATTATGTAAAAATATACACGCTATCTATCAAAAATATCCTCGTTTCCTATAAGTGTAAAATAATAGGAAACCGTTCAATGGGGTGTTTACATACAAAAATTGCAGCGGTTTGTCACTGAACATTATTTTACAATGAAAGTACATCAATTTCGTAACACCCTGTATAATAATGATTTAATACGAAAATAAAACAATACTGGGCAAGATTTTTTGACATATTATTTAATTTTATGTTTATATCTGAAGAGGTGGCAAATACTCCATGACTCACGTTTGTTTCAAAACATTATCGCATTGTAGATTATAAATGGGAAAATGTTGGTTTCATGAACGTTTCAATCAATTGCTTTGCGCTATACAGGGTGTCCCGAAATAAATGCAACAAAATTTGGTCAGAAATTCTTAAGAGAAATTTAAGGGACCCGTATTTTTTATTTTTGATAAGTGCGGCCCCCTTTCGGAGATATAGCCCCCTGAAACAAGCCCCTAAAAATTTAATTTTTTTTATATCTTAGAGCTCTATCGCACAAGAACTACCAAATTTGGTACACAGGGATTTTATGACATGTAGAATGCGATGCTGATAAGCTTTTTGGCAAGGGGCCCCCACAAGACATTTTTTCGGGGGCCCCCTTGCTTTTGGGGCCATCGAACTTTAGTTGCATATTTAATTTTTAAAGAAATTAGTAGCCCCTTAGAAACTCCAGGGAATTTAAAAACTTTTTTTTGTCTCTTAAATTTTTTTCGAAAAAAGCAGCGTTTTTCGAAAAAATGGCTAGATGTGATTGGATGCATCTCGAGGTTCATATGAAATTTTAAAGTGTTAATCGTAGGTGGCTGGCATTCGCAATAAACAATCAATTTTATTCTGTGACAGTTGTCATTAACCATCATCGGGAGCTTATGGAGACAGGATCAGTAGTTGTAAAAAAATCACAATTTAAAGAATTTTAATTTTAATTTAAAGAAATCACAATTTAAACATTAACAATTAATAAGAAAATGTGAATATCAAAATAAGGTACAATAAACTTGGAAATTAATAACAAAATTAATGGTACTTCATGATTAAATAATTTAATTCTAAAAAGTTTGTTAAAATAACACTGGTCAGTTCCGTAAAACGTGTTCAAAGTGAGAACCGTTTTGTTCAACACAAGTCTGCAAACGTGACACGAAATTTTGACGTATTTTCGTGTGAATGTTGGGAATCTGTCTAATTTCTTCAGCCGCAGTAAGGATTCGTTCATGTAATTGTTCCCGGGTTCTAATTGGTACGGCATAGACGCGATCCTTCATGGCCCCCCAGAAAAAAAAGTCCTTGGCATTTAGATCGGGAGAACGGGGGGGCATGTTACATGAGGAGAATTGTTACCTATCCATCGCCCTTGGAAATTTTCATTCAGCCACTCAGTTATGAAGTGCCCCCGATGTGGTGGGGCACCATTGTCCATAAAGAACAAATTACGTCTAATACCGAGAGGAACATCTTCCATAAGAAGCGGTAGTTCATGCTCCAAAAAATTAAGGTAACTTTCAGCATTTAATCGTGGAGGCAATAAATATGGACCGATGATGCAATCTCCGACAATTCCAGCCCAGCAATTAATTGAAAATTTTTCTTGCGAACGAGTCTGCCTTAAGACAAATGGATTTGCCATAGCCCAATAATGAAGATTGTGCAAATTTATTAGGCCATCTTTTGTAAAGCTCGCCTCATCGGTAAAGAAAAAATTTCGTATAAATCCCGGATTTAAGTTGTAACGTTGAAGAGCCCATAAGCTAAAATTTCTTCTTCGTGGCAAATCTTCTACTTTAAGTTCCTGGGCCTTTTGAAAGTGAAAAGGTTTCAACAGTTGTCGTTTGATAAAGCGGTGTATTCTTGTTCTGGGAATCTCAAGTTGAGATGACGCGCGTCTTATGCTTATTTCGAGATTCTCTTCAATTAAATTTAAGATAATTTCTTCCTGTTCGGGAGTTAATAAATAACTTCTCCCTGAATTAGGTTTTTTCACAACTACGGTTCCTGTCTCCATTAGCTGCCGATGTACTAGTGCAAACATTGAATAGTATGGGAGTACGCGTGCAGGAAATCGCTCGGCGTACAATCTGCATGCGAGACGTGAATTTTCACGAGCCTCCCCGTAAATTAGGTGCATTTGTACCCTTTCTTGGACAGAAAATCTCACCATTTTTTCGGGAACAATGATTACTGACAACTAATGGTAACACTTTGACACTGGTTAATGACAACTGTCACAGAATAAAATTGATTGTTTATTGCGAATGCCAGCCACCTACGATTAACACTTTAAAATTTCATATGAACCTCGATATGCATCCAATCACATTTAGCCATTTTTTCGAAAAACACTGCTTTTTTCGAAAAAATTTTAAGTGACAAAAAAGTTTTTAAATTCCCTGGAGTTTCTAAGAGGCTACTAATTTTTTTAAAAATTAAATATGCAACCAAAGTTCGGTGGCCCCAAAAGCAAGGGGGCCCCCGAAAAAGTGTCTTGTGGGGGCCCCTTGCCAAAAAGCTTATCAGCATCGCATTCTACATGTCATAAAATCCCTGTGTACCAAATTTGGTGGTTCTTGTGCGATAGAGCTCTGAGATATAAAAAAAATTAAATTTTTAGGGGCTTGTTTCAGGGGGCTATATCTCCGAAAGGGGGCCGCACTTATCAAAAATAAAAAATACGGGTCCCTTAAATTTCTCTTAAGAATTTCTGACCAAATTTTGTTGCATTTATTTCGGGACACCCTGTATTGTACGAGGTAAGGAGAACTAAGGACTACCCTGTAGGTCATTCATAGGATTTGTCTATCTGTGGGTTTCCTGGGGAAATGCATTGACGATTGTTGTTTTGTCCTACCACAGGAAATATTATACCTTACGCTGCGTTTTTGTTTTAATCTAAGTCCAATAATTAATTAATCTTGCGGTTGTATGTTTTAGCGGCGGTTTCTTTTTTATTATTACGCCTGTGGAATGTTTTTTTTCATAGAAATCAAATGAATCAACGCGTAACGCTCATAATTTAGACTTGTACTTATGAGTCTGTTAGGTTAGGTTAGGTTAGGTTAAAGAATTGGTTAAATTTGCTGTAGAATATAATTTTTATTATATTATAAAACATCTTAGCATGAGGCAAATACAGGTGATTATTTTGTTTATTCATTTATTGACGGTTCCCTGGGTATAACAGCATTCGGTTCCTGGCATTTTTAGAAGGGCAGAGGAAGTACGGTTACAAAACTACTACACCACAATTTTGGAAATGCGTTCAGTGCGAACAGGATGCGTTTGTAATCAGGGATTCCAATTAAAATAATTACAAATGATTGTTACTTTGACATATGTATTAATTAAAAAGTTTATTGAGGATAATCTTTGCTTGCTCATACGTTTTGGGTCTCTTATTACTGCGTTACTATTTTGTCTGGTAAGGCAACTCTCCTAGAATATTTCCCCTGGAAAAGTAAAAAGATACAATACAGGCGATTGCATTTTGGTGTATGTACTTATATACCCTGATCCGTAGTTGCAAACGTATAATTTCTGATATGTCATCCGCTCATTTGTTTCAAAAGAACTGTGTCCACATCCCACATATATGGTGTCCGCCCAAATCAACTAAAATGGAAGGTAAAATAAAAGTGTTTATAAAAATTTAGACGATTTTTTAATGTTATGTAAGTAGACTATATGAATAATAAGCATTTTCAATAATAAGAACGGTTGGAACTGCGAAACAGTGTTAAAATTAATAATAAATATTATTAAAATTTATTGAGAACCTCTTTAACATTGTTTAAACACTTGTAAATAGAAGTAGGCGAGCTATCGATGGAACCAGCGGCTGTGCCAGCGGTTCCAAAAATGTTTCTAGTCTAGTTATTAAAAATTTTCTGTTTCTGCCAGTCACTTTTTTTCTCAAAAAATGTATACTAAAAAAAAACAAATATACTACTCAACATAATTTGGAGACATTGTCGTGCTACGGCTAGGAAGAAAGAAAAAAATAAATAGAAACTTATTTTTGGAAATAACTTTCCAGAAATTCTTGGTCTAAATATACGAAAAACTGACCGAGTAAGAGAAGTATTTATCCTCACTTTTTATGCAAATTTTGAGCTACTCTGTAAAAATTTTCAGCTATTTTCAAGAGAAAAGCATTTTCTAGATATACCGATCACCCTGATCAGATTTATCTCAAAGAATATATGAATTTATTTTCTTATAGCCATCTATATAAAACCGTAATCGCTACAGTTAGTGCTGGGCGAGGCCTATAGCTCGCAGAGTAGTTGTTTTCCATATCATTAGTTAAACTTTCATTCGTATATTTTGTGAAAATTTTAAATCTTACTTGAGTGTAATGGCCAGCGTCTTCATTACAGTAACCATAGAGACCGTAATTATATGATTTGTGTTCATCTAACCACATCTGGATCCCTGCTTCCCAGTTGGTTTTCGATCCGGAAGCAACATTTTATGACATATATATTTCAAGGTTAGGTTTTTTATGGTGTATGTGAGTATGTCGTATATTACAATAGAAAATATAAATATTACATAAAAAAGGAACTTACTGAAATTGCTTCTACTCCATAATGTGCAGTGTGTCCAGAAATGAATGGGTCATACTCCTAGGACCGCTTCCTTAGATGAAAATATATCAATTTGGAATAAGTTATTTTTGTACAATTTTTCTTGTTCAAACATTTTTTTCATTCCATTGTAACATTCTACCAAGATAATTTCCAAGGAAGCTACCATTTCCGTATGGCTCATTGGTTTCGGAGCACCCTCTATAATACGGAGTAGATGCTGATTGACTAGGGCAATTTCTTTTCTTTCAAAAAACGGTGCGTTTAATCATAACAGTTACTTTTTTATGCAAAATTAAATTGTACGTTATAATATACGACATATAGCGCAAAAAGTTATGTGGAAAAGATTAAAAAGTTATGTCATAAAATGTCGCTGTACTATACAGGACATTATATCAGATTATGACATATTTAAAGTTTAATTTGAATTAAAATATTAAGTACTCAATTTTTCCTTAAACTTCATTTTTTTCTCCAGGAATATCATGCTTTTTTTAAGTCAGTTCTTTCCTGTATCATAAGTTTTGTTTGTGAACGGAAATATATAAAATAAAATCCTATTAAAATATAAAATGCTTTATTGTTTATAAATTATAAAATATTAAAAACTAATTACTTAAATAAAATTTGTAATAACTTATACAAATTTATTATCTGGGTATTTCTTCTGGACATTTTGGCTTATGCTTACGTTCTGTATGGTAGCTGTCCAACGTAATTTCCCCTAGAATAAATAAAAATAAATAAGTAGGTAAATAAAGTAAAAGGAAGTTTAGCCTAATCACCAGTGGTGCACTTACATCACAATCAAAGTAAAAATTAAAAAAAATCCTATTACTTACGCTGGTCCATAGTTGCAGGTATAAATTTTTTCATAGGGCCATGACGTGCCTTTGCAAAGAGTGTATCCACATCCAACATACTCAGTATCAGCCCACACCACCTTTAGAACAGAGTTAAATTAGCTATTTAATTAATAATTGAACATTAGAGTACTATTTCCTGGATCTAGCAATTTATAAAAAAGTCTTGGGACAAATGGTCTTAACCCAGAAGTTATACTAATTAAATGCATTTTCACTATTCCAGAAATTATTAAATTCTAACAAACTGATTGACTTGAAAGTTAATTTATTGCGAGAAAATAACTTTTATTGACAAAATATTAACATGGAACCGGGAACCAGGGTCGGCTTAATGGGGGCTACGGGCTGTAGCTGTAGCCCTGGTCCTCAAGGAGATCGGGGAGTTTCGGCGAGATCTGGCTAAATGAATTTTTTTTTGGGCCTACGTAGAGCTTGTAGTCCCAAGCCTCACCATAGGGTAATCCGGTCCTGCATGGAACTAGATAAAATACTTACTTGAGTGTAATGGCCATTTTGGTGGTTGGTACTACGATCTCCATATTTGTAATATGGATATTCATTGAACCAATCCTGTATAGCTTTAGCCCAGTTGGCCCCTGGTTGATGAGCGGTAGAGTAAGAAGCGTACAAGTTTTGTCCTACCGCATGCCAACGACCTAAAAAAAAATATGATTTTGCATTTGTTTTCTTTTTAAATCATAGCAAATTGTACAATTAAATAAAAACTATTGGAATAAATGCGGTGTTGTGGATAGTATGTCGCTCCCTTTCCCTGTACAAATCCCGGTTAATCCTTAATATTAAAATTAGGGGTAGGGCTATTTTTGTTATTCGTAAATGATTACAAGACACATGACCGCAGTAATTTTGTTTGGAACTGTAATTTCGACCAATCAGCGACCGCATTATCTCGAGTGTAGACGATACGGTTTGTCATTGTTCATTGTAAACGAACCGGTATATTGATGCCGCTAAGATTTAGGGATTTTTAATTGACAGTATCAGCCGTGAAATATTGGTTGACAAAGCTTCGCGATCACGTGGCTTGTGATAAGGCTTTGTAGTAAAATAGTCGTAGTCATATTTTCTTTATTTATTGGGTTTTTACCACTTTCGAAAAAATTAAATAATACCCAGTAAATAAAGAAAAAAATAAATAACTCGAGGCGATAAAATGGCAGTTATTTTTCTTAGGAAAGGACTGGCCTTGGTAGATTTTATACTTACCGTCAGAAACTTTGACGTGCTCGAACCGACAGGTGTCGCTGATTTTCTGAGCCTCCCTCGCCAAATTTTCATCATACCTCTGAAAGAAAAACTTGCGTAAGCCTCTAATGTACACAAAATCAGAAATATGAAATTCCAAATTGAACAATATCCTTACCAGTTGCTTCAAATTGGTTCCTCTAGGTTGACCTGGTACCCTTCCTTCAGAAATCATCCTCCTGAGTTCGTTGTGCTTATTCACGATTATTTGCTTCTCATTGTCATTTACTCCCCGTTCTATAAGAAAAAATTGTTGATGGATAGGTAACAATAAATCGATAGTTAGTTTATAAAATGTAACCGTCGTTAAATTTTATTTTTTTGTTTACAAGTAGTACTTGTTAATTGTTTTCTTCTACTTTGTCTTCAAATAATATTTATTGGTAACCAATACGAAGTAGAAATATATAAAAAACTTTATCGTTTCTATTAATTAAATAAACATAAATAAAGTGAAACTATTTGTATGCTATGTTTGGCTTCTCCTGACAAATAAACATTTCTGTGAGTGTAGACGTAATTATATTAACTGATAAAAAATACATTACCGTACACCGCCGCACAATGCGCGACATTAAGGGATGAAGCTATAATAGCTATCACGTATACGCACAACATGCTGGCTGCGTTCATGATTGTGGAAATCGCGGTGTACTGAATGCACTTCGGTGCTACACTTTACCTTTTATATTGCAGATTGCGTTAGTCACTAACTGATAACGCGATTTGGACGTAAAATACGTATTGTTGCAATTGCTACCAATTAATAATGCATTTGCTAAATATTGTTTTTTTTTATTTGAATGGCTTAAATAATTAGGTAAATGTCCATAATGATTTTTCGGTTTGAAATACCAATATTTAAACCTTCGGGTAAGAATCGGCTTCGGCCAAAATTAAGCCGAACTTTTCGCCGAAGCCGAAGGTACCGTTCAGGACGCCGCTGGATTAACAAATCTAATCAAATTAGGGTTAAATTAGCCCCTTAACACTACAAATAACACTGCCGAATTACAACAAAATTGGGTAAAGGTTGTTTAAGATATTTACGAAATGGCATTTTTATAAAAGATTAACATTCTGTATTTTGAAAACGAAGCATCTGCGGACCAAAGTTTATATGAACTTTTTAAAATTAAAATTAAAATTAAAATTAAAATTATTTGTATTAAAATCACTCAAATAATCGTCTGTTGAATTTATTGTACATACTTAATTAACACCCTATACAGGGTGACCCGAAATTCATGCAACAAAATTTGGTTATAGATTCTTAAGACAAATTTAGGGGACCCGTATTTTCTCTTTTTGCCAACTGGCCCCCTCTTTCGGAGTTACAGCCCCCTGAAATCTGCCCCTAAGTTTTTTTATATCTCAAAACCATGTTGTACGAGAAACACTAAATTTGGTACACAGGGGTTGGAATCTCACAGTGCTACGCTTGTTGGCGAGAAACCCCCTTAAGACACTTTTTCGGGGACCCCCTTGACTTTGGAACCAGACAATTTGGTCGCAAATTTGATTTTTTGGAAAATTATTAGTTAGCTAGAAAGCCACTGAATTTAGAAACTTTTTTGTATCTTGATATTTGTTTCGTAAAACGCAATGTTTTTGAGGAAAATGGCGAATCACGATATGCATTCGATCAGATTTTGACATTTTTCTCGAAAACATTGCATTTTACGAAAAAAGTATAAAGAGACAAAAAGTTTCTTAATTTAATGGTTTTCTAGTGGACTGATAATTTTTAGGAAATTTAAATATGCGACCAAATTTCGACATAAATGTATTATTGATTTAAACGATTTGCAATGAAGAATTTAGGAATTATCAATAAAAAACATATTTGCGTTTATAGGAATTGTTTTCGTATTTTTAGATGTAGAATCTGCTCTAGAATTCTCTAAACTATATTTTGCAACACAAATACATAAATTTTTAGAAAAAATGACATTTTGAAACAACAGTGTCAAAAACGTGGAACATGATTAGATAAAAGAAGAATTGTTTTTCTTATACTCGTATTTACCCATTTTACTTTTCTTACCCTGTATCTCCGTAGGGAAGCGTCCTATCAAAAATTTTTATAGGGCAAAAGTTTGGCAAAACTTATCATTAACACCCTGTATATTGAGTTCAAGTGTGATAATTTGACATTAGCAATCTTCCTTTTAGATGTAACTCGCGGAAAAGATATATTTCTATTTGTTGCATAATTTCAAACAATCTAATTTTCTATTGTAGTTGTATAAAATGTATTGTAGTTGTGTATTGTATAAAAAATAAACATTATTTAAATCTGTTGTAATTAATTAGTCATACTGTAAATGACTAATGAAAATAAAAATCCAGACCCTAATCTATATTTTTATTCGAAGGAAGTTTAGTAATGAAAAACAAATATTTAGCATTATTTTTTTAACAAATGTTCCTGCCAACTGATGACAAATGAGATGATTTATCAGTTTTCCTCATTTTCTAGATTACCTTTCGTCATTGCTGACACTTGGACTTATAGACTGACGCAAATGTTACATATAAAATCTTGAGAAAAACTAAAAATATGTAGTTGGGCGTTATACCAAAAATACTTTTAAGTCGTAGAAAATGTTTCGCGATGGCATGTCTTGAGTAGGAAAATGCAGGAATTTCTACTCGTTTACACTATAAATTAAATTGGTTAACAAGGATCACCTTAATTAAGTTAGATGTGTTTCAATTATGGAATTAATAAATTTAACAATCTTATTTTTATCTCTAAGGAGGAAAAGTCTACTTTCAGACAATAGAGTGAGCCATTTTTACACGCAATGATATTTCAATAAGAGTACAAAAAAGATTCTCTGAAAAATTCAACACTGAAAAATCATTTCTTATTCTATTTTAAAGGTATTATTAAACTAATTGAAAAAACGTTTTCTAAAAAATCTTATCAAATGAAGCCAACGTTCTTCGAGACTAGATATAGAAATCTATATACGCAAAAGATATTTAATCCCACAGACAAAACTCCATGGGCTACATGTCCCCATGCCCCATTGAGTTACACCAACAATATCTAGTAAATAGGTAGAGCAATAAATAATTATATATCTAAATATAATTAATACAAAATTGTTAAATAACGTAATAATTCGAAGATATATCTTGTATTCTTACTATTCTATCATCACCCTTGACGGACTTTGTTTGAGTTCATCTGATAAGATTTTCTCAGAAAAAAATTTTGAATTTGTTTAAATTATTCTTTAAAATAGAGTGAATACGAAAGCTAATAATAAAATACCTATACGTTTTTTTAAGAAAGTTAAAAGTTTCAAATATTTATATTATTTTTCCTGTAACTTCACTGGCATAAAAGATTGAGTCATAAAATTATCGTACGCCACTGGTCTTCTAAATAATTTTAAATGTTTTTAAAATGTACAATCAGTTTGTAGCAATAAAGTATTCTTGTAAAGTATTCGTAAAATTTACTGGTTTTAGATAATTGGGAAATCAAATGAGAAGATACATAGTTGCGGTTTTCGGCATTGTCTTCGGAAAAATATCAGGAAAAAAGTCTATCTATTACACTTTGTGGCTTGATCGAAACTGCATGGCGGGTGCATAAAGTGCATCTTGGAGTGCATCAATTTTTCCGAATGTTCTAAAAATGGTAAAAATTGACTAAAAGTTGTAGAAATTTGTGTACACGGGTTTTCGGGGTCGGAGATTTCGAATCTGACCCTGAAAAATATGCCCGACGCCCCTAGGGCCCCCCAGGGGGGCAAGGGGGGCCTTCTGTAAAACATCGAATAGCTGAGTAATTGCCTTCTAAATCCCCACTCGAGGGTTTTTGGGGTCGGGGATTTCGATTCTGACACTGAAAAGTATGCCCGACGCCCGTGGGGTGGGCTTTCTGGAAAACATCGAAAGGCACATCAGATTTTTGCAATAAAACTGCTCCACCTGCTTACCAACCATGGTCTTGTAGGCTCATCTTTACATTGTAACACACGTAAATTTACAGAGATTAGACAAGAAGGGTAAGAAAAACTAATAGGAAATTAATGAGTCGAAAAGAATCCCCTTTATTCTGAGAACCAATTTTCTTTTTATTTGCAAGGCAATTAGTGAGATAACTACTATCATATGTTTATTTAACACTTCACTATCAATCACAATTTTCATCATCAGTACTGTCATCACTGTCTCCATCATTATCATCTATTAATTTTCGGCTATTTCAGGATTGGAACAGTTGGTTCCAAAACAATTTGTATATGCAATTGTGCATGTAATTCCATGCTTAATGCACCCACAAGATCTGCATTGTCGATAATCGGATTTTGTCGCCTAATTGTTATGCATTATCCGCAGTCGCATGTGGCCAAGAGATTCTTTTGAAAATCCATGATCCATGAAATATTCTTCGGTTTTAAGGAATATTTCTTTGATTTAACGAAATATGCCTCTTGGGAACGGATTGTCCAGGATTTCTCCAATTCTACAACAATTTTTCTCAGTGATAGACCAGCTAAAATTAATGGATATTTTCCAGTGTCAGATTCGGAATCTCCGATCCCGAAAACCCCCGAGTTGAAATTTAGAAGGCAATTACTCAGCTATTCGATGTTTTACAGAAGGCCCCCCCTTGCTCCCCTGAGAGCCTCCAGGGGCGTCAGGCATACTTTTCAGTGTCAGAATCGAAATCCCCGACCCCAAAAACCTCCTAGTGGGGATTTAGAAGGCAATTAGCTATTCAATGTTTTACAGAAGGCCCCCCTTGCCCCCATGGGGGGTCCAGGGCCGTCGGGCATATTTTCCAGGGACAGATTCGGAATCTCCGACCGCGAAAACCCGTGTACACAAATTTCTACAACTTTTAGTCAATTTTTACCATTTTTATAAAATTCGGAAAAATTGATGCACTCCAAGATGCAGTTTATGCACCCGCAATGCAGTTTCAATCCAGCTCCAAAGTGTAATAGATAGACTTTTTTCCTGATATTTTTCCGAACACAATGCCGAAAACCGGAACTCGATCGGTTCATCAGAAAAAAATCTCCGTATTCTGGGTGATTTTGGTCTAACTTGCCTGGACTATTACAGACTTAGCAATCAATAGAACATGATAAATAGCGACGTAGGTACTTAAGTATCTTCTTTGATGTTTCAATTATCTAAAGGAGAAACAGGACCCTTTCGTCCAAAGCGAGAATTGTCAGGATTTAGTATTTTTGTTTTCGTATTTTTTAAACCCTCCTATTCATCTTCCAAACTTGTATCTTGTAAATTCTTTCAGTTCTTTCAGCAATACCTGTCCAGCTACATTTTAAAATCTGTTACAATTATTTTATGTAAGTAATTGATTTGTGATATTCTTTAACTTCTTCCTTGAAATTTACATGGTCATGATTAATAACCACGTACATTCGTTATGTCCCTCATCAACGTTGTTAGTTAAATAAAAAAATAGCGCGCCTTAAACAATTGGTTTTTGTAAAAATTTATTTAATTAACAGTTAAGTAAAATTTTATTACATTTCATAATCCATGAATGGGACATAATCGGAGGGGTTGAGCAGGGCAAATGTGATAAGGTTCCAAGTAGAGCAGAATAGAAAAAAATAAGATTTGATCCATTTTCAATGAATGCGACATATTTCGGTGGAAGTTCTGAAATAATTGTATATAATTATTTTTTTAATGTGTACCTATATCGTTTGAAACTGATAATCGTTAATGTGGAATGTTGAATATAATTCTAAGAAAATTCATGCGTGTAATAAATAAATCATAACGGCGTGCGGCGTTAAAATGGGAATTAACAAAGATAATTGCAAGACATTGTGTGACGCACTCCAAAATATCCAAAGCTTTTGTTCAATGCTTAGCTTAAATCAACTAATTACTTCTGTCAAAATTCTTTAAAAAAACGCCAAAATTTAATAGTAGTAGTCTAACCAAATTTCACTTTAAATGTAAAAAAAATAAATGCGTAAGCGGGGATGGTGGAGGTTTGATTTGAGGGGTTGAAAAAGGGTGAAGAATGATATTACTGCGATTCTCGGGAATGTTGACGTCAAGAAAAGTATCCAATACAAAAGTTATAGATCATGCGAAAATTACAACGTTTGTAGAGGTCACTTTTTTACATAACCTCTAGATTTTCGAGAAAAATGTTTTTTTTGTCTTTTCGTGTTTTGTTTTTCATATTCGCAAAAATAATGTAATTTTGACGAAACTTGATGAAAGTAGGTATACCTTTCTGTGACTTAAATAACCACAATTTTTGTCAGA
Organism: Anoplophora glabripennis; assembly: GCF_000390285.2. Classification (NCBI taxonomy): domain Eukaryota; kingdom Metazoa; phylum Arthropoda; class Insecta; order Coleoptera; family Cerambycidae; genus Anoplophora; species Anoplophora glabripennis. Next base: position 1,739,223 of record NW_019416481.1, on the reverse strand, counting down.
TAAAAAAAATCAAGAAGATATTACTTTTTTCCTGTCCGAAACACTATTTAAAATAAAAATCTACTTAAAAAAATCGTCGTACAGGTTTCTGCCTGTGCTCATTTAACATACTTTTTGATAAAATAAAAAAAATTTATCACAATTCAAAAACATGCTCAAAAATGCAAAAAATAACTTCAGTAATGAATTTTTCAGTAACTGTTATTAATTTATTTAAATTTAAAAAAAAAATAGAAAAATTGATTACACCATTCAAACCTGAAAAACGATAAAATCGATAACTGCATTTTCCAAAAAATCTCAAAAACTAACACGTATTTTCGATTTCTCATCAAATTATGCAACTTTGCTCCAATTTCAGCATTATTTTTTCAGATTTCTTCTACTTCGGACACTTTTTCCGAGGTAGTAATATATTCATATTCTAACACAAAAATCAGGCCCATGAAATACATTTTCATTATTTCTAAAATTAAATAATTAGTTCAGAAGGCCTTCAAAGGCTTACAAATTGATACTTCGATTGTTTCGATATCTTAAAAATTGACCCTGTACATTTATACTTAAATATATTTTCCATATTCCAAAAAAAAATTGTTATATACTTATATAGAGTTTCAAAATATCGAAAGCACAATGAAATTACAAAAGAAAACGTGAAAAGTTAATAAAAATGTTTTTTTTCTGGATCTAGCGATGACTTTCACACTTTTGCTTACACCGTTGGAAAGAGCGGAAAAAATAAGTTGACTTAAAAAAAACATCCCGGTAGCTGCTTTCTAAGTGTCACAATTTATTTGTTAAGTATGAATTTTGAGAAGCCGAGCGCAGCATGGGCACTATGACGTCATAGAGCTCCCCTCTCCTGACTACCGCTCAGGCGCGCATGATCATGCTGTTTTTAACGAACGTTTACTTGGTCACTTTTTGGTCGAATCCATTAAAAAAAAAATCAGCGTATAAAGGAAGTCTTCTACTTTACAACGGGACCAAGTTTATTACAAAATATTAAATAGAACAGGCAAAATACCGTTTAAAGAAAAAAAAATAATTATTATCTCAGTTTCTATTGGTCGGATCGTGACGTTTTTTTCTTAATTCATGTTTTTTAAGCATTGTTTGATGCAATTGGCTTGAAATCTGTATATTAAAAAATTGGCGAGATAAAGACCCTAGTTACCGTTTTGTTGTGGTTTTTTGTTAATAACTTTTTTATTTTGCAACTTAAAAATCTGAAATTTACAGAGACGCGAGATAATGTAATTACCTTTCGTTTCTTTTTTACCAAATTTCGATACCTTGATTTGGGCAGAAGATATACGCGCTCGCGTTTTCGACTTTATAATTTTGCAATAGACCGACATTTTGAAATTGGGGATCCGGATTGCGGGTATTTGTTGAGAGAACAGTTATCTTTTCCTGTAGTTTCATCCAATTTCAGTTAAATTCGTTCTTTTTATTTAATGCTGAAAATTTGTGAAATTTTTTTTCACCGCTAATTTTGCAATGAAAAAAAATTTTGCGAGCTTTCGCAGAAGCATATCCTTGTAGCAAATTTCCTCAGGAACAGAATCGATAAGTATACCTCATGAAAAATTGAAAAAAGCAATTATTTTTTTTTTTGTTATAAACAATATGACACTTGATCTCTACAAATACACAAATTTAGGCTTTTATTCTGTTTACTTTGTACTTAATTTTAAGCCCATAAAAATCGACGTAGGCCCGATTTTTGAAAAAATAACCTAATTCACCCGGACTATTAGCATAGTTTTTGGCCATATATTCATTATTAAAGATATATCACCAAGGCTTACATCACTATTGTTAAGAAAGCTATTTATTCAATTATACAAAAATATACAGGCTGTTCTGTCAAAAAAATATGTAAGCTAGTGCAACGTACAACTGTTTTTGAAGGTAGTTTTAAAATCACAAGAAAATTCTCTACATCTTTGGCCCATACAACTTTTTTCTAAATACGAAACCAACAAAGATATGGGAGGTAGTCTGTGATACGATTAGCATTGTACATAATTTTAGAAAAAAAAAATTACTAGGTAAAATAAAAAATTTGAAAATGCACAAAATATAGCCAGTTTATAAATTTCCTTGTTCCTAAAATAAAAGAAAACCGTTAAATGGGGTGTTTACATAAAAAAGTGTGCAGCGATTTGTCACTGAATGTTATTCTACAATGAAAGTATATCAGTTTCGCTAAAAACTCTTATATAATAATGATTTGATACGAAAATAAAACAATACAGGGCAAGTTTTTTTAAATTATTTAATTTTCTGTTTATATCTGAAGAGGTGGCAAATACTCCATGACTCACGTTTGTTTCAAAACATTATCGCATTGTGGATTATAAATGGGAAAATGTTCGTTTCATGACCGTTTCAATCGATTGTTTTGCGCTATAATGTATGAGGTAAGGAGAACTATGGACTACCCAGTAGGTCTTTCATAGGATTTGTCTATCTGTGGGTTTCCTTGAGAAATGCATTGACGATGGTTGTCCTGTCCTACCACAGGAAATATTGTGCCTTACGCTGCGTTTTTGTTTTAATCTAAGTTCAATAATTAATTAATCTTGCGGTTGTATGTTTTGACGGCGGTATTGCGCCTGCGGAATGTTTTTTTTCATAGAAATCAAATGAATCAATTCGTAACGCTCATAAGTTAGACATCTTAGGATGAGGCAAATACAGGTGATTATTTTGTTTATTTATTTATTGACGGGTTTCCCTGGGTATAAAAGCATTCGGTTCCTGGTAAGATTGCATTTTTAGAAAGGAAGAGGAAGTACGGTTACAAAACTACTACACCACAATTTTGGAAATGCGCTCAGTGCGAACAGGATGCGTTTGTAATCAGGGATTGCAATTAAAATAATTACAAATGATTGTTACTTTGACATATGTATTAATTAGAAAGTTTATTGAGGATAATCTTTGCTTGCTCATACGTTTTGGGTCTCTTATCACTGCGTTACTATTTTGTCAGGTAAGGCAACTGTCCTAGGATATTTCCCCTGGAAAAGTAAAAAGAAACAATACAGGTGTTCGCGTTTTGGTGTACTTATTTATATACCCTGGTCCATAGTTGCATACGTATAATTTTTGATATTTCATCCGCTCATTTGTTTCAAAAAAACTGTATCCACATCCCACATATATGGTGTCCGCCCAAATCAACTAGAAAGAAAGGTCGTAAAATAAAAGTGTTTATAAACATTTAGACGATTTTGTAATGTTAAGTAGACCATATGAATAATAAGCATTTTCATCCGTTGGAACTGCGAAACAGTATTAAAATTAATAATAAAAATTATTAAAATTTATTGAGAACCTCTTTAACATTGTGTAAACACTTGTAAATAGAGGCAGACGAGCTATCGATGAAGCCAGTGGTTCCAAAAATGTTTCTTTGTATTATTGTGGTAAGTCTAGTTATTAAAAATATTCTGTTTCTGTCAGCCACTTTTTTTTTCAAAAAAACAAATACATTACTCAACATAATTTGGTGCCATTGTCGTGCTACGGCTATGAAGAAAAAAAAAAATGTAAATAGAAACTTATTTTTGAAAATAACTTTCCAGAAATTCTTGGCCTAAAATATACAAAAAACTGATCGAGTAAGAGAAGTATTTATCCTCACTTTTTATGCAAATTTTGACCTACTCTGTAAAAATCTTCAACTACACTGCTCAAAATAATTAGAGGAACACTTATATAAATCTCAGTAACTTTTTTATTTGTAATACTATATAAATCTAATAATGCATATCTTAAAGACTAACATTTTGTTCGAATAAATTTACGAAAATAAAACAAATTTACATAATCACTCTTGAGACAACAGCGCCAATTCAGAAAAACTACAAGAAATAATGTGAAGAGTCTGTGATCCTATCTGTATAACATAAAGGTCCTGGTGAGATTTGGTTCACTAATATCGTGTATGTCTTCCATTAGCACGAATTACTGCTTGACACCTCCGTGGTAAGCTTCGGATGAGCCTTGAATCCCGTGATGTTGAAGGTTGTTCATGGTGATAATCGCAGTATGTGGCCTTGCGTTATCTTGCATAAACAGAAAATTTGGACCTATACCATAAGCGGCTGACATAACATGATCTTCTAGAATGAGATCAATGTACCGTTCAGCGGTTAGAGTCCCTGGAACTATGATAAGATCGGTTTTTTTCATCAAGACAAATTCCGCCCCAAACCATCACTGACCCACCACCAAATCTTTCGACTTCTTGTATGGTAACTGAAGAATGGCGTTTATGTGGACGTCGGTATACACGTACTCGACCATCACAACGACTTAAAAGAAATCGTGACTCATCTGTGAAGAGTACTTATCTCCAATACCGAAGTTGCGATGCCACATGCTCACTTGCAATATGTAAACGAGCCTTATGTGATACGGAGTTAAAATAGGTTTTCGCACGGGTCTTCTTGGTATCAAGTTTGCTTCTCTCAGTCTATTCTTAACTGTCTGATCAGAAATTTCCAACCCATGAGTCGTTCTGAGCCTACTTTGAAAGTCTTTTGCTGTTGATGTACGAGAACGCAAGGAGGATAGGACTAAAAACCTTTCCTGAATTCGGTTTGTTTTCCTCTTAGGACCTTGTCCAATGCGTCTTTTATATCCTTCGGTTTCTAAGTAACGATTCCACACGCGATGGATGACAAAAGGACTTACGTTAAAATCTCTTGCAAAATGTCGAATACTGGTGCCATACTCTATAGTAGCAACAACACGAACGACCTCAACTTCACTTAGATGCCTCATTTTTTACAATTTATGCTGAACTGTCAATATTGTTTACTATTCCAAGGCACAGCATATTTCTAAATTGAAATTTTGATTGTATGTTTCACTTTGTTTCTTGTAGTTTTTTTGAATTGGTACTATTGTCTCAAGAATGATTACGTAAATTTGTTTTATTTTTGTAAATTTATTCGAACAAAATGTTAGTCTTTAAGATATGTATTATTAGATTTATTATTTAGCTTTTACCCGCGGCTTCGCTCGCATTGAAGCCATTAAATAAGTATCAGAGATCAAGGGTATAGAAAATCTTTCGTAAAAAATAATTATTTTTTTTAATAAAAAGTATCCTATATTACTTCTAATACCCCCAAGAATATGTGTACAAAGTTTCATGATGATCGGTTTTATCTTAAAGAATATATGAACTTATTTTCTGATAGCCATCTATATAAAACTGCAATCGCTACAGTTAGTGCTGGGAGAGGCCTTTAGCTCGCAGAGTAGTTGTTTTCCATAATATCATTACTTAAACTTTCATTCGTACATTTTGTGTGAAAATGTTAAATCTTACTTGAGTGTAATGGCCAACGTCTTCATTGCGGTAACCAAAGGGACCGTAATTATATGATTTGTGTTCATCGAACCACATCTGGATCCCTGCTTCCCAGTTGGTTTTCGAACCGGATTGTGAAGATTTTTCCATATATAAATTTTGCCCAACGTACCACCTGAAAAAGGAGATACTTACTATAGGAAACGCTTTCTTTTATTTAGCTTTATTTACTACTTCCGGAAAGTAAAAGTTCTATTTCATATGAATAAAATCAAGCATCTCCTTCTGACATGAAGTAAATACCTCAACATTTTGGAAGTACCTCACGAACAGAGTTTAGTTGTGTTCAAATATTCAAGTGAAGTTGGATAACGAAATAAGAATATCTAAAAAGTTATTGAATATTTTGTTTAATACTGGACATTTGAGATGTCTTAAGAATCTTTTCTCAATGAATTTTCGGAGTACCTAAATCCCGACGATTCCAGTATTTGGGGCAATGTTTAGATACTGAAGTTATGTAAGTTTTGAACTAACACTTTTCCATGTGTGCATGCAAAAAAGTTTTAAATAAAATATATATATATTTTGCTCACGATCTCTAAATAGAAGAGTCAACGATTTCAGGGCTGGTTGACTTTTCCAGACATATCGCTCTCTTCTTCAGGATAATTTATAGATATAAAAATGTATTTGTTATACATATGTACTGCTGAAGTAATTGTTCTGTGATATTCCTGTCCTGATTGTTATGAACGAGTTGTTTTCAAATTCCATATAGTTTTTTGGATTCCATTGCCCTTTGTAGAGTCTTGATCAAGATCTTTTTTTTTTCTCTCACTAGAATTTTGGTGTTACAGGACTACTAAGTGTCTTGTCTGTGATCCACAACCGCTGATTTATCTACATTCAAGTGACTCTTAAAATAACAACGTAGATACGTTAGTAGTTGAAGATTAAAAGACAGATACAAGGCATTTAATGCACCTAAGCAAGCCATAATTCTGATGAGAGAGGAATTTTGTAACGACATATTTGTAACAATCAGGGACCGGAAGACCAGTGACTCCAAACTATGCACCAGAATGTCATGGTCCTGTCGATACACCAACTAATATCGGCCAGAAGATTTAATCTCCAGCCTACAGAGCTTCTTCTGATGAAGAGCGGTATGTCCCGGCGTGGCAATCAACCCTGAAACTATTGACATGGTACAGTTTTGTTATCGTTTGACCAATAGCAAGTCGTATACATTGATTTATGGAAGTAGAAAATTTGCTTTCTGGAAGTTAAGAAGATGGGAATTGAAGAGTTTGCTTTTACTCTGTGATTTTACTAACAGTAGACGCTTTTCCTATCTAGCTTTGAACAAGTGTACCTTTTTAATTCATACGAAACTTTATGTTAAATATGGGGAAATAATCACCTGCTATCTCTTACTTTCACATGAGCGTAGACGCAGGTGTCGGCAATATCTTGGGCCTTCCTTGCTAAGGAATCGTCCCATGTCTAAAAAAAGAAACACGCGATTCATTGCATTTAAATATTTAACCCTAAAAATATTGAAAAAAAATGTCAGACATTGATTTCCATACCAAGTTTTGGATGTTTTTGGCCCTGGGTTGCCCAGAAATTTTGCCAGTCGCTACCATCGCTCTGAGGTGGTTATGGTTGTTAACAATTATTTTTATGTCTTTTTCGGGAACTCCCGAGTCTAAAAAGGATACGAAGCTGAAAATATACGCATAAAAGTCCAGAACATTGTTTATAGTAACATCTATTTTCTTAAAGGGTATTATCATGATAGCTAGACTAAATTTAACCTAGTTCCTGTGTAAAGCTATAAATGCACCAAATAATTCTGGGATCAAAATATACAATTCGGGCAAATATACCATAGTCCAAAGTTCATTTCACTAAACAGAGGTAAAAATTCACTATATTTGTGTATCATTAAATAGCCAGTGGCGGAGATATTGGGAGATACTTACTCACTAACAATAAAAATCCCAGAATTTCGAGGTCACCAGTATTATGAAGATTTTACAAGATTATATGACTTAGTTATAAGTTATAACTAATTTAAAACTACTTTTCTCTCATTAAGCAAAACGATTCTCATAAAAATAACATTTGACTTATTGTTTTGGCGCAAGGGTTTTAAGGGGGGCGTTTGTATGCGCCTTTTTTTGACCAGCAATTTACAAAATTTAAGCAAGTTAGAAAAAATATCTCTTCACTGTACCAGCAACTTTCTTCAGGGTATAAGACAACTGACAATACACTGAAAATAAGAAACAAGCATACTTTTACCTTGTATGTTTATCTTACGTTTCCTGAACTTTGCGCACCTGTGAAACATACAGGAAATCGCGTACGGTGCTATAAACATAATCACACCCCGTAGAATGCTTTTAGGAATAACAACTACACAGCCACACACAAAAAAGTTGTCTGTACTTTTCATGCGACATGTTGTCCGTAGCATTTTTGCCTGTTGTCACAAATCCGGTGTCAGTATTGAGTTATCACATCACAGGGAGTTCCTAACCCCAAAAACAGGTAAAAAATTGCAAAAATTCACGAAAGTGCTAGGAAAAATACAAAAAAATATTTTTTCTATATTCAAATGTTCATTTATATTAGATTCGCGCCAAATTTGGTATGCGGAGGATTTCGGGGTCGCTGATCATGGATCCGAGGTCAATTTTGCAAAATTCAAGATGGCGGATCCAAGATGGCCGACCAAATTTTCAAAAAATAACATATTCGCGTCAAATTTGGTGTACGTGGGTTTTCGGGGTCGCTGATTACTAATTCGAGGTCAGAATTACGAAATTCAATTTGCAATATTTTTGTTTACTTTATAACTAGAGTATCCAATCATATTTTAACCTTATTCTTTTCGACTATATCTTGTTCTTTATTCTTAAAAACGAACTTTGCAAAATTGACCTCGGATCCGTGATCAGCGACTCCGAAAACCCCCGTATGCTAAATTTGGCGCGTATCTGTTATTTTTTGAAAATTCTTGATATCTGACTTTAATGGAACCGTTTTTTGAGGTTAGAAAAAGAACCATCAATTCTGATCGCGAATTCACGTTCGGCGGGTTCTTAACCATATATATCAATGACCATTTGAACTTGGAAAAAAAATTTGTATTTTTCCTAGCACTTTTTCGCGAATTTTTGCTATTTTTGACCTGTTTTTTGAAGGTAGGAAATTCCTGTGATTTGATAGCTCAATTCTGGCACCAGATTCGTGATCAGGAGGTAAAAATACTACGAATAACATATGTCGCATGGAAAGTACAGACAACTTTTTTTTTGTGTGGCTGTGTAATTTTTTATTCTTAATGATTGTACTGAGTTTGCTTACATTGAGTTTAAAACTGCATTTGCGACAGAAAACATCCTCAAAATTTTTATTGCGAAACGAATAGTTTTAGAGTTACTTTCTGATTATTCCAATTGTGTAGTAAGTATATTTTTGACAAAAAAATAATAAATAACTTGAAAATTACAAGTTTTACGATTAAAATGGAAGAGATCTTTTGTCTCCGAAATACTGATACAAATCAAATGAGCTTTGGTTAATACAATTCAATAAAAATTCACATAATTTTTACCTTTATTTAGTAAAATCCCCAGACCAAATTTCATTAATCTATATCATCATCTTTCGAAATATTTGCGTATTTATGATGTTTTCATTCAAATATCTAAGAACCGTATATTTGGCCCAATTACCCTTTTGACCTCATAGTGAATTTTTGTTAAAAAATGTCCACATACCAATAATCTTGTATTTGTCAGTACAGTGACCTATGACTGGACCCAGGAGAATGGTTCCAATACACAAATAAAACAGGAAATGCATTGGAATCATGGTTAACTCACTCTTAACTAATACATATTAACAAACAATTTTAAATATCCACGCACCTGCGGTCCTAATACGTGCCTAATTTGAAATATTCACTCATTTTTGTTCCGATAAAAAATTTAATGATTCAATTGTTGATCTGATGACAAATACGCATACATATTTGGAAAATGAAAACGCCTCCACTTACCTAGAATCGGATAACCCTTTCTGCAATAACCAGATTGGCTTAAATTAGTCGAAGAGATACTTAACAAGAACATTAAATACTGTATAATCATTTTTAAGCAATGGAATCCCGACCTCTTACCAGTTTTCAGTTTATTTGCTTCGCTGTTAGTGTGAAATTGCTGTTGTAGTCCTTATCAGGACTGTTTTTAATGATCTATAAAGATATTGTTGCTTATATATGATTAAGTAAGCAAAAAAAAAATAGAATTTATTATTAGTCCGGTCAAATTGGTCATAAAAATAGTGGTCAAATAACGAAAATGCCGACAGAGCTAAATTTTGGTGGAGACCTTGGGTACACCATTAGAAATAACGTGTCAAAAGTCCCCATCGATCCCATGTGCGCTAAAAAAGTCATTCGGGGTCAAAGGTCAAAATTTGAGGGTTTTTGGATTTTTTTCTAAAACGGTAAGTTTTATCAATGAAGTAGCTCTAACAAAAATTAAAGATCTTAAAATTATCTACAAAAATGGCACTTATACTTTTTTTCTAAGAATCACTATTCCTGAGATTTCGCGATTCTAAAAGTTGAAGGAGTCATATTCTACATGATATGCACATAATATGCCACGTATATGCATAGTCAGGCACTTAATACAAGTAAAAATGCCTATTTGTGTCTCTTATATGTATAAACTATACTATTCTGAGAATATACACTCAAAAAGAAACTCAGTCCCTCAGTCAATCCCGTCTATTGTAAAAAATTTTGTATAAAACACACGAAACAAGAAACAAGTACAACTATCTTGTCTTCCTCCAACATCGGCTTCTGCTAATCAACACTTGTACCGAGTATACTATCAACTTCAGACATGGCTAGGCAATCAACTGAACCCAGAAGACTGGGGTTGGAAATTAACAGATAATACTTTGGAACCGATTCAAACTTTACTTCCACCTGCTCCGGAAAAACTCCTAAACACTATTTTTTGCAATTGTAAAAAAGGTTGTAATGCTAAATGTGGCTGTAGAAGAGTAGGGTTACTGTGTTCTCCACCGTGTATTAATTGCCAAAGCCAGTCTTGCTCAAATGTCCAATTGAATACATCAACAGACGAAGATTCATGTGATTTCGATGAAGAGACAGCTGATTCATCTTCATTTGAACAATTTATGAACATCCAGCAAGAAGAAGAAATCGAAGGAGACATGACTGTTGAAGTCGACTCTGAAGAGTATGAATCAGATTAAAATATCAAAAGAAATCAGAACTACAGTTAGGGTCAATAACCAATATCAATATCAATAATTATCATGCAGTCAAAAGAGTATTGTCCCTGAAAATCCCGTCATAACAGTTCGTGGAGTAGGCCTACCGGGGAAACCACGTTAAAAAACGCGCCAAAGTACATTACCTCACAGGTGGTGTGGAAATGTGTGCATACCATGTAGAACGTAACTCCTTCAACTAATAGAATCGCGATATCTCAGGAATGGTGATTCTTAGAAAAAAAAGTATAGGAACCATTTTTGTAGATAATTTTAAGATCAATAATTTTTGTCGGAGCTACTTTTTTGACAAAACTTACCCTTTCAGAAAAAAATCCAAAAGACCTCAAATTTTGACTTTGACCCCGAATAACTTTTTTACCACACATGGAATCGATGGGGATTTTTGACACTTTATTTCTAATGGTGTACCCAAGGTCTCCACCAAATTTTAGCTCTGTCGGAATTTTCGTTATTTGAAATGTTTAATTTGACCGGATTATATTATTTAATTGGCAGTAACTGCTGTTTATGATTGAAAAAAGTCTATATAATTTTACCTATTCAAAATAGTTTCCTTATGCAAACCGTCATAAATAGGCCTGTCAGAGAGAGCTGCAGTTCAATGTCGTGCGAACTGGTCAACCGAGATATAAGCGAGCCGCTGTCTCAGAATGCTTTCCACGTTCACGTCACGCTAGTATACTGTTGTCTTTGTTTTCGTGCGGATGTTGCGGAATTAATTCCTATTCATTGGTGTTTATGGTGGTATATTGAATGTGTAGACAATTTAATTTGTTGCTTATATAAATAATCCGTACGCCTATGTCCCGCGGCTCAGTTCTGACAGCCTTATTCATAAATGATTACAAGCTACGTGACCATTAATTTCGTTTGGAACATTAATTTTATTTCTTTCACGATGGCAATTAAATTAAAACAATAAGATCAAGATTACATTAAAACACAACATTATGTTTCACCGGCTGTGATTGGTGTTATTTCACGAGATTATGTTCAACCAATCAACGATCGCGTTATCTCAAGCGTTGTAAACGAATCATTGATATTGGCGATGCCAAGATCTAAGGAATTTTAGCTTTATTTTTTAAATTTACATACATGATAGCTTCAGTAGCTGATATTTTTGTATATTAACATAAGTTTTCACATCCGTGGTCTCCTACTATGTATATAGTCCCACCTGGGACATTACCTCTGAAAATTGAAGATTTTTAATGAAAATATGTGTAATTCAAATAATAAGTTGATATACTTACGCAGGACCATAATTGCAAACATATAATTTGTCGTATCCATTTCCATTAGGATAGTAAGTGTAGCCACAACCCACATGTGTGGTATCAGCCCAGACTACCTAAAAATGATTTATTTTCTTTGTAATTTGGTAAGAATTTTTATACCTGTTTATAATCAAGGTAAGCTCTGCCAAAAAGTTACGTTTGATAATATCCCACTTCTGATTTTAAACTTACTTGAGTGTAATGTCCTGTTGCCATATCGAATACATATTTCGCCGAATAAGTGTATTTAGTGTATTCATCAAACCAATACTCTACGGCTGCATTCCAGTCAGCTCCCTTTTCAATTCCGATAGTAGGCTGGCGATAGAGATTTTGTCCCACTTGCCATCTACCTAAAAAAAATTAACAATCTTTCTTACTAACCTCGGTTTTATTTCTCTCTAAATAATGTCGACTTGATGAATCGCCTGCCATGGGTATAATGTATTTGTTTTTAACTTACTGTCATTTACTCGTTGGTGCTTGAACTCACAGCTGTTTGCAATATTTTGGGCTTGACCTGCTAAATAGTTGTCCCAAATCTAAAAGTATATTAAAAATAGGTTTGTGAAGCCTAGTTTTGGAAGTTACTAGACCAAGTAAGGAGAAAATCTCTATTAATCGTTATAGTTCTGTTTTACGTCTTTGATTTTTTAGATTCTTCTTTAATTTTTCATTTAATAACGGAATTTTTTGAATTACGCGCTTATGGGGGTATTTATTGATATGCGGTTGGCAGCATTGCGTTGCGCATAACCAGTCACATTTTTGGATTGTTGATACCTCATTTAGTTTTTGTGATATTGTTTTGCGTGAAACTGGAGCAAACTTTCAAGGGAACTTTCAACGTTTGAAACAAGCTTACGGAGATGATATTCTGGGTCGTACGCAATGGTTTCAAGATAAAAGTGATCGTTAATCAATTAAAGATGATCTTCGACAAAGAAGACCTTCGACTGAAGACTCCCGGGTTCGTAAAGTCAAAGATCTGGTGCGTACAAATCGCCGATTGGCTGTCAAAGAAATTGCAGAAGAGGTTAGCATCTCAATTGGGTCATGCCATGCAATTTTTTTGAAAAATTTAACATTCCTTGAGGTGCTTGATGACCGAACACAGAAAGAAAATGTGGACGTTTGTCGGCAACTCCTTGAACAATCCGATGACGATAAAACATTCATTCGAAGGATCATACCAGAAGACAAAAACTGGTTTTGCGGCTAATGAGACAAAAGGTCAATCATCACAATGGATTAGCAAAGGATCTTCACGTTCCAAGAAAGCACGATCCAATGTCAAAGTGTTGGTCATTGTTTTTTTCGACTTAGAATGGTGAATTTTGAATTCTTGCCTCAAGGCGAAAAACTCCCGCAAAAAGAGACCAGCAAATACTTTAAGAGCCATTTCAAATGAAGCGAACGGAGACACCTCTAGGAAAGGTGTATGAATAGGAGAGGAGAGCACTTTGAAGGGTACAACGAGCAATAATGTATAAAATTAATAATAAAATTCAAAAAAATAAAATTCGATTATTTTCTGAACAGTCGTCGTATTTACTTACCATTCTCTTTAGATTGATTCCTCTTGGTTGTCCAGAAACCTGTCCATTAGCAATACGTTTTCTCAATTCATTGTGTTTGTTAACAATGGTTTCTTTGTCTTTCTCAGTGACGCCATATTCTGGATTGCAAATGGTAAACTTTGTCAATATATTTTTGAAAATTACACAAATGTGGCGGTAGAAAATAACGAAACGATCGTATATTATTTTTTAAGAATATTTTTTTTATTAATTAAGATATTCAAATAATACATACCATAAACGCTACAAGCGTAGACATATTGCATTGTAATGACCAATAAAGAGCACAATAAAATGGCCTTCATTTTTGAAAATATCGTAATTGACTGTAAAATTTATTGACTATTTTGCAGTTATATATATATATACACTAATTTACTTATGAATATCACAAAAGGCGATAACAAGTAAAAATTTTAAGTAGGTAATAATTGTATGATAACTATTATTTCCATTTACACATATATAGCGTGACAAAACGACGTTCAGTTTTTTGTACAAAAAGTACAGATACCATTTGCATAAGGTACACTGATCATGAGGGCCAACAGTTTTACGAGAAGTTAGGCAGTCCGTTTAAAGTCGTCAGATCTAAGAAGGCGTGTCTTAGAAAGAGCTAATTTGTTGCTTAAAATGCGTAATCTATGAGATGACGGTCTATAAACTCACAATTTATGAGCAAGCGCCAGACCTTAATTTGACTTATCTGATAAGTTAGTTTATAAAACCAATGTCCTTTGTTTGGTATTTCTTGATTGATTCACAAACAAAACGTTTTAATGCTAAAAGAGATAGTTATCGTAGCTGTAAAATAAAAAACCAAATAGCAAATTCGAACTACAATAAAAATGCAAAAAACGTTTTTCTTTATTACATTATTGGAACAAATATTTGTGACAATCTCATTAAAGCCATTCAGTGAGCGAAACACCTACTCCAGGATATGCTCCGATTGGCCTACATTACACCTCTAATATCTAGTAAATAGCCAAGATCAGTTGTCAGGAGAACCATATACCGGTTTCGAACTTATTAGTTCCCGTCGGTATGTCATAGGTGAGACAATAGACGAACGATTTAGCTACTCGTATTTGGATGTCTACCTACAGATGTTTTGAGTGTTGATGAGATAACCTATAAAGTATACGTCATATGTCACATCTTAATTATCATCGCACTTATTGGCACAAAGCGGTAACTCGTAATATATTTAAGAGTTTGGCCCAAAGTAATAGGCATTAAGTAGCAATGACATTTAAGATGAGACGTATGACGTGCTTGATAGGTTATATCTCAACCACACTCATTAAGAGCATAATGACGAAGGTTTCCTTTTTCCAGAAAAATAGGCAATCATAATATTTTTAGATATATGATTTACCATCTCTTATACACCATTTTTTTGAATCTCTTATAAAGGATACCATACCGCTTATCCATATTTCCTCAGCAAATCTAGCGTAGGTTTCTTTGGAGCGAGAATGTTAATAATATTATATTTACTTGAGATTTCAGTTAATCTCATCTAATTGACCAATCAGCATTCAGAATAACGATATAGCTGAAACGTCAGGTAAATAAAACACGGTTAAAATAAACGCGCTTAGTTACTGTGGCAACGCAATGTTTTTCTTAAATACGAGGGTCCTAGAACTATTGTGACATGTGCACAAAAGTTTGTTTATGGTACTTCATGCTGTTTTATGTTGCGTGTTATAAATCTCTTTTTTGCACTAAATACAGAAATAACTAATTACTTAATTTGTGTTCGAAGATAGTATGAAGAGACATATATACCAGTTTGACCGGTTTACACAAAGTATAAATACTATGTTTTATTTTAATATTTATACACCTTACTGTGCCTTTAACACGGTGTAGATTATTTCCATAATTGTTCACATATTTCTTGGTACATAATCATATTTCGCTTCCCATTATTTTGAAAATATTACGGGACAGATAACACTTTCAAGGTCTTGGGAATTAATATAATTTATGCAACAATTTTCTATATCAGAATTATTTTTTTAAAGGTAAAAATTAAACTCGATATATTTGGTGAGTACTTTTATTGACAAAATAATGAATGAAATACAAAAATATAGATCTAAGCTACTAGAAAAATCTATTAAAAAACAATCCTATATAAATTTCCTTAAACTTAAACTGACAGCCATTTATTCATCATCATCGCTTTCCATCACTCTGCTTCTTTTACCAGTAGGTTTCTCCGAATCTGAATTAGAAGCAGATCTAAGTCTTTTTCCATCACCTTGGCCTGCCTCTGTGTTGGCACTATTATCACCTTCCTCTTCACTGTCGCTTTCTATTATATTTCTACCTCTACTAACATTTGTATTACTTTCAATATCAGTTTCTTCCACTTGCTCGTTCATATCTGCATCTTCCACTTGCTCGTTCATATCCGCATCTTCGTCTTCTTCATCACTATCCATTATCCTTCTAGTTTTCCTTTTCTGGAAACTAGTATCAGCTGTTTCAGAATGGGATTTATTTTCCTCTTCACTGTCGCTTTCTATTATATTTCTACCTGTACTAACATTTGTATTACTTTCAATATCAGTTTCTTCCACTTGCTCGTTCATATCCGCATCTTCGTCTTCATCATCACTGTCCATTATCCTTCTAGTTTTCCTTTTCTGGAAACTAGTATCAGCTGTTTCAGAATGGGATTTATTTTCTTCATTTTCTATATCCGCAGTTCCGAATTCGGCGTTTTCGTCTTCTTCATCGCTGTCCATTATTCTTCTAGCTTTATTTTTCTGAAAACTAGTTTCAGCTGCTTCAGTGTCAGAATTATTTTTATTTTTTGTACTTGTAGTTTCAATTTCGACATTTTCATTGGAAGCACCAGCATTTTTCTGAGGATGACTGTTTCTTAGTTTATCGAAAATGGAATCATCGTCGCTAGAATCGTCGTTTTGTGGTTGTCTCACAATTTCTCTGGTTTTGGATCTACTCTTTTTCAATTTGTCAAATGCATCATCAATAGTGGATTCCTCATTTCTTGGCGGTTGCGTCATTCCCCTTAACTTATCAAATATATCTTCATCGTCGTCAGATTCGTCGTTCTGATTTGTATTCGCTTCAGTATCCTCTTCGAGTGTGAGAGTTTTATCCAGCGCTTCTTGAAGTAAGGTGCAGTAGCTGTTGAGGGTGGATGCTGTGAGATGCCCAGGAATACGCCAATAAGCTTCCTGGAACAAGAGAAATATAATTTGAAATTTACTACACTTTTGAATTGAGGTTAGGTATTCTGCTAACATCACATCAACATTGATAGGTATTAAAGAATAATGTAGATTTGTAGAATAATCTGTTAAATAACAAAGAATATTATTTTAAAAACAAATTAGTCAAATCTATCGGGTTGCTGGAGAATTAATTTTAATAACAGAAATAAAACAAAGAGGGCCGCACGCCACATGAAAAATTACTGCAACACACATTCAATTACCGACGGAACGCTCTCTATACTACGGAAAATAAATCACCAGTTATTAATACCGCGCGAGGTGAAGAATAATTTATACTATAGGGCTTAATGTAATGTAACTCGTCCTTTTGTAGGGGACCTATTACTCACGGGTAATTATCAACGCGACACTTCATAGTTATAGTTCTCGGCTCATAAATCACCCGGTACTGATGGGTGCCACAATTGCATGATTAATCGGTATATTACTCACTGGCGGGAACGATTTCGTTCTTTGTCAAACGGATTTATTGTGTTTTAATTACTGCCCAAGTACCGTGATAATTATAGGGAGTTCATTCATACCGCGTTGAATATAGTTTGTGAGCGTTGGTATATCTGAGGATTCAGAAAAATTGGAAAGTGTGGTAAATTTTAAATGTTTAAAACAGGATGTTTTGATGCTGATTTCAATATCTATAAAAAGAAGATAAAATAGTAAAAATATAGTCTAAAAGTTTAACATATTTTAGCCATTGTTGCGTTCATATGAATGTTGCAGAGTTGCATTGTATGCAATAAATAAAAGTAACTCAAAATTTCAAGTTGTCAATGTCATAAAAAGTAATTTAACGAAATGAATGTATTTTTAAATATTAGGATGCGAGTGTCAACCTAAATTTTGTCTGTAACCAAGGGTTGTCAGTAAACAAACAATATTTTTTGAGTTGCAATCACGTTGAAATCCTAAAACCAAGACTGAAAAAATGGAAAATGTGGAAATTCCATCTGAAATTTTAGAAAAACCTAAAGCGGCTACTGCAGGCATCATTCCGGAGAAATCAGAATCCATATACAACAATGAACTGAAGGAATTTCAAGATTAGAAAATCAAAGAAGGGGTGAAACTCGGTGAAAGGCGTAAATGAAGATGTCTTGCTGGTTTATTTTTTCAATTTAAGTGAGAAACTAACTCCATCCACATTGTGGGCTAAATATTCCATGTTGAAGTCAACTTTGAGAGTTTACAAGAACATTGAAATTTCTAAATTCGGAAGACTAGTGGCATTTCTAAAGTCTAAGCACAAATATTTTTAACCAAAAAAATCCAAGGTCTTAGAAAGAAAACAAATCGAACAATTTTTGCGTGAAGCCCTAGACAAAGATCATCTTATGAATAAGGTAGGTTCTACTGAGTAGTTTAACTGAGTTATATTTATTAAATTTGTTGTTTTTAGGTGGCGTTGATATTAGGAGTTTATGGCGCTTGCCGTTGCGAGGAATTGACCCATTTAAGCATAGGCAATATAGAGAACAAAGGGCAGTATATCCACATCATGATTTCAAATACTAAAACGAACAAACCAAGAAGCTTCGCTGTGTTAAACAAATGATTTTGTGTTCATCTAATTGAATTAATTAGAAAATATTCTAAGCTAAGGCCTCAAAATGTGCAGCATAAAAGGTTCTTTTGCAATTTTCAAAAGGGAAAATGCATACGTGAATGTGTTGGTATTAATAAAATCCCTAATGTTATTGCGCGATTTTTGGGGTTGACATATACAGGGTCGGTAAATCCCCATGGTTCATCGGCCGTTACGTGAGAGCGATAAAGTAAGTCATAGAAATCCGTGCGATAGAGAAAGATGGCTATAATGAAGGCGTCTAATAGTCACCGCCCATTTCGCCCTTCCACAAATAAGAAGTGGATCTTATACTGGGTTGGTACTTCTGAACTTCACGAAGAAATTGACGAAAATTAGAACATGCTCTAATTTGTCAAGAACTTGATGAATAAATTCATGAAGTTATTTGACAGCAGATTTGGTGCATTACACTTGTCCAATTTCTTGATGAAGCGACTTCATGAATTGATTTATCAATAAATTGTCAATGTAAAACAGCTATCATTAAATTTAGATTTTACATTTTAATAAAAAAGTGTAAGGATTTTAAGTCAGTAATCATTACTATTCGAGTGTGTATTGAGTATAAAAGTGGAACATGATTATAACCTAAAAAGTCATGGATGAAATGTATGCCATTGTTTCTTACAAACAACAATGCCATTAACTATTTATGAGTAATTAAAATTAGTACGTTTTTTACGGAAAAAAATACTGGGAACAATATTATTCGAGTACCTGTTCGTCAAAAGGTTGACATATGCCAAACGCTTTCAGCATCCGCTGAAATTCGACGTTCTCCATAGCGGCTTCCGCATAGTCCATTATTGGAACTAACGGGATCCCCTCGTTGCTTCCGTCCTCGAAGTCTTCGATTGCATCCGACAGGCTCTCCTTGAACCAACCAAGGGCCTCTTCTAAACCTTCAACACAAACAGAATCTCGTCAAATAAGGAAATATTATTACTTACAAGAATGCAATTACGAGAAACGTTAATTAACGTTAATATTTCGACAATTCCACGATTCAGTTTCACTTGAAAATTAAAGGATATTTCTCTGCAAAACAAAATCTCATTAAGCACATACCTGTTTCCATGGCATTCAAAAGATGCCTCACTAACTCAGCCTTGGAAGCTTGGACGTGAGTGTTTTGCTGTTTCTTTTTGGTCGACTTTTTCCTGGAAGTTGTTGTGGAATTCTTATTCGCGGCGCGTCGAGGCGCCGCGCCCGCCGTAGACGTCGACGCCGTTTGGGGGAGATCGGAATTGTCCTCGGATAAGCTGCTGTTTCCGGTGTCGTCGTCTTCGTCGCTAGGTGTCTGGTGCGCTTTTGCTGAAAATAAAACGCCAACGTAAGAATGAATAAAAAAGAAATTATTGTACAAATGCTTCAATGAAGGAATACCACACCACTTATAAGATCTGATGCTTTATTGTTGTACAGGGTGAATGTTAAATGCGAAATTGTAGTGAGTCAATTTTTTAAATTGTAAATAGTTACAGAGGTATTTTATTTTATTTTCTATTTATTTTATAAGTACACTTTTGTCCACATGGAATATAATCAATACCCTGTGCGCTGCTGGTTGTCGAACTGATCTAGAGTTCGGGAGGCGCGGCTCTTGACAAAGTCGTACTCGACTCATTCTATAAGCATTCAGCTTGTGTATTTCAAAATGTATACAATGTGTTCCAATGAGATCTTTTGATATATTTTTTTAAATTCATATTCACAAAGATTATAATTAGCGAAAACGGAGCTCGGGAAGACGCATGGAAGTCATGTTGTGACGTCATACCACTGGCTAGCGAATATAGATCATATGATGTCTCTAATTTGGAAGCAGACAAAAGCAAACAAATTTTTATAGTGAAAGAAGTTTGACTTTTCAAAACGTTAACTAACTATAATTGTAGACCTTTGTGTAAGAATCAAATGAGCGCCAATATTTAAATTGAATTTTAAGTTGGTATTTTTGTTGTCATATCATTTGGCTAAGTAACATTCGCATCTAATTTAAAGTGAAATATTCGCATAAATAATTATGATATGTCCAAAATATAATTTATAGTTTATTATGAACAAGAAGCCTTCTAAGTCGAAAGTGATGTCTTGCGCAAAGCGTTACGAAACTTGTAATCTGGGTGGTAATGATAGTGCTTCTTTAAAAAAAAAAATGCAATTTTCGCTGACCCACCGCTAGTTTTGTTGAACATCTACCAATGAAAATCGATTAATTAGTCGGCCTCCCCTTTCCAACTCGCCCTTTTTGTGCGAAAATGGAGCCGGCCATCCATTCCGTTTCATTATTCATTTTAATATCGGCGTTTACTATTCCCAAAAACAATGCCGGGGAAAAACTGGCCGGTGTGGGTGGCGTCGGGGATTCGTCGCCCTGTGGACGGCACTGTTGCTGTTTGCAGATAAGCCCCATAATTTACTATTTATTTCACGTGACGGGTAGACAGCGCGCTGGGAATATGTCCTTTGTGTAGGCTATTTTGAGTACGACTTTGTGGGGTTTTGTAACGCGTACACGATATATTATAACGAGGATTTTCGTTTTTTTTAGTGAGTTTTAAATATACATGGATTAAAGATAAAGTGAAATCAACAAAAATTATTTTATGCATGACCTTTCCTGCTAAGAAAGATAAACAGGATGATATTACTAAAATAAAGATTTTACTATACACCTGATGAATATTGACAATAATTTTCTTTTTGGCTTTTCTAAATAAGTATTTTATTATTAGCTCTCACTTTATAATGGTGTTACTATAATAATTCAATTACGTTCAATAGAACATTATTTGACTTCATTCGATAAAATTTTATAGGATTTAAATTTTCTTATTCTTTTTTGTATAGTAGTGGTTCCTTGTGGAACTGTACAAATGCCTGCTATTTGTTTCTGTTCCCAAAAATCCTGCTTTGGAAAATTTCATTAATTTTCAAATGGAACGATTCCTACTATTTATTTTAGCAAGTGCGAAGCTAAATGCTGTAAAACATCCAAATGGATCCCTTTATTAGAGCATTAGGAGACGACTTTAATAGGATTAGTGACAACTTTATCTTCTTCCTAATAATTACACCAGATCATGCGAACTTATCAGGATGGTGTAAAATTTTACGGCCCTTAAAATTACCATATTATAAAGGAATAACAGCCAAGATGAGAAGGAAATGGACGATAAAATATCGAATTATTCAATTATTAAATAATGTACCGGGATAGTCAGAAGAGACGAATAATTTTTAACTGTTAATAAAATATAATTACTATTTTGTATTATGAATTCCAATATGAAGCCCTAGATAAAAAACAATAAGAAGATCAAGGGCCAATAATTAAAAAATATAACTATATATGACTGTAAATAATACAAGAGAGACTTGTATATTCCATAAAAAAACAATCGGACAGAGACAAATTCCTGCACAATAAACAACTCGGTACGTGTTTCCGACCTAGGCTAACTTGTTCAGATCACTAACCTTCTAACCCACTTTTGATTTGCACGTGCACTATGACTAGTACTCGGACAAGACGAAACAAACATTTTTGTCTCGATATATGATAAATAGATATTTTACCTTAAATATTGTGATCACAATTGTTATTTGTTCATTAATGTTAATGCTAAAACAACAAATGAATAGGGATGATTGCTTTGGAATGTACGGTTATTACAATTTATCATTTTTAATATTATCAACGTTTTCACGTTTTATAATTTATTACGTTAAATAATACACAGTTTTAGTATTATGTTCAATTTATTATTCAATATGCAGTTGCGTATAACCAAAGTTTACATAATAAATGTAAACTTTAGTGTACATGTAAACTTTGGTGTAACCTAGGTAGGTACTTATTGTTTTGAGAAAGTAATATGTTTTTTACCTGTTTAAAATGCCAGCACGAGTAAAACAGCATTCATCCGTCCAGAGCACTTTGTTAATAAAGTTAGGTTCTGCTGCACTTCGATTTAGGAACCAATTGCAAAATTCAAGACGATTGGGGAAATCAGCTGGTTCTAAAGCTTGAACTTTTTGAAAATGGTACGGGTTGAGTGAATTCTCTCGCAATATCCGTCAAACTTTGGTTTGTGATATCTCCAATCGCCTCAAAATTGTTCTTGTGGAAATAGTAGGCTGCTCCTCGACTAAATTTAAAACAGCCTCTATCACATTAAGTCATTTTGTCGATGTCCTGCACGTTCTCTGCGCGGTATGATAGACCCGTGTCACGAAGACGTTGGACGGCTTGCACAATTGTCCGCGGGCTTGGGACAGCGGCATTTGCGTTCTGTACACACTCTCCGTATAAAATCACCATATCCAGATATTCGGCATTCGTATACAAAGCCATCACGACCGACACTTGAAATAATCCGAAATAAACTAACGATTTCGAGTGTCTTTCCAATCCACATCCCTTCTCCATCTGTATGGTGTGATTTTCACTCCTTTGCAGGAAAAATGCGGGATATAGAGAGTGGTAGATTTGAATAAATGCCTACAATTCATGCATTTGTTATACATGAATATTACAGTGGCGGCGTACACAAGAATTAAAGTGCATTTTAAAAAACTCGACTATTTACTTAATTAAAAAAAAGAATTTCAGATTCGTATTCAGGGGAACACCCCTAAAAGACTGACCCCCACTTAAATTTACACCCTGTATAGTTTCCATGTTTCTTGTCCCCCTGTGTGAAAATAACCAGTAATCTAGAGCGTAATTTTTGAAAGTGTAGGCGTCTGTATGCTTGCGTCTCAATGTCCCGGAAAAAAATTATATCCTATTGAATTACCCTCCCCTATTATACGCCCTCGCGAAAAAATCGATACGGCCCCGATCCACAGATATGAAGTTGTACGGGCGCGGGGCCATTGTCAGCGACGGTAGAGGATTAACTCGGCCGACAGGGGCCGGATTGTCCTCTCCCGAAATCATTTATCTTTCGTCCGCCCCCCCGCAGCGGAATTCACTTTTACTTGTATTGTGGCGCCTCTTGTTAGGCGCAAAAACTTTTATGCGACGGCAATTGGGGTGCAAGAGTCTATGTAAACGATCCCGAACACACGCCAGAGATTAATGGTGCGGGGAAATCTCCAGGAGAGATCGTCAGGTCCCGAGCTGAATTAGAATGTCATCCCGGTTGTTCTCCGGGAGCCTTAAGAAGTTCGGGTGACAAATCGGGCCAACTTCGCTAAATATACGCGGGACAATCGGCGAACTTTGCGAAAGTTCTGCTGTGAGAGCGGACGACCATTCTTTCTCATGTAAATATTTCGGGGAGGACGGGGCCTGACAAGGAACCCGGGGAGTTAATAAAACTTTTAAAGTCGTCTGGTTTACAGGTTTTTTTATTGGGAACGTGGCAGCAGTCAGACAAGTAGTAAGCAATAAAATGTACTAATTCGATTAAAGTTATATGTTATATACATGATATACACTTTCCTATACAGTTTCAACACCTTACGGAACATTTGAAATAGAAAGACAGCTATATAGTAAGTTAAGTTACAAAAACCGAAAAGTGGTGTTTTCGAGGTCGATTCAAGTAGATTCCAGATTCCTGGAAGCTTCTAGAAACCTTCAAAACACTATTCTTGGTTATGTAATATTTTGTTTGTATATTCATATTATTTCTAACTTTTATTACCTGTCAAAGTTTGCCATGTGCGGCGTGAAAATAGTTTGGTTATTGAGGTTATAAACTAAATGGTACTTACAGTGTGCTTACTTCATAGAGAATCTGTGACTTTCCAACCTTCTTTACAACAGATCTTAACAAAGTTATACCGCGATCATCCTCAGCCTCCTCGGGGCCGCAACTTATATATTTCAACAAGTCCGAACCCGGGGCCCGATTATTACGTACGGCGCGCTGGGAATGCCCTCGAGAAGAATGCGGCCGCCCCCCCATCCGGCCTAAGTGGAAATAAATTACGCACGCCAGCCGGTCGGCGGGCGCCCCCCAGGCCGCCCCGCACGCCGAACTTTTGCGTTCTGCCGTAATTTATACTCATAAATTATTGACTTACGTTTAATTTGAGTTAAATGGAGGGACCGTCTGCTGTGATGTCGGCCGCCGACGTGCGGGTTCCGCGAACAAAGGCAAAGGGCGAATCGATGGCGGAGCGGCGAGGAAAAATTGAAAATGCAAATGAAATATTAAAGCGATAGTGTGGGCGTTTCCAGAAATCTGGTATTTCTGGCACAGAAAAGCTCTTGGAATATTGGATTAGTAGCCAGAATGTTCTACAAAACGTTTCTTTTTTTAAAATTATATTAAGAAATATGATTTACAATTATATCAAATTATACAATATTATATCTAAATATCTGTTTTTTAAGGCAATGTACAGACATTCATTCGCTCCACTTTCCAATCTGAGCTATGAAGCTGTTTTGAGCCCATCTACGCGATGGCAATCGCGACAAAAGTTATTGCGGGTGTTCGAGAAAGAAAACCTAGTCTACTCTCTGTATGATGCCGAAGATGGGGCGCGGAATTTAGATTTTCAACCAAATTTCGAAAATTTCCGTCGGAGCTTTCCGCGAAGCTCCCAACTACCCCCATTGGCCAAAGTCGCAGTAAACGATACCGACGGAGCTGGTGCTAGTAGCAGAGCGACTGCCGACGATATGCGGGACGCGCAGAAAAACCATCTCAGTTCCGAAAATTGGTATATAAAGTTTCCCAAATACGTCGAAATTTGGACTGACGCAGCGCAACATAAAGACGAGCGATCATATCAAACTACAGTTCTAATACCAGTCCGAGTCCAGCAAATTATAAATATCGGCAAAATCCAGTGGCAAAAACTGTATATCGTTGCGGGACCTTTGCGGAGTCACCAATGAGGTGATCGAACGTCTACTCTGGTACCTTAGAATTCATTAACCAGAGAGGGCCAGTGCATGTAGTAAGATCTAAATTATTTCACATTGTGTGCAACTTTTGGCATTTTAAAAACCCACATTTTGGTAATACCGCCGGGATTAAATATTAAATTAGAAGTCTTGTACATGCATCTGGGGCGATCCACACCAATTCGGACGGTTTGAAAAATTTTGATTTTTGATTTCCTTAATCTTTTGATATTTTTTAATACCCCTCAAAAAAGCCTTTCTTGTAAATTTTGAGATTTTTTAGATTACTTGTTCAAAAGATATCAAATTTTCAAAAAAATCGTTCTCTATTTGGTTTTTTGTTCATAACTTTCTTAATAATAGTCCAAATTAAAGCTTTTTTAAATAAACTCTGTGTTTAGATGGCCTCTACAGAAAAAAATACAAAAAAATATTCAAGTATTTTTGATTAAGATTTTTGAGTTTGAAATTTTAAATCGTGTTTTTAAAAGTGAGCGTATTTTTCGACTTTTTTGAAATTTTTTTTTCAAACTACTATTCCTTTAATAACTTTTAAGACCTCCATAATTACTATTTCTTCTTTGATTTTTGAAAATTTCAAAAAATTGTTTTTCTCTGTAAATCATTATTAAGGAGGTTTATCTGATTTGGAATTGACAAACAAATATTCATAAAAAAATTAATATAAGCTTATTAATATGAAGAAAATCCTCAAAAAAAATTACGACTAGTTTGGATACCTAAGAGACGAGATATTAATAAAATATTTTTTTACGATTTAGTACAGTTTTATAAGAATGCAGATTATTTTTATCTTTCCACTTAGAATGCGCAACAATTGACGAACAGTTTCCATAGCAACTTGTATAAACAGGAAACCGATATCTAAGGAACCGTATGACAGCTTGTAAAAATCGATTAGGTACTTGTAAGATACATAATTTATAATAATTCTCCTTCAAACTGCTGCCATTGATTAACTTATCCTCCATGTGCGTGATAGCGGCAACGCCGCGGTCTCGCCGTAGCGTATTAATTGAAATTCGCAGGTGTCCAAACAAACAGAATGATCGAACGGGAGCGAGCGGACGCCGAGCCGAGCGCGCCAGCAAACTACAACGTTGCCAAATCTAAAAGTTTACTACTTTAGTCATTAGCGAATCTACAGAAAGTTTCGTTAGACATTAGACGCACCTCCGTACCCGATAAACCTGCTTAAGTACCGATTTTTGTCATTGTATACTCTTTTTTACTTATTTTAAATTAATTTTAATACTTTTTAATTGTCTATAGGTGTTTAAAATTAATCTTTTAAAAATTTTACATACACGATTTTTTCGTGAACTAGATACTCCTTAGTTAATATATTTCCGTTGCTCCTTGGAATGATTAAATGAAATTTTTGGGTCTCTGTGATTGACTTAGCTGTACGTATTGTATCGCAATTCTAATTTTTCTTTTGCATCTAAATAGTGTTTCTTAGGTGAAAATTTGACAGCAATATTCAATAAGATGTACGACTCTTTAAAAACTAGTCGTATTTTTTTATGAGGATTTTCTTCATATTAATAAGCTTATATTAATTTTTTTTATGAATATTTGTTCGTCAACTCCAAATCAGATAAACCTCCTAGAGAAAAACAATTTTTTGAAATTTTCAAAAATCAAAAGGAAATAGTAATTATGGAGGGCCCACGACCGGTGTTAAAAGTTGTTAAAAGAATAGTAGTCTGAAAAAACAATTTTAATCAAAAAGAATTTGAATATTTTTTTATATTTTTTTCTGTAAAGGCCATCTAAAACCAAAGATTTATAAAAAAAGCTTTAACCTATTATTAAGAAAATTATGAACAAAAAACCAAAAGAAAAGCGATTTTTTTGAAAATTTGGTATCTTTTGAACAGGTAATCAAAAAAATCAAAAAATTTACCAGAAAGGCTTTTTTGAGGGGTACTAAAAATATAAAAAAATTGAGGAATTCAAAAATCAAAATTTTTCAAATTGTCGGATTTGGTGTGGAACGTCCCATACATTGATATCTTATATACATACATAAAAAACGATTATTATAAATTAACCACATATTTATTTGGTAAACTTGGCCAAGCATGTCATTATTTTCAATTAATACATTTGTTCTCCAGATCAGTTTTATGCGTATGTATGTGTGTATGTTTTTTTATATGTAAGCTAATTCAAGTAAATTTTTTAACATATTTCTATTAATTTATTACTAATTTCATTCACAAGGAAGCTACCTAAAGAAACAATCCCAATAAAATGTGGAAATATGTGTAAGATCTTTGTACAGTAGCTACTTTTACGTGTTGGTGTTTGTCAAAGGTGATGTTAGAACAAAAATAAAAGATTTTTCTATGAAATATTGCATTATTTAACAATATTATATTAAATTCAGTGCTACTTTTACAATATCAGCAATTAGAAAATTCAATGAGTGAGGTTAGACATCTATTTTGAGGTTAGATATCTATTTGGCATCAAAGAACGCTGTTTGCCTTCATTTGATGGTATTTTTTTAGGAAAATGTTTTTTTGAGTTTATTTAAATTAGCTTACTACTTTTATAATATAGTGAAAAATGTTTAAACACGTTGATGTTAATTTAATTAAGTATTTTGGATGTAATTTTATATAACATTTTCGCTGCGTGGGTTGATATTTCCTTTCCTTTCTTCTACACTGACGAGTTTAAAAACAATCTCAATTTTCTAAAATATTCATACAATCTTGGGCGTCCTGCTTCAACGGCCAAAGTCAAACATTTTAATCCTGAATGGGTTCCTTCCCGACATTAAAGGCTTTCAAAGCCCTGGACCCTCGGCTACGACATTCCGTACACAATTGGGGAGCCCAACACCACCCCGATCCCTCCCCCATTGTCCTAAGTCGTTTTTAATTGTTGTTTAGAAGGAGAAAAGATTTTGACAGGATTCGTTAATGAGGTAAAAGCTCGGCCAGAAATAAAGAGCGCCCAAATTGCAAATGAAACATTAACTGACGTAATTGATAATTTATGTCCCTCGGAACTTTTTATTCCCTTTTCACTAATTTCGTTCTGAGTGGCGGTTTCTTCTGAGTTCCACCAGAGTTTTAAGAGGATGCCGTTTAAACTTAAACAAAAAATATTATCCCAAGGACGGGGGGACGTTTCATTACCGCGGAATGACTTTAAAAATGATATTTACCGCGTACTTCGTTTTAAATCTGCTGCGGTTAAACGAGATTTAAAAAACTTTGTAACGTCTTGGCCGAATTAAAAAAAAAGATAAATATGAAGAATTTAACATTTCCATTCCTACAGAAAATATAATTGTTCTTTTATTTCCTGGTACTACCGAATATTAATTGTCTGAAAGTGTTGTTGACTGTTTTTGTTTCGGCATCAGATTTATTGCTTGCGTTAAAATTAGATGTTTCTTAACTGTCAGCCCTGCCTATCTAAAGGTCTCTTGTGTTTCGGTATCAGTCTGGCCTAAGATACAACTGTAGTAATAGAGTGTTATTCTTATAATAATAATAATTAAAGCTTATGCATGTTGAAATATTCTAAGCTAGAGGAAAGTAGGTATATTTCTTTTTTAATCTAATCTTTAATTTACAAAATGTGGTAGAACAAATTTTATTATTTAACAATTTAAAGTTTTTATTTTTAATCTCAGATCTTTATGTTTCCTTAAATTTCCATCTGAATTATTTTCAGACGATGTTTATAATTTTCTAAAAGACAGGAACTAACAGCATCAGCATAGTTTAAGTCAGAAAACTAAGGATTCAATGCGTAAATTTTTTACATACGTAGATGAATTTAGATACCTTATAAAGCATTATAACTATTTTATGGATCAAAAAGTTTTTCTACAAATATTAGTTACATGGTTCGAGAAACTTAATGTTGAATCAAAAGTCAGGCCGGGACTATTAACAAAGTCACATGAAGAACCATAGGCAGCCCCCCCCAATTGTTGGTGCATGCTGCAAGTTTCAAAAAGTTCGAACATTATTTTAACCTGTTCTATAGATTCCTGAAGTTATCCAGATTAAATCTGAATCACCCTGTATAACGATGTTCTTAACGTATAGTCAAACTTTATTCAACCGAATTTTCTAGTAAATACTGCAGAGTTGCATATATGGACATACAAATGCAGATTATTACCAATACATCATAAATTGATTTTATCTAAATCATTTTGCAGAAATGCACAATCGTCTAGAGATTTATCCAACATATAATAAAGTACTGCAAAAGAGGTTAGATGTGATATAATTTATAAAATGATTGAACAGTACGGGCCCCAGTACAGAACCTTGAGAAACTCCTGAAAGTTCTGATGTTTTGATGTAGTCCAAAAGTTGCAAGATTACGTGGTTTAGTCCATTAAAAGAATTAGATAAATCTGTATAAATGACATCAACCTGCATCAGTCTCAAATTTGAAATGAATTGCATGATGTAGAGTGAATTGCTGACTGTTGAACGTCTAGGTTTAAAATCTGTTTAGGTGTATGCAAATTTGCGATTTAACATAGCTAAGATGACATGAAGAACCATTTGAAATATTTTGCTAAAATTATTTAATATAACAATAGGCCTGTAACTATCAAACTTTAAAAGTGTAACAAATGTTCGTTTGTGACCGCTGGGCGCAGGAGTGGTCCGATCGGAGGGATTTTGTGTCACTGTGTGGGCTGGACCTTTCTGTGTCAAATAAAAGCGGTCCGAGCATTCCACGGTTACAAGGGTGGCAATGAGGAAGAAAATGGTGAACCTCTACATTTTGGATATTTTTATAGGACTCTGTCGATGTGCCAGTGTGTTACAAGTGAACTTGGCGAGAAAACCAATTTAAAGTTTTCCAAGGCACGTAAGAGTAGAGGGTGAATTTGTCTTTAGGAGTGACAAATCAATGTATGGTTTTCAAAGACAAAGGAAAAAATTGTAACAGTGACTTGATGAAGTGTTGTTGATGTTGATAAGGGTGTACAGTTGAGGTAACTGTAACGTTTTCGGTGGTTTCCAAAGTTGTTTTGTAATTTTGTGGATAGGTGGTGGAAATATATACAGGATGGTATATTTTATTACAAAGCGATTCTTAACATTCGGCAAAATTGACACAACCCTACATCTTCCTCTTTAAATATTCAACAAGCACATTTTTTTGAAATACTTGCATTGACAAAAATAATTTTGATTTTACTGTGTATTAAGTTATTATTTGTCACTGAGAGGTGTTTTATTTTATCTATGATAACTACGTTCGTCCCTAATGTGTCCGAAGTTTACATGGTGGCGAACTTTGTGAATTGTTTACATACCAGGGTAACTTTAGATTTTTTCTAAGCATCAGGACATACACCTTGACTAAACTCATCTTGTCCACCAGATGTACAGATCAAGAGCAGAGTGACAGATGACAGATGCTAAACAAAAGCTCAGCCAGGTACAAAGGATTGCCTGTCTGCAGCTATGCGAACAACACCCACCATAGCAATGAAGGTAATGCTGTGTCTGCCACCTCTGGATATATGTCTAAGAGATGTGGCTTTGACAACCATGCTTCGCCTCAAGAACGTTGGTTTCAAGCCGGATGTAGGATGTGGAGAAGCCAGAAGTCGCCTATGAAATGGGGTCGTCAGGAAGATGCCCCTTCTGGAGGCAGACACGAATAGTTTATGAAACGGTGGGATGATACAAACAGCTGTCAATTTGCTAAGGAGTTCTTAGAATACCCTAGCAAGGATACAGCCAAAAAATACCTGCCCATGTCTAGATCAAATCTTCGCCTAGGGACAGGTATTCAAACTGGACACTGCTAGCTAAGGAAGCACCTTCACAACACGAGGAAGTGTGAAATATCTCTTTGTAGCGGTTGTAAACAGGAAGACGAGACAGAACTACATGTGCGAAAGCACTGCCGTCTCGTCAACAAGAGAATCCGTGTTGGGAGTTGGGTTCTATGCCCTATATTAGAGAGATCCCCCTGAGCAACGTCACCACCTTTTTCTTTGTAATAGGTTGGTTAGCGGCTCAGGTGGATTGATCTCCTAATGGGAGTAAGTAGGAAGTACAAGGGGCCCAACGGGGCCTAAGTGCTGCAGCTTTTTACCCTCTCTAATATTCCAGATTCCATATTCCTAATAGTAAAGCAGCAGGTTCGGACAGAGAATGAGCCCCGGTGCTGGCCTGGTAACGGTATTAGTTCGCATCTGAAACTCGCCTACGAAATGAATTTGGTCATGCAGGAAGTGACAAAATAAGTATTACAGACAGTGAATAAGCTAATACAGATTCCCACTGCTTTCTAGCAAAGACGCTGCGATCCCATCACGCCCATAAGTATATTTCTCTGTTGTTGGATTTTAAAAACACACCGGCTGACCGCATTAGGCCGATACTTCACCGCTTACGTTCGGTTTGACAAGGGTGTACGGTAAAAGTTAAATAATAACGTATTTAAACAATACACCCCGGATAATTAATTAACTAGAAGTTCCGGGGTTTCACGGGGAGGACAACGTTCAAATTAGCGAGTTATATCAATTAAAAACACCCTCCCAGCTGCGGGGTTTGTTGAATATTTAAATATTTTAGGCGTGTAACGGTGTGTAATTACAAGCAAGAAGCCGCGCCCGGCGCGCTGCCCCGGTCATGTTATTAAATTACCTTCGGAACGAAGTTATTCGAGCCGGGGGAATTTTTAGAGTACACGAGACGTTCCAAATGAAATTTCTATGAAAATGTGCATTTATAACTGTCCTGGCGCATTTGTTTCTGTATTAAGTATATTTGTCCGGAAAGGTATGTTTCTTTTAAAGTCTTCTAAAAATCAGAACACGAATGCAGTTGTTTTTTTTTAAGAATGAGAAAATGATATGCAGAAATAGTAAGATCTTATCCATCGTACCTATTTGCGTGTTAGTTGTCAAGGGTGATGTTAGAGCAACAAGAATACTATTTAATATAAAAAGTGACATTTTCAGAGTTACATTTGATCGTTGAGATACAATCTAAGCAATCATCACACATATTGTACTAGGTTCATCGAAGTGATCATACAGGATGTTCACAAAATCTTAACAAATGTTATCTTTTTCAAGGGCAAAAACACTGAATTCTGTATAGTTCCTCATATTTTAAGATATTTTTAGCAATTTCTTGGCATTGATATGGCAGTGAAACAAAAGAAATGTTTGTAACTATTAATAGTTTTCCATTAGCTTTGACTGTTTGACTTTGAAGTAACGTTTTTCTATTACTGATAGTTATTCGTAGTTAATTAATATTGTTTATATGGTTTTGTTCTTACTTGTTCATAATGAATTTCTCAAGAGAAGAAGCCGAACCTATCTTGATAAAATTTATCTTAACGTAAAAATTTCACGAGGCAAAATGTACTACCTACCGCACTGTGAGTATCAAATATTTATAATTTTTTAATTTTTTTAAAATTTAAGTGTCGCGTGATTTACGTTTACATTGTTATCGTTCGTCGAATTAACTTGGGTATTCGAGATAGAGGAAATATTTTTGAACATCTATTGTAACACTTAATAAAACCTTGTTGTATCAATAAATATATATTTTGCTATCATATAAAAGATGTCTCGTTCACCAAAAATTCAATAAGAATAAGAAAACTGCATAATTTAGGATCATTGTTCTTTTCTGCAAAAAGTAAAGATACATTTTAAGCAATACTTCTTTGTTTCAACTCTTAAAAAAATAAAAAATAATGAAATTGCGAAAAATCGTAAAATATGAGGAAATTATATATAACACCTATTATGAAAGTTGTAGATTTTGAGTAGGTCTTTCACATCTCATTAAAGAGTACAAGAGGTTCCATTTGAAAAAAAACAAAATTTTGTCTTTGAAAAAGATAACATTTGTTACGATTTTGTGAACACCCTGTATGACATTTATAAACAGTGATCACTACAGAATTTACGGTGAACCTACAATATGTGTGACGATCGCATTTCAAAAAACGAGTATATCAGCAACGATCAAGTGTAACGCCGAAAATGTCATTTTTTATATTAAAATATTAATATCTGGGAAACAGCTGATTTTTGACACATAGTACTTATTACGAAAAGTTCCATAATTCCATATAAAATATTCACACAAATACAGGATGTTCCATTTAAAAAATATAACTTTGGTCAGCATTCCGAAAACGAATCACCCTGTATAAGTTAAATCATTTTTAAAATGTGCATTTCTTGCCTCCTTCCCCCACCTGAACCTATTTTGAAATATTTTGCCTCAATTATATTCTAACGATAAATCAACTTTGCCACAGCGTTCACTCACAGGGTCACATGTTGCAGTAAACAAGTTGCTGTTAGACAGAATGGAGACGGATGAGCGAGTGAAGATTGTGAAAATGCATTACAGGTACGGAGAGTATGTAGCTGAGACTGTGCGCAAATTACATGCAATTTTCGGTACAAACAACTGTGAAAAGATTAGTTGCCAAATTTGAACATACAGGTTCGGTTGTAGACAATAAAAAAACAAACCGACCTCATATTGGCTGTTCAGCCCAAAAATAAATGCCCAAATTTCTATAATTGAGTTTTCCACAGCATTAAAAAATAGAAATACTTTTAATATATTTTTAGTTCAAATTAATAACATTGGAATACTGAAATTTTCTGGACGTTTAGTGAAAGTTCAATGGACTCGATCAGTAACAAGGGCATGTGCTGGAAATATACTCGAAATCCTCAAAAAAGAAAGAAAACAAGAAAATAAATGTTAAATAAGTTGACTGTTTACGAAGAAATTATTAAAATATGGAAATTAACCCTATTTAACTATGTTCTAAAGAAAATTAATCTCATAAAAGACATTCGACAGTTGCAATCGCAAGTGAACTATTTCCGAGTCCAAGGTCACGGTATTTCCGTAGCACCGCTGACCTTGACATGGGAAAACACGGATTTAGCCTTTTATCTCGTTGGCAAACTAAACCTCCATTAGGGAACGAGCCGACAATCTCAATATTAACTATCGATTGTGAAAGTTCCCAAGTCGCCCCGCTCGCCGGGCCTAATCCGTGGCAGCTGTAATGAAATGTTTTCGTCTAGGTCTGGAAGGCGAGGAATCGCATACACACACGCGGTTATTTATGCCGTCCGTTTGTTCCCTTTTTACTGCCCGCCCAGACAGCGTTGTCTGAGAATTCTCGCCCCGACGTTCCTTTGTCGTATCGGCCCAGGCTTAAAGTATCAATTTTGCGCCAGGCCCTATATCAGCGGAACGATGTCTTTCTGCCCCGATGATTCGCTCTCTGCGATCTCCTAAGAAAATTGCCGCCGCGTGGATACGCGGCGGGTGGTTCAGGCGCAATGTCAATTTTAACCACTTATTCGAAAGGCCTAGTAAAGACAGAAAATCGAAATAAATTTTTTACTCGACCTTTTAAAAAGTAAGCAAATTACCCATTAACTCCCGTCAATTCGGCGCCCTACTTCGCAACACAGAGCGGTCGAACATTGAAGCGAAACAGCTGATTTCCCCAGTCGCCTTGAATTTTGCAATTGGTTTTAAAAGCAAAATGTAGCGGATGCCAACTTTATTAACAAAGTTTTATAGAAGAATGAGTGTTTTTTTAGTCGTACTGACATTTTAAATGGGTAGGTACTATACTACTCTTAGAAAAGCAATAAGTCACTAGTTACGTACTACAAACTGAATAATTAATGGAACATATCATAATACTAAAAACTCTTAATCAATTATAAAACAATTAGGCTATTGATTATGTCATATGGTATGGAACTACAACGTTGATGGGTTTTTATTGCATGAATCGTTCAGATGGTTATTTAGAATGAAAAAATCGCGGAGTGCTATTAAATTAGAGGGTGGAAGGAAATTGGAGGTAGGGGTGAGAATACAATCCTTACGGTTTTTTGAGTATATCTCGAAAACGAAGCAAACTGAGGGTATTGCATAGGAAAACTTTTGTAGATAATGTGATATTCTATCGAAACAGCTTATTTAAAAAATGTATTTACTGCAAAATATATTAAAAACAATTTAACAAAAATATTCAAAAAATTAAATTTTTTGTTTTTTTTTACTTTTATGCAAATAATTTTTTTTCTGAGTCGAGATAGGTATAGGTATTGCTTCATACAAAACGAAATATATAAAATTTCCTACAAAATAATGAGATATAAAAGTTTTTTCGATGAAAATAAACTGAGTTATGGTCGTTCAAACTGCCTTTTTTTTCGGTTCGGTTTTTTAGTTTACAATTAAAAATTAAATAAAATTACTCTAGGAACTAGCTATGTCCTGTACACATTTAGTTTCGCGCGACTCACTCGGTTTCAAAAATACAATACCTATGTACGTTTTCAGCCATGAAATTTGAATAATTCTAAATATTTCGAATTTTCACCCCCAAGAACAGGGGTGACAACATTTTTAAAATTATGGCGATGTTTCGCATGGTACTAGCTATGTCCTGTACACATTTAGTTTCGCGCAACTCACTCAGTTTCAAAAATACAATACCTATGTACGTTTTCAGCCACCAAAATTGAATAATTCCAAATATTTGGAATTTTCACCCCCAAGAACAGCAGTGACAACATTTTTTAAAAATTATGGAGATGTTTCGCATGGTACTAGCAGCTAGGATGTACACGTATATAAAACATATGCTCTGGAGACAATAATTAAAAAAAAATAATTTATTCCATATTGTCTCTTTGGGCTGCTAATTTTGAATTATAAGGCTTTTAATGTGATGACATGAAGTCACTCTTCAACAAGCAACAGTAACTATTACAAAATTCTGCGTTTAGAATTATGGCTTCTAAAATTATATTGCATCTAAAAAATAACAAAACACAAAAATCAAATTGTAAAAAATATCTTAAAGAAATCTTAGGGAGCCACTGACTTTTAAAAAAAGCTGGCACTGTGTGGGAAATTTTAACTATCTTATCACGCTTCATTTTAGTTTAGACAATCTGACATCTGACTGATACCGAATGACATTTGCCTAATTCTTTCTTCTCTAGTAATTTAGGGACTGACTGTATTATCTGGACTGTCATCAAAATATGGCTTGTGTTTTACTGTAATTTATATGTGTGTTTACAGCTCTTTTTACTATCAGACTAATAATTATTAGTTGTCAGAATTGTAGTTTTTTAACGTAGGTAGGTACTACTATTTAACAGTATTCGTAAGATTTCGGAATAACAGTTTTATTATTACGATTATTTTACGTCCAAAGATTAATATTACTATTTAAACGTGTATTGCATTTTGCATTGCATTCTTTTATATTATTAAAAATCGGCGCAAATATAACTCAAACATATTGAAGTTAGTCCGACTCTGGGTCGGCAAAAAATACCTTAGGACGACAACTGTGAGTGTCGCCCTCTTCTGGTATCCAAATTATAGAAATGTTGAAACACGAAGGATTCTGCTGGGTGTGACTATGTTTATAGTACCGTACGCGATTATCTGTATATTTAACAGTAGTGTAAAGTTCAGGAAAAGTAAGATAAAAAAATATGCTTTTTTTTTCCTTATTTAAAATGTGTTGCCAGTTGTCTCATACCCTGAAGAAAACTTGTATAACGAGTACAGTGAAGAGATATTGTTTCTAACTTGCTTAGATTTCTTAAACAATTTTACAAAAGATTCATTGAAAATTGCGCATGAAAACGCGACAACGAATTTGGGTGCCTTTTCTATGTGGAATGCAGCTTATCCTTGAAGTGAATATGTTTACGTTCTCCCAACGGCTTTATTGCTTTCTGATTTTCCCTGAGAAGTAGCAGAGAAGATAAATTTGCCAGATCATTGAACAATGAGCCTTATATTAGTACGGAGTCTGCCATATATCATTTTAATGGAGCGCAGAATCATTCCCGAAGTGTAGAAACTACCGCGAATCCTCTAATAAACATATTTCGATGCGGCTTATGAGAAACGTATAATAGTTACGTTTATTTAGGACCGCGGAAGAGTAAAATTTTTACTCGCAGCTGCGTTTGATTTACTAATCAATGCGGGTTCGAAATAGCACAACTCTCCGTGTCAGTTTTTTCCCATTTCTGTCGGATCCAATTAAAACTATAAATTCGGCTGCCGGTAGAGCGTGAAAAACACCGGGCCGTCATTAAAAACCCTTTGACTATGTTGATCGCACGTGGCGAGCCCACCAATTTTCATCAGGCGCAAAGGCTGCACCGGACCGGGAATTTGTGGAGGTGCAAAAATAACAGGTATACGCGGGTACAGCGGCGCTAGATTGGGAAATAGTGGAATCGCGTTTAATCCCGAATTCATGTAGGCGTTTGAATGAGAATTTAAAATGTAGAGGGGAAAATTACTAAATTTTTATCATATAACTGCAGTGAAAATCTGCGTTTATTTCGGAGGGGTGTAAAAGACTAAAGGAAAAAATTGGACGATGAATTGTATAATGAGTTGATGGAGAAAGACTTATTATGTTTAACTGTTTACCACAGTTAGTCTTTCCGAAGTCAGTTGAACATGTATTTTTATACATGAATTGTATGTTCATTTGGCCAACAACTTATTTTAATTATTTATGTCCTCAATTTTCTTTATATAAATTATAAATTGTCCGCCGATCGATATTTTTAAATATTTGTTTCCGCATCCTCTTTACGCAGAGATCCATAACACCTTGTTTAATAACACGAAAAAATATGGACACTGAACTTTAATTTAATATGTGAATTCTATTTATAATTTCATTATCTGGTTTTTCATTTTATTTCTTTTTTTAAACAATGATATATATTTAAAACAAGACGCTGACATTGAATATGTAAATCTTTATTTTTAAATTCTAAATCTGCTTTATCAACAACCGGTTCTACTAATTCAATATTGTCTGGCGGTATTTCGTTTTGTTCCGTTTCAAAAGGTCTCCAAAATACCATGTTGTAATAATATTAGTAAACAAAATATCCCTCTCATTTCTCCCTTTCCTGAATCACACCAAATTCTGCATTGCACTGCACTGCTAGGCAATTTGTCGACAATAGAAATTTATGGCTGGTCGCCCAGTCCGGCTGTGTTCGTTTGTCGTTTGCCCGCGCGCGCAGTCTTTAAACTGGGCGACCAGATCTGCATATGGGTATGGCTAAATAAATATGGGAACGAGTTTTTCAAATATTTCAATGTCGAGTTGTTGCGTAGTGACCGAACCAGGTATAGACCGCCAAGCTCTTTGGTCTTCAATTGAGATCGGAAAGACTATACACCTTCAAGAAATTTAAGACCTAATTTCATCCTAAAGTGTTTTTATTGCATAAATCGAAAAAATATGAGATATAGGGGTTTTAAGCGATGCTGGTTAAGGCTACAAAAAAAATCGCAGTCGGCTGTGATGAATTATTACCAATTGTACATCTAGAGGGCTTGTCCATGGGCGGCGTAAACCCGGCTACGCGGAATTAACGTGATAAGTTGTATTAGTGCATTATCAGCGTTGCTAGTTGTTAACTTTTTAAGTCAACTAGTAGAGAGGGACAATGGAAAATAATTTAGTATAACCAGTGACGTGTTATTTTAAAGTCACCATATTTTTTGATATGAATAAATATGAATGAAGCGCCGAACATTAAAAACATACCTTAATACATTACATACTTAATAAAAAGATAAATAAAAATACGAATCTGATTGACATGAAAAGTTTTCTGTATGAACAATTATGTGTTACTATTTTTTAAACCAGGTTATGCCTTTAATTTGTGTGTCATTAAAATCTGACATTCACCTAGTTTAGCTGAACTATACTACTAACACTACGTAAAGTAGATAGGGACGCATTTAGGAAAGTTAAAACAGAAAATATTAAAAAGTTATAAAATTGTAAACAAAATACGGTATGATTCTACTATCTTTTCTTATTCGGCCATTATTAGTTATTAGTTAATAAAAGTAAAAGTCATATTAAATTAATCTAAAATAAATAAAAAACAACCACAAGGGCGTAGCCACTGCCCCCCCCCCTCCCCCCCCTAATTGTTGCTGCATGGAGTGCAGTTTCAAAGTGTTTTGAAATTTTATATCGGTAGGTCGCTGATAAGGTGACATTTTTTATAGAATCAAACAAAAAAGTGTTTACGTTTTGGAGTGCGTTTTTTTTGAGGCTTCGCTAGCAAAAATCCTAGATACGCCCATGAGCGATCAAATTAAACCACGATTGACACAAACAAAATTAAAACGTCGCCAATAGTTCAAACAGTTTAAATTTAAGCAGAATTCGATCCTGTTCCGAACGCTTACGAAGAGTAACAGTGGCTAGCCTCCACTAGTCAGTTAAACAGCCAGTTGACTTTAATACTAGTATGCTCTGACGGGTGAAAAACAATCAGCCACGTTAATTCGGCGCAAAGGGAATGACCAAATACGTCAACACAGCTTCATTTTGTTACGTCTACAATTTAGTTTTCAGTTTATTGATTTAAGTTTTTATAAATAGCCGTTATGTAGTGTAAGTAACATATATAACCTTATAAAGTAAATTATTTCAGTGTTTAGTGACGCTACAGTGTATTTTTGTGTTTTCATTTTCAAAACTGTGATAGGTTATTTCAAAACTGGTATAGGTATGAAAAAGTATGTGTACGAATCAAAAAATTTTGGATTGGCGCAAACTCAGAGTGAGAAACAAGACATAAAATGTTAAACGCCGTGAAAGTGGTCCCTCGTATCAGTATTCGAAGATCAGCGACAAGATTTCAAGTATGTCATATGACTTAATCGAACGCTGAAACTTCACGGATTGTATCTATAACATGTTTAGGAGATACAGACAGTGAAACCCAAAGATTTACCACGTGTAGAATTCTGCGAGACGTATAGAAGAAAATGCAAGGAAGAAGACAACTTTTGACAACAATAAACAGTAAATTTAATCGAAATTATGCATAATGCTACACGCCCGACCTAAGCGGCAAAAACTGAGCATTCTTCCGCATTTATTAACCCTCCATTTCGTCGGCGAGGGTTGACTTCCGACTGGCATTGACAAATTCAAAGAGCGGGGCAAAACAAAACCTTCCGGACATGTAACAGACGCGTCGACCCCCAATTATACAGGGATAATTGGTAGCGGTCCGCCGTAGCGGGACAATGGCGTTTTGTCGGGGCGCACCTTCCATTAATTGATTGCGTCGGGGGCCGGTCAAATGGACCAGCCCGAGCTGAAAGCGGAGGTTTTTCCATTAACTGAAACAAAACATGCCTCGTACGGCTCGCGGGCCGGTCAAAGGGACGAATACGCAGGGCTTAATTAAATATGCCGTGTGTGCGCGCCAAAGGGAGCAAATCAAAATTCGTTTTCTGATTTTGTCATACACAAATGGTAGATAATGACGAATAGGTATTGCGTATGTCTAGTTCGATAGTTTGTTTAAAAATTGTTTTTAAAAGCTATCTACATCTCTAAAATGAGTTCAAAATATGTGATAGCAATCTTAGGGTACGGTACAGAGGAAATTACTCGACCAACTTTGAGAGTGGTAGAACATCGCCACACTTGCTAATTCCCAACTTGAAGTGATCTAGAGAGAAGAACTGCCGCTCTACAGCCTCTGGCACGACGAACGACAGCCAGAGACAGTCGGAAACCGCCTAAGGTTACGTGAGCGAAGCATGTTTCGAGTAGAACTGGCGGGATCCAACCAATAACAAGACACAATCTGGAGAACCACCGGGCCAAGCATTCGAACGTCTACCCATATAACCTGCTGTTTATTAACCATGATAACAGTTCTTGCTCACCGTGAAAGCCCCAAGTTCCATAGTTGCTCGTTTCTCATAACACTGTCCGCCACATGATTTTACTTACTTTTGTTCTACACCAGAAGAATTTAACCATTAAAAAATTCTCACTTTGGGACTGTGTTTGTTCAGTGAATCAAATGTCTGAAGGGACGCACAAAATAGAAATGTGGTGCAGAAGAAGTGATGAAAGCGTAGTAGCAGAACCTATCACTATAAAGGTGTCAGACAAGTCAGTCTTACAAAACAAGACCGAGTAAACAGTATTCAATTGTCAGCTCAGACGCTGCAATGGATTCGATTGGACGAGAGTAAACATCGCAAAGACCAAAGGGAATGATTAAGATAAAAGAATTCTGCTGGGTGTATTGAATAGTTGATATCCTTTGATGTTTGACTGTCGTCTGTTGCCCCAGGTGTTGGTGGATTTGTACAATTTGACAAAGAATAACACCTTATAATAATACTGACACACTTATATTTACATACATATACTTATATGTACTGATTTTTACATTTTCAACTCCAGTTGCTCGATTGTCATAAACTTTTATTGTTCATGCAAAAACGACTCGAATAAAAGCGACAGTAATTCTTATTTAGGCGTGATTACCGCTCTCTAAGTTGTCCCTCCGTGACACCGACGGAGCCTCTACTCTCCAGAGAGCCCTCCGCTAATTCATCACCACCAGGTTGCGGTGAGTAATGATCTGCCTGGAGGGCATTATGCCAGTCCGAGTCAGATTCGCGCTGTTCGTATGCTGTCGCATTAGCATGAAAAAAAATAATAATAATAAAAGTTCACTTCGTTTCAACAAGAAAATTCGTGAGGAAGGATTCACCTGTCGACTTTTCAGTAGATAGTTTTTCACAATTAGGGGGTTGATTGACGATTTTGATTGCGTATCCATACATTGACAAATACGCCATTGTAATCACGGTTAGTATCTTAATGATTGTTGTGGCAATCCTTGTAACATAAATAACTATTTTATAACGAAAGCCGGGACTCGTGATAGATTATTTGTTAGTTCTCGGAACGGATGGGTCAACTCAGTCAACACTAATTATTGAAAAGTTAAGGGTTTTCAAGAAGGTTTAGCGTCGCTATAAAGTCGTCGAGAGACTAGTGCCTTTCTGTCACCGATAGTAATAAATTTGCAAAGCCGTTCTTCGGAGAAGAAGGAGAAACTTATCAAATGTTTCTGAACAAGTTGACGTAGACCATTGGGGCCAAGTGTTGAGCATTTGTTAGCGACGGTTTAGCCCATGGTGAAGGAAAAAAAATCGATATTTCTAATAACGCGCGAAATACATTCGAAAAGACATAGGAATTCCAAGATATTTAAATA
This sequence comes from Anoplophora glabripennis, assembly GCF_000390285.2. Classification (NCBI taxonomy): domain Eukaryota; kingdom Metazoa; phylum Arthropoda; class Insecta; order Coleoptera; family Cerambycidae; genus Anoplophora; species Anoplophora glabripennis. The sequence continues at coordinate 1,696,748 of NW_019416481.1, read as the reverse complement.
AGTTGTTTTAGAATCTTGTGAGGAACATAATAATAGATCAAATAGCTGGTTTTTAGGCGGATTTTCCAAGCTATAAGGATATATTAAATGAGATTGACTAATCCGTTCCGTGTTGCTATTCGGAGTCATAAGAGAAAGGTGTACGGTTACTCGTAAGTTCAGTTAGTCACAAAATTATTTATTCAATTGTAAACTCAGTCAATTAGATAACTATTAACATGGTATAGTTATGTGAAAGCGTCCCGATATTCAGGGATCCCGCCAGTAAAATAAGAACCGAAACTTCGGAACCCAAGAAATCGGCGTGTCGAACCGTGTCGAATTCTGGAAAGATCTCCGAAAAAGGCAGTTTCTCCATGGGTTCCACATTGAACAGTCTACTTAGTTTTAGAGTCTCGGGATAATTAAGATTTTAAGACTATTTGAAATCTGTAATTATATACCAAGTTCCTTGTTTGAAGCGACTATAGATAAATAGATAGATAGCTAGACAGACAGGCAGACAGATAGACATACATACAAACAGACATACTGATATATGCATATTATGCTTTTAATATAAATACAGGATTTAATACTTTTTGAAGTTTTAATTCTGGCATCGTTCTTTTTTATCTACGTTTTTAATCCCACAGCAGTTGCGGTTAGCAAAAATTAAAGGCGTCATCATTAAATCATGTCTCTTCATTAATTTGGGCGAACCGATTGTGACATCCCTTCCAGACCGCTGGGAATTCTCCAGATCTGTTCCTGTCGCGTAACTTTTTTTACCCCCAATGACTCCCCCGACAAGCGAACACCTCCTGACCTCGTATCCTACATAATGAACGCGAACAGGGCGATCTAAGAAAGGGGTAACGTCAGACAACAAAACAGCGCCTCGTAAATGGAGACCGCTTGCCGTCGGCACCAGAACAAAACGGCGAGGAGGCCTGAAAACTGAAATCGATGCCGGAATTAGTCCCCATTTAGGCTTCGCCGAGACGAGACAATAAAACTTGTCAGATACAGCGGGATCAACATGAAGTGGAGTGCTCCGGCACTCCCCTTTTAGCAATTTAAGAAACAAATGCACCAAGAAAATGCAAATATAATGCGCCCCATGGATCAACGTCGAACGTGCCATTTCTTTAAGCCTTTTAAATTCCGCTTCATTTATCTCTTTATGTTACTCAATAGTTTTTTACGTAGGCCTTCCCGGTGCGTTTGTCATTTTTAAAGCCATTTGGAGGCGCAATAACTCTAATGGAAGTCGTTTCCTTTTCCGTGCGGGGTGCAAGAATTTGGGTCTTATTGTTCAAGACTACGTATCCTCGAATGTGATAATTCTCAGAGTAATTTAAGGAGATGTAGAGATTGAGATCTGAGAACGGCGGCTGTTCTTAAACAAAAGTATTCACATGGCAACCAATGCCGAGTACGCAAATTTAGGGACGATGGAATCAATCTGGAAATGAAATTGTTTTAATAAGACAGGATTCAGAACAATACATAAATGAACAAAACAGAACTATGAAGACAAGAACGTAGAAGCAAAATGAAGAGAGTTTATAAAGAAAATATTTTGAATTCATGCTCTCGTCATAATTATTTTATCCATGACCGTGTAAAAAGTGAGTTTTTATTATACGATTTCAGTTAGAAGGTCGCAAGAACATTAGTATTTTATTCATTAATCGGTATAACAATTTATTCGACTACTTTGCAATTAACACGATTTTCAATAAGAATTCTATGCTACTCATAATTTCTCGATGTAGTACGGAGCCTTCATAAATGTTTACAAATCAGGCGACCGGCGAGCTTTGCAGAGCTGGTACTGAATAACAAAAATTCCCTAAGTATTGGCGTCACCAATATTAATGTTTTGATTACAATGAACAATGACAAACCATTACGTCTATGCTCGAGAAAATGCGATGGCTGATTGGTTGAATAAAATTTAGAGAATAATTACATCAATCACAGCCGATGAAACAGAATGTTGTTCCAATGTAATCTTCATCCTGTTTTAAGTAATAATTTTTAATTTTATTGCCGACATGAGGGAAATGTTCAAAAAAATTGTTTGAGATTGCTTCCTTGTTTAACTGGCTATCTGCGGATTTTTTTTTTTAATTTAAAATATACATCCAACAGGCGATATGTCAAGTCTAGTAATAAAATATAAANTATAAGATATAAGTTTTATGTAATTTATTTCTTCGAAAGTCTGTACACCGAACCAATAGCGCTATCGGAGAGGGTTATCACTATCCTTATTATTTAAACCTATAGTTAAAACTATTTTGCCAAACATACCTAAGAGGTGCATAATCGGCCAATATTTACAACTAAATTGATTTAGCGATTGTAGCCTTTAGGCACCGGCCATTTAGATAAATTAAAGTTACCGTTTGTATAGTTACTTTGTTAGGGCTTTTATTTGTACCTTTTCCCGTTTTTTTTTGTACTGTAAGGTTTCGCCGTCTCTCCAGCATTCTTGCGTACTGTCCATCGGGTTATAAAACGGGTGGCGCCTTAAGAGAATTATTTTCAGTTATATCAATCCCACCCCCATTGCTGAGCTGAGCTAGCTTTCAGTTAGAAGGTCGCAAGAACATTAGTATTTTATTCATTACTCGGTATAACAATTTATTATTATTTGACTACTTTGCAATTAACATGATTCAATAAGAATTCTATGCTACTCATAATTCCTCGATGTAGTACGGCGCCTTCATAATGTTTACAAGTCAGGTGACCGGCGAGCTTTGCAGGGCGTCACCAATATTAATGTTTTGTTTACAATGAACAATGACAAACCATTACGTCTATGCTCGAGAAAATGCGATGGCTGATTGGTTGAATAAAATTTAGTGAACAATTACATCAATCACAGCCGATGAAACAGAATGTTGTTCCAATGTAATCTTCATCCTGTTTTAAGTAATAATTTTTAATTTTATTGCCGACATGAGGGAAATGTTCAAAAAAATTGTTTGAGATTGCTTCCTTGTTTAACTGGCTATCTGCGGATTTTTTTTTTTAATTTAAAATATACATCCAACAGGCGATATGTCAAGTCTAGTAATAAAATATAAAAAAAGTTAAAAGAGAGAAAAATGAACTATGAAAACTATACAAACTATAAGGCATATATGACTATATAATAAATCATTTTTTAAATCATTAGCCAAACAACAAAAGAGATCGACAATGATGTTTATTTCGCTTAAGGTTATCTGCATATTAAATGGTGTACTTGTATAGTATAGATCCTTGAGGCTTACCAGATATTTGATGAAACTTGTACGATTTAAAACCACGATACTGAATAAACTGATACCTATTTTGTAAATACGATTCAAAAAGTTGCAAAAGTGATTTGGACACATCAAACCCATCTAGTTTGTACAGTAAGAGGTCGTGGTCGAGTCTGCCAAAAGCTTTACTGGAGTCGGTATATATAATATCGACTTGTTTCAACTTGTCAAGTTTCTCGCTAATAATAAAGTTTTTTGGACAAGATTAGTAACAATGGATCTGCCCTTAATGAAACCGTGTTGCTCCCACGACAACAGCCCAGACAAGAATCTGTATAAAAAGCCATGAAATAGAATCTTAAATATTTTGGAGAAATTGTAAATAATAGAAATTGACCAATTCATTCTTACTGCCCTTCTTGTGCACTGGACACACTCTAGACAGTTTTCAACATTCAGGATAACAAGAAGTTTTTATTAATAAATAAAAGATATTTGTTAATGGGGCAGCAAATGCAGAGACACAGTCCCTTATAAAAAATGCCGGTATTAAATCAGGCCCGGTTATCATATTTGGCTGAATTTGTTTTATTATTTATTTATTTAAATATCCAACGGGACAAAGTCCCAATTATAGGATAAGGTAAAACAGAAAACCTTAACTAAATTTTAAAAGAAAAAGACAAACTAACATTAAATATAAAAATATAAATACTACATAACATAGAGCAATCAAAATATAAAATCCAGACAAAGAACTTAAGGATAAACAATAACAGACAAATAAAACAAATAAGCTAACTAACATATAAGGATTATCATTTACTAGACAAACAATTTTTTTGTCATTCATACAATGAAAAAATATATCAAGTCGATCTTCATACTTCTTGTAATTGGAAATCATTTGATATAGGGGAGATGCTATTAGTAAATTGGTACGAGGTGTGGGTAATTGTAAAACGGAGTGAAATCTAGAATTAAGTCTAGGAACATGATATAAAATCCTTGAGACTAACGAGTCTGCATTTAACGTGTTATTTATGATTTTAAAAAGGAATATAATTGAAAACATAACAGTTTTATCGCAGCATAGACTTCATCTTGTGAAAAGTTTAATATATTTAGCACATTAGCGTTTGAAAATTTGATTTTATATCGCAGTTTTGTTCTGAATTCATTTACGTAAAATTCTACCACCATCGATAACTTCCAGCAACAACGCCTCTATAACTATAAAACATCTCCGCCTGCATCTGCAAGCGGAGTTACAAATGATCTTTGGACAAACCAAAACATCCAGCAATTTCATTTAATATTTTCCCAAATGAATTAACTCAACAGAACACTCCATTATGTAGTTTTTCAATAATCTCCATCTTGCCGTCAAAAATAAAAGGAGGTTTATTGCGTTTTGACAATGGAATTTGCCGTTAAAACTCTGCAACCACATTTTAAATTTATTATTTTAATACAAATTTTTAAGAACAATATTGATGATCTCAGTTACAACAGTCGTTTTATTCACATTATCGTCTCTTTAGTACTCTGTATGATGTAATGTATCGGTACAATGATGACGCTGAAATTATTATTTAGCTAATGTTACACTGCCTCACATAAAAAAAGTTCTATATGTGACAGACTAGACCACCATACCCATATGTTTTAGGGGTCGCTGAATCCGAATCCGGTATCTGTTTGAAGAAGATAGTTCATGTTCATGATTATTTACAATTCCTGACCTTGGATTCTGAAAGAGCGAGAACTTTTATGTTTAGAGACGTGGTTGAGTATTTTTTTCATTTCAAGGTCTTTTGAAGGTCAAATACCCTTCTCGAACTTCTCAGGTGGGTACCTCGTCAGGGTAGCAAACTATTGCGAAAATGACCACTATAAAAGTTCCTTTGTGTCATCGGGACCACCACTTGGTGGCCTTGAGTTTGACCTTGAAGGTCTTGAACGTCTTGAATGTATGGAAATGGTTTGCCTGTCTATACAATACTTATTTTATTTAAAGTTTCACTTATAGAAATGACTCTTTTACTAGATAATCAACTCTTCCTTGGGCAAGGACCATAATATAACCATATAAGCAAGGACCATATATTTATTCACGTTGAAAGTTTCCAATCTCAGCGCAAACACCGCATATACAAAATTTTACACAAAAACTACATAACGTCAAGTATGCATTAGAGCAAATTACACCGCAATTGAAAAAATACGCACCTCGATGTTACAAAGCCATCTTTTCGAATCCCACTCGCAACACAAACTCCGCTCCCTTCCGCACCTTTTACGAGCCGTCGGAGCGGAGCAAAAGAATCTCAAACAAAAGTGCGGGCAACCTTTAGTACTTTTCACCGACGGCGGCGGCGGTGGGTTTGAAGCTTAGTTTTCCCGTGATACGTAAGGTCTTATTCCCTATTGTGCCGTCGCTTTTCTTTTCCTGCGAAGTCGCCGCATTGTCCCAACTGCGTCGATGCCGGCAAGTCCAACCTGACCCCACGTCTTCCACCATTTTTTTGTATCCGTTCACTCGCAGATTTTATTACGTGTTTTCCCGGTTTAATAGCCAACTCGACATGCTTTCTAGTTCTTGTAGGCTGAATGATGTGATGAGGGGCGGGGGCTCCTGAGCGTTTCTTGTAGGGTGAAATTTAAAATGTATTAAGGGGATGTGCATTTCAGGGTATTTCCTGGGGCAGTGGTCCATCAAGTGCGGGTCGCGACCAACCCCCTCAAGCTGGTGGAAGAGATGGCAGGTGCTCCAAACGCTTTATAACGATTAACTGCATCTAGTCTAAGTTCTAGGTACTTATATTTATAGTCGTTATGAAGGAATTTAGAATTTTAATAACTAGAATTGAAAGGTTCTACAATTATGTAAGAACTTTTCCTATAATAAGAACTCTGAACTCGTTAGAGGTTTTCATAACAATCTTTTTAAACTGAATATATTACACATATTCGTAACCATGCTATGACGTCACGTGGAGAGTAAATATCGATTCGTGGAGTGTACACTTCATATTTGTATTACGTGTTTGTGACTGATCTATTTATAAAATTTTAGATTCCTGTGGTGATTATTGACATTGATGTCTATTAATAGCGATCTTTCAGTTGTACGAGTACAACAGACAACTTGTGATGCTTGTATATTTATGCTTACAAGGAAAATGGTCGGATTTGTTAAGGTAATTTAAAACATCGGATTATATTCGAAATTTGCTTCCGAAATTGCTATTTTAAAAAGATAAGAGCCGCCGAATGACTATTAGCATAAACTTTATTGAACCGTTTAAATCACCCTCCACATGACGTCGTATGCCAAGCGAACCGATTTTAGTTCACGAGAATATCCTTTTTTCTTTTTTCTCATCTTGGTATATCACTTTTAACAAGTTGTTTTTCATCCGATACAGATGTCCCTTGTTTAAAAACAAATATTTTCGCTTTCCCGATTCATTATCAAGGCGTTTGCTCTTTTTCCAAGTAGCGGTGACATCTAAATCTTTTCTCTGCAAATTAGATGACTTGATATGCGGTGAGGTGTCCTTAAAGTGTATTTTAAAACAGATCGTTCAAAGGAGACGCCTTTTACGAAGTAAGGTGTCATTTGTTGCGGTCATCCGTTATTTTAACATCCACACAAGCGACCCCTACCACATAACGGCGCCGTTTTATCAAATGTGTCATAATTTGTTAGCTCCGTTAGCTCCCTTGTACCTAATATAGATAAGACGCAGCGTTGTGGATTTGATTTATTTGGAGAGCAGGAATTACACCCCCTTCTTAACTTGTACTGCCGAAAACGAATCAGTGAGTAATTCTAAGCCACTTATACAATTTATAAATTTTTGCTGATAACGAACGAATGAAATAGACACACCTTTCAATTTGGCTCTTTATAGGAAAAATACAGAGATTAAAGAAAGAAATACTTACATCTCGGCTTTCCAGATTTCGGCCCTTTGACCCTTTTCTTCCAAAGTTCCTTTTTATCCTGAACCAGGCCCATAACTAGCATCTTTTCGATAATCCTGTTCTTTGGTCTCGATATTTCCAATCTGGGCATAATGCAGCCCAGTGGGTCTGTGAATAAACGCGAGTTTACAATAAAATACGTTTTTTTTTTCGGTGATTTATGAGATATGAAAAATGTGATTAGACCAGGGAAATTCATTATATAGGGTGTTAGAAGTTTGACTGCCTTAATTTTAACAGACGATAGAATACATTAAAATAAACAAAAAAAAACCTTATATGACAGGGGTCCTAAACTCGACCATTTCCTAGAAAAAAATTATTAAAATCTCCAATTTGTTGGACAAAAGTTCGATTAATTAAGGAATATTGACATAACTGCGTGCACAGAATACCATAAAATACAATGTTTATCACTTTTTTGAACTTCTTTATACTTAATTCTAAAAAATAATTAGCGTTGTAATAAATTTAAAATTCAATAAAATTCATATCGAGCAATGCGAACGGCGCGGCGAATAACACGATGTACTAAGCTGTCCAGCCAGCAATACACAATTCAGTTGGTATCTGGAATTGGACCGTGTCTGAGTGCTTTTTGCGTACCACTATTTCCTTTTCTTTAGGCGTTTTCCAGCGAGTGCGCGAGAATTGAATTCGAACGTGTCGTGCGTGTATCGAAAATGGTGGTGGACATACGGAGCATATGCTGTAATTAGTTTTGTACTTGTGCATTTAAAAATTACTGAATTTTGCTTTTTGGTAAGTACCTAAATTATTTTTAATACGTATGATTATTTGGACGACGTGAATCTTTGGGTACTTTAATTACATATTTTTCGAATTCATAATTTGATTAAAAGTTAAGTTCCTGTTTTAAGAGATCCATAATTACTAAAATTCGAGCTAAAATTTAAGCACAATACTATATTCGTACTACAAAATCGATACATTTTATTTTTTATTTAAAAAATGGAAAACAATTGTCTTGAAATTTACTAAATGTTTCACAATAATAGTTGTTTACGTTTTTTCCGTAGGACAAGTCTGCCCCGTGCATATATTCTGTATTACTGTTAATCTTACTTCCCTGTAATATACAACTTTTTTTGTTGACTTATGATTACTCTATCTCATGGCTGAAGTAATGGCAGTCAAACTTTTTATATCCTATATAGAGAAACTGTTTAATAACATAGTTAGAAGTATTCTGTTTTTTGTCTGATCTTGTCTCACAGCACACTCGGTCTGCCTCTTCATATGCTTGTAGATGCTGTTACAAATAAAAAATTTTTTTGCAGCACCACCTCAATTGTCTATTATATGTGAACTTCTAACCTTACAAATGTTCTTTGAAAAGTCAAAACAAAAAAAAAGTCTGATGGTACCAAGTGTGTGCATTTTTTTTTCTGTAGACTCTGTAGAATAGATTTTGATATTAAATGCGGAAAAACGATTTCTCAAAATAATATTTTCTTTTGTATCCACTTAACCGATATATAATTTGGGGATAGAGACTCGACAATCTTAGCCCAATAAAAAAATATGAGACGTACCGTACCGCAAGGTTCCATCTTAAGACCACTTATTTTTATAATATTTATCAACGACATTGTAAGTTACTTTCCCTGACATTTTGAAATGATTATTAAAAGTCCTCACAACATTTAAATCTTTTTACGTTGAATTACGTGGTTTAGAAATTGTTTAACCTTTAAAACATATTTTTTAAAACAACGAGAGGTTTTAGTTTAATATACAGAAGTGATTTCAGAATGAATCTGGTAAAATAATTTATCAACTTAATACCCGAGATCCTACCATTTTTTTCTATTTTATATTAGGAAACCGCTGACTTACGGCAGACAGTAAATTCTTTTTTTTTTTGTACGAAGGGGAAGACTCACCGGTGGCGTCCTTGAATTCCTCGTACAGCTCCCGCAGCTGCGTCTCCTCCTCGGCGCCCCAGCTCTGGGGCTGCGCCACCCTAGTGCCGGACTTCTTTTTGCCTTTGTAGTCGTCGGTAAGGAGGGACATTTCCTTGAGCTTTCCCAATACCGCCCGCCTCGTCCTGGTGTTGTCAATGAGGTTATTAACGATCCAGCCGACCACGTCTATAAATGAAACGTCATTCAAACGTGACGGGTACAAAGGGAATTTTATATTGTTCCGGCGGGAGAGATTTAATGGACTCGCCCCCCTCTCCAGCCGCACGCTCCCCTAGCGGGGTTAATTCGTAATTATGAATATGTGAAAGCTCGGCGCAGAAAACAAAACTATAGTGAGAGCGGTGCGGCATGGAATCATAGTGTGGGCATTTTATTTCTGATATGGAGGAAAATATAGCAAATGTACATTTCTTTGCTATAGCATTCATCATTTATGATGAGGTTTTTAGTGCAGATAAGGAAACATTTTGTATGAGCAATTAAAATTTTGTCTACGCCGCTACAGTGCAGGACACGAACTCGTATCAACTCGCTTATCAGTGTTGTCGGTTGTTACCTGTCTTAAGCCAACTGTATTATATAATAGCTGTTACACTGTTTACACTGCTACAGACTTTGTCAAGTTTTTTGACGCATGAATTAATTCTACCAACGAATCAAAGAAGCAAATAAATTTCAAAAATGTCACCTTTCCACTCATAATTGTAGTGATACAACAGCGGTACCGTTTTGAAACATATTATATAAATATTAGTGTTTGTAAGTAACAAATCAGTAAAAACAATGCAAAACTAGTACGACGCCACACAATTATTTACGTATTCCAATAACATAACGTCATTACTGATCTGAGGCTGGAAATCTGTTGGGTTGGTACTTCCGAACTTCACGAAGAAATTGACGAAAATTAGAGCATGCTCTAATTCGTCAAAAACTTGATGAATAAATTCATGAAGTTATTTGACAGCAGATTTGGTGCATTACACTTCTCCAATTTCTTGATGAAGCGACTTCATGAATTAATTGATCAATAAATTGTTAATGTAAAACAGCTACAACAGATAGATTATCTCGACCAAATATAGAATAAGAAAATGATTGTAAGACTGGTTCAGCATTTAAGGAAGTTTTTAATGCTAGTACGCTAATATGAGACGAGAATAAATTCAGAAAGTGAGAAACTTGGAACCAGAAATTTTATGTTTCAAACGGGTGTTTGTTGCCGGGCTAATTCGTGACGTCATTTAGTGCAATCGATAATCGAGAAGACCCCACAGCATAAGTATAGTAAGTAACAAGTGTCTAGAAACATCCAAATTCACTTTAGACGGGAATTGTAGCTAGGTGGCGGACAGATAAGAAGAAGGTCATGTACTCGCTCGCACTGAATGACGTCACAATGCGTTGTTCACATGAAAAAATTAAATTTTTACATAATTTTTTGCCACTAGTACTTGTCGGTTATAAATTATAAATTTATGCAGTTCTAATAGAAATTAATATGAATATTACTGAAATTAATTTGAAATTAGAAAAATATTTGGAAGAGTTAATGTGTATTATCGCTTTTTTCTTTGCAGAATTTATGGACTTACCCTCTTCTAGTTGACGTTGTCGGTATTCCAGCATCAATTGACGCAACTCGTTCTCTTGATCTTCTGTCCAGGAAGCGGCGGATCTGCAATAATTTAAGAGACATTGAACCAGGTATTGTGGCAATTAGCTTTTTTTGCTACACTTACGGTTGGCGGTAGCTGCCGTAGCCCTGTTCAATTTCATACGCGTCTCTGGTCGATTTCCAAAATAGTGCTTCCATGAAAACCATTTTGTTGGTTTCGGCCACTTTCAAAAACTGTCTGATTATGTAAGTTGCAAACGTCACCAACTCCTGCGAAAGATTTTAAAGCAAAATTACAATTCTAGTTTTTGTGACTGACAGAGGTGCAATGTACGATCAAAACACCCTGTATTTTGCACAAAGTGGTCATTAAGGTAAATCGCAATAATAAAGGAACTGATATCGATTACTTTAAAGAAAAAATTGTCTTGAAAGTACGAGTAGGTATATCTATTTAGGCTCAATTTTCAAATTCCGGTGTGTCAAAGCTTTTGTAGAAAATTTTATTCTCGCAAGTATCACGAAATGTGTTTGATGTAGATTTGTTTTTTAGCCTGGTGGTAGTACACTTTTAAATAAAAAAAATTTTCGTATAAACACCGTTTTCAAGATACGATGTTGAAATGCAAAAATATCACATTTAAATATCTCTTACAATGTTTGACGTATACTGATAAAACTTGGGGCAACTATAACTATTTACGGGCAACAATTTACTAAGTTGCACAAATCTGTATACCAGTAGCGGAGTTGCTGGAAGACACTATAGCTAAGAACCCCAAAATTTCGGTGTCACTGAATATTTTGTGTTTCTATTTCCGATTGGCGTTTCTAAGAAAAAAGTTTACTTCAATTTTATTCGAAAAACGAGTGATATTTGAGTAATTATAAATAAAAAATAACACCAAAACACTTCGCCTCATAAAAAATAGTTTTTTTGTTAAAAATATAATTAAAAAAAGATTCATTGGCATAGCAATTTCAATATTTCCAGTGGATTATTACTTATTATTTATTAAAATTTAAAATTCTTACACCATTGATTTCTTTTGGACTTTTCATGATATTATATTATACAGGGTCGGAAAGTCCCCATGGTTCATCGGCCGTTACGTGAGAGCGATAAAGAAAGTCATAGAAATCCGTGCGATAGAGAAAGATGGCTATAATGAAGGCGTCTAATAGTCACCGCCCATTTCGCCCTTCCACAAATAAGATCCAACTATTAGACGCCTTCATTATAGCCATCTTTCTCTATCGCACGGATTTCTATGACTTACTTTATCGCTCTCACGTAACGGCCGATGAACCATGGGGACTTTCCGACCCTGTATTTTATTTCATAATCAATTTCTAGCAAATAAGGTTTTTTTTAATGTTAAAAAATAATTACTCAATAATGGCTCATTTTTCGAATAAAATGGAAGATACTAATTAAACTATACAGTAAATATGCGCTAGTCTCGCTCCGTCTTTTACTGCTGCGTGACGTTAACCATGACCACCGCTGTAAACACTTTCCAGACTTACGGACTAGCTACTAGGAGCCTAGTATTCAATGTTTTTCAAATGAATTTTGCAAGTCGAGTTAAATTGACTGCAAAATTACAAATTTAACATTTTTTATGTGTTTCAGTATCTAGTAGATTCCTAAGAACTTTTATTTTAAAGGAATGTTAAGCCCCCTTATTATCACAATGTCTTTAAGGACCGCAACGTTTTTCTAACTTACATTGTTCTGGGGCAACTCCTTCATTTGGAATATCCTCTGGAAGGACCTAAAAATACTGACTTGAAACACCATGACGTACATTTTACAGTCGAACGCGATCCTGTGCAGCAATTTAACGATACAGTGGTTCGTGTTCACTGAATTTGTCTCGAAGCGCGCTAATGCCAGTCCGCAGGCTCGCACTATTTTTGGATGGGGCAGTCTGGGGAGGAAAAAATTAAAAAAATCAATAAAACGTTATGTGTACCGAATTAAATGTTTGTGCTGCATGGAAACAGCTGTCAGTTGTAGTGCAAGATAAAGACGCAATACGCAATAAATAAATACTATTGAAAGCAAGTTACCTTTTCGTGAAATCCTCAAATTTAAAATCTGTTTCCGAGTACTGAGGACCTTCTTCTTCATCGTCATCATAGTCCTCTGAAAAGGAAATAGTTGTAGCAAATTATTGGTAAAGCAGAATAAACACTGAAGTTACCTTCTTCACTTTCTTCGAGTTGTTGTTGAGGAGCAACAGGATTGGGGTTATTTTCTGAAAAAAAAAAAAAATGGGTTATTGAATCATCATCAACTATATAGGTTTTGTTGTGAATATTTATTTTAACTGCAGGTTTCCAACAAGATTTCTGTTGAATAAAATGGTGCCTACTTATTTTAAATTTAACTTTTATATCCTAATTTAATGTGTAAGTCAATTATCACTAGTGCAGTAGAAGAGACTGGACATTTTGACTAATTAGAAAAACGAAGCTAGTGATTATTTAGTTTTTCACAAGTTTTAACGCGGCGTATTTAATGCCAAATACAGCTGCCATGATTTACAGCTTAATAATGGCAAACTGGCAATTTAATATTTCTGGTGAAAATAAAAATTTACAACGCGCTGCGTTGCAAATGCAGATTTAATTAAAACATTACATGAAATATAAAAACGGGCATGGATTGCGCACTTTATTTGCTTTAATCGGTTTTATTTGAATCGAATAAATAAAATCAACGCGCCCCGTCCACATTTATTTACATGTACTCAACATGTCAAACCGTTCATTTTAATAAAATTGATTTTATTTATGCGTTAGACGGAAAATATTAAATAGCCATTATTAAATTGGAAACACTTTTTCTATCAAATCCTGGAAAATTTAAATGAATGCACCGTAAAATATAGAGATTCAGGAAAATATGATGCAATGGAAAAACGTTAAAAGGAAATTGTTCTTTTTTCGATATCCATTTTTAATATTAGTCAGTATTTTCTGTATCTCGTCGACAAATTCTCTTCGATTTTTATTATTTGAACTACATAGTAAGGCGAGTGGAAAAAGTAACTGCATTAAAAATTGTTGCGCAGCAGAACGCGTCGAACTTAAATAGGAACGGAAAGGCTTCAAATCGTATTGAGGATAATTTCCAATTTCAATTTCCTCTAACGGAGCAAATATCGCATGTAACTTTACCCGGTTTTAATACCATACGTTTTTGAAATGAAACTTTTTCTTTTTCGTTTCAACGAATGTTTCAATTCATGTTCATTGTCTTCCTAGTCTCGCAGAAACTCTAATTATTATTAATGAATTCATATTTTTCTGTTAATTTATCATTTTAATCCGGAGTGAAGTTTATATAATTTACATTTCTGTTCATAACAGGACAAAGATGGTGTTATTAATGTTCTTTTTGATAAAACTGACGCCCTTGCTATGCAACCGCCACGTGCACACCGTAACCGATAATATTGTATGGATTTATGTACTTGATATACAGGATGTTCCAAAAGTTAACGCCAGAATAAATTTGACCTTAGTAAGTTCATGAAAGTAAAACAGCTACAAAGTTAGATATGTGTGGTTTTGTTTATAGTTAAATATTGCGTGAGAATTTTGTTATAAAAATAAAATAAAAAAATCCATGACTATCCCGATTTTTTTTTTACAAAATATCTCAGATTTTAAAATTGTTTAAAATGATTATCGTCGTACTTGTTAATGTTGCCGAAAAAACTAGATCAAAGTGCTACTTTGGCTTAAAAAATATGTATTTAGTACATATTAATACTTAATATTTTCCAATTAAAAAAAATACTGCTATTTTCCTCCAAAAGGAATTTATTTTGACTTTTAATATGTTAATATTAGCACAAGGTGATTCACAACTTATCCAAAAAAATAGATGCGGCATGAGAAATGGAGTCAATATGGTAAAATTTTGTTTTGTAAAATCCTTAGTTTCCGAGAAAAAAATTATTACATAGCTGGACAAGTGTAGTCATTCGTAATACGTGTAGAGCCACGTGGCCTCAGCGACTGAAATCCGATTTTACAGTTATCGTTGCCATAGTGTTTACAATAGTTTTTTAGTAGTTAGTGTCAAAAATGGCTTGTGTGTATAGCAACTCGGTGTTAATGGATATCGTTTTAATTTATGAAGAAGCATTTGTGTTATGGTGAAATAAGACAACATTTGTGTTAGTTCGTAGAAACCGAGTAAGACAGACCCAAATGTGACGGTGGACAAAATTTTGAACAATTGTAACATCAGGTATGCCAAATTATTTTATTATTTAAAAACACAAATTAATTTTATTAATTAATAATAACAGCGGCAAAATCAGTTGAATTTGCTGATATAAAATAGGTGCTATAAAATTCTTATTTATTCCTTTCCTTGCGAAATTCTTTCAAGTTTTTGTCCGTTTTTATCA
The DNA here is from genome assembly GCF_000390285.2 of Anoplophora glabripennis. Lineage (NCBI taxonomy): Eukaryota > Metazoa > Arthropoda > Insecta > Coleoptera > Cerambycidae > Anoplophora > Anoplophora glabripennis. Next base: position 1,681,510 of record NW_019416481.1, on the reverse strand, counting down.
CTGCCACCATGACGGTCGCGTCGTGCCAGGTCAAGTTTTACAGTGGACCAGTTTCCAATGTCGTGCAGAAGTGTATTTTTAAATCATTTTTGAACTGCCCTTTTTAATTTTTTCTTTAGAAAATTGTATTTGTAAGAGTCCCTTGTACATCCAGATTTTTTTTTTCTTTTGGATAAGTTCTGAATCACTGTATATTAATATTATATGTATTTCAACGGAAATCTGTTGTGACATTAAAAATACAATTCTTTTTCGGTGTGTTATGTTGTCGCCTATGTCACCGCCACTTACAGACTTACATTACATTTCCTTAACATTAGCTAGGTTTGACCCCCTCCCTTGTTGTTCTTGGATTAGGCTCTGTGAAGGCAGACACGCTTTCAGAACCCCTATGTTCGCAATGATGTCGATTTTGGTTCTTGTTGCTGGTTTTAAGGACACGGAATCTTCATTGGAGACTGGTGGTTCTCTAAGACCTTCCGTAATGGTCTTTGTAACATATTCATTGGTGAACCTGCAGAAGCTTCGTCGTGACTAATTCTGGTCGAGGTCTTGTTACCGGTCTTATAACGTTGGTATCGCAGCGCGCGCATTTAAGCTTGTGTAGTACAGTAGTGGGAGTGGGTAGGAGGTACAGCTTGCGTTGATGATCAATCAGTACCGTCGCGCGTGTCTCTAATCCTGTGGAGTGGGGCGGAGGGAGTGACTTTGGGTACGTCTTTAGTACCGCTGCGAGCGACTCAACGCCTGCGCAGTAAGACGGTGGGTGTAGAAACACGTTCGCCTCCGGTATCGTTAGTGCCGTTGCGTATGGTTCCAAGTTCGCAAAGAGGTGCATTATGCATTCTTCCGTCACACTTGCTTGCTCTTTAAAAGATGTAACACTTTGGATGTTGTTTAATTTACATTGATTCTCGACATCAGTGTTTTCGAAATTTATTTAACAGTAATAACCAATCTTTTTGTCATAACTTGCCGAATCTACATGGTATAGGTATGCCCCAGGGGTAAACAGAAAGTCAAGCCGGTCTTTTATTGCCCTTAACACTTGTTGAATTTTCCGTGTAGGGATGAACCTTGTATCTACTATCACCCTTGAGAGCCCGAAAAACTATGGTACTTAAATATCTTCTGTATTGTTATTTTTGTTATTTAAATAGTTTGTTTTTCCCTTTTATTTACAGTACATATTTTGAATAAATTAAGGTTAACAAATTTAACAAATCAACTGTCAAAGTAGGGAAAAAAATTATGAGAAATTTATTTTGCAATGCACTATTTAACAAAATATACAGTTTTGTAGCTGTGGTACTCAAAATATTGACTTAATGTAGCAATGTTCGCAAATTTAAGAAAGTGTCTATATCTCGAAAACTAGGAGGCTTTCAGTAAGGTTGAATTTAGTGAATAGGCCTTATTATCCCTTGTCGGCTTATAGTTTCTCTTATAGTTTCGAACTAAATTAAGCCACCTTCAGGACCCCACACATTATTTTTTATTATCACATACAAGTAACATTACATTCCATCGAAAATTAATTGAAATTTTATCATTTTAACAGTTCAACTGTGAAATCTACTGCCAACTCTGTGGAGCTGCATGTATCTAGGATCGTTAGCTCTAACGATGTAATGTTAAATTCCCTAGTGTTGCACTTTTCTCGGCAGCAAAATGGTGTGTGATTCATTAAAATCATCCCAATTTAAACGAACAGCGCGAAAAGCGGAATCACGTTCATTAAAATTAAACCAAAGAACGAAACTGCTGCGGTCGGATTGCAGATACATTTTAAATTATGTGTGGTAATGGAAAACGCCACGAAAGAATACGTTCATTATTCCGGGTCCATACTGACATGAGCATTGTTAGCCATGTGTTCATGTAGTAACGTTCGCTAATCAAAGTTAGCGAATATTGTTCGGGCATGTTAGTTAACAAGAGACATCTACATTAAAATGAGCCATTTTACCAATACAGCCGATAGTTGATACAGTCATTCAAATGAGAAAATTAATGACGTGACTATAGCATGATACTTACTCTGATATAAGTTTTAGCATGTGATATCGCATATCTTAAATTTAACGAACATTGATATCAGCATTTGTAATTTAACAACGCTCCTCAGTTTTAGCAGTTGAAAATATTAGTGTCTCCAGAAATGCAACAGAATATCGTAACGCCACTTCGTAGCGTAACATGTCGCGCTGATGTCGACGGCATACTGTAACAAAAATATCGGTTGTCGGTTTTGTAGTGGCGCATCGAAGAAATGTTGCGTTCCCATGTCACGCCTATGTTTTATCTGCCTGGACGTGACACGTATCATCACAGCGTTCAATCAGTACAGATTGAATGCAAACATGGAGTAGTCACAGAAAAAAGCTTTATGTAACCGTAGAAGTTCGTGGCAGTGATAAGAGTTGATGTTGCTAAAAAATTTCGACCGAGAGGTCTAAAAACTAGAATCTTAGAGCTTCAGAATGCTTTTTTTTTAATTCCGGATACGAACATTTTTCTCCTAAATACAGTTTGTTAAAAATCACGGAAAAATTTCGGAAATTCTTTTGACCCTTTAATTTTTTTGCATTAGTTCAATAAGAATCCCTGTCTCCGTAAATCTATGTAAACCTTTGTGTATAGCATATTGTTGCGCGAAGCGGTTGCATTGCGATGTTGTGTTGCACGGATACGCACTTTTAGTAATGAACATACTTTTGTGCGTATTTTTTTATATAAAAGCTCTAGCATTGGCTAGTGATTTACATGTACAAATAAAATTGCATTTTCAACAAACGTCTAGCCATAAATGAAATAGTCAATATTGTTATTCCATATTTTAAATACTTAACTTATTTGCTATCTCCTACTTTCTTTCAGTAATCACTGCATTACAATTCTCTTTTCTGTTATTAACTTGTTCGCATTTCAGGGTAAAACTATATTTTTCATTTTTAAATTTCCATTTGCCCGTAATGGCACCATCTCAAAAGTATTCCAGACTCGGCTTTAATCTTGCTCGAGCGGATGAGTAATGGCAAGTGTTTTTTTTTACATAATAATTCACCTTTCTAGTTAACAGAAGCGGGTCGGAATTATTCCGTTTAAATCGAGTATAAACATGATACATTCGAAAGAAATTACATTCGTCGGAATTAAATGAACGCTCTTCCACAGGGTGGATAATTTAAAAGGAAAAAGGGAACTCTTGTTTCCTTTTTTCGAGACCTTCGAAATATTTCGTGAATGTTTCTGAGATTACTATAGAGCGTATATACCAGACTATGTCATTGAGACTTGTATAAATGCAATTGTAACAAAGCCGGGACGAGTGGTATTTTATTTGTTAGTTCTCGGAACGAAGGGGCCAAAAAGTAAAATATTTCAGTCAACACTAATTTATCGGAAAGTGAATGGCTCTCAAGTAGGTATGGCGTTGTCCTTCGGCGAAATTTAGCAATATTTTTTGAACAAGTTCACTTAGAGTCGGGGCCATGTGACAGTCATCTATTGCGTCTGGGAGGCGCCATTGTAGAAACCCATATTTTTAATAACGCGCGAAATCACGAGAAGAGCGTAGAGGTTCCAAAGTAGAATTAAATCAAATTGTGAAACTGATAATTGAAAAAGGAAAGTAAAATAGCTGTTTTTTTGACGGATTTTCCAAGTTATACGAATAGATAAAATGAGATCGACTAATCCGTCTCGTATTTGCTACACGGAGTCGCTAGAGGAAGGCTAGGATTACTTGTAAGTCACATAATCATTTATATAAATGTAAATTCAGTCCATTAGACAACCATTAACATGACATAGTTATGCCAAAGCATCCCGACATTCAGGGTTCCCGCCAGTAAGATAAGAACAGAAACGTCTGGACCCAAGAAAGGGGCGTGTCGAAGCGAAGTGTCGCTATGGATCGCGCATTCCCTGAATCTCGGTACGCTGATAATTAAGAAATAACCCGTCAGGTTACACAATTAATAGGTATAATATATTTTTGTATTTCATTTAACATTATTTTTTCTATTTCACCTTCAATAAAATATTTGTAAATTATTTTTGTACAGAGATCTTGAAAATACAAATTTTGGAAATTGTACCTTTGCTACTTTGAAATTTAAACCAAAATATACAACAATTTTGGAAATATTTAAAATGCAATAATTTCACTTCTGTTTTGAAGATTAAATACAAAGTGTACTATTTCACGAAAACGCGAATTTTATACAGGGTGTTATTTAAAATAAAAAAGTTACGGTCGTTTCCGGTTAAACCGGAAATGAAAGAATTTTAATATTAGGCTCAATTTAATGTAGTTTAGGTGTATATCAGATACCCCAAATTTCAAATTTATGATTTTTCAAGTAATGGAGATATGCCATTGGAATAATAGAATTGAGACATCTGGTATATTTTAAATCTGTTTTCATTTATTCTCCATTACACACCTACAGGGGACAGAGAGCATTAAGGGCAATATTAGTTTGCTAAATTTTGTGTAGGTTGGCGCCCTAGTCTTTAATTTCTTTTAATGTTTCCCATTTGGTCACATATTCACTGAAGTCACATTAAGTCACAATTCTTTGCCTCTGCTAAAGAGCTACCGTTTGCCATTTTATAAAGTTGACATTAAAATATGTTATAAAACTTTTATCATAAAATTTTAAACTGTTAATTTTAAAGGAGACTAGTAATATAACCCCTCAAACTAACTTTTTGCCCCACTTCTGATCCTTCATTATACTTTTCTATTTAATTAAGTATTCGGTTCTGTAGAAACAAACCAAACACTAGCATTCAGTCCACCCTGTACACCCTCCATCCACTTAATCCCGACCGCCGCCAGGCTAATAAGAGGTATATTCGCGTGTTTATATTCTTCCATTCGGCAGGGTATTACCGTTAAATTTAATCAAACTGCAGTTGCATGACGACGGCCCCCGAGGGCATTTTAACGTTGAAGGTGCGCGTTTGGGGGAATGAAGCTATTTTTCTGAAATATGACGCTATCAGATTGTAAACGGCTCGGGAGGCGCATTAGCATTTTAAAACGGCATTAGGCGTTATCGCGCGTGAGGGTGGAGGGAGCGAGGCGCGGGATATCTTCGGCGATGTCTAATCAGAATTAAGTCACAACGCGGTGGGGGAGCGATATTTCGGTACCTCATGATGCTTAATTAAGCTATTAAGGCAGTCATAAAAAATTTTGAAAAAATGAATGAAAAAATAAAAATTATGGGCGTCCATGAACGAAAGACTATATGGCGTAGGTGCAGAGACCACTATAGAACGTCTCAGAGCACTACAACGAACATCAGAGGGATCTAGGGGCTCTAATAGCAGGTCTGCCCCCACAGAACCTAGTCCGAGATCAACAAGGGCAATACAATGTTCTGTAAAGGGTCAAAGGTAAAAGGGTAACTTTTACTTATAAAACTGTCTACAACGCCAGGATAGAGTTTATATCATTCATGTATTAATCATATAAACAAAATCCCAAAATTTTGTTACCTTTTAATTGATGCGAAGATCGAATATATTCCTGATGTAGAAAATAATATGGTTACTTCCTGTAAATTACGATTAAGTCAACGAAGAGCGTTATGATTTTATTTTTGTCACAATTTTCATCATTTTTATTAAGTATTTAAATTTTCTTGTATTAACTCAGCATCATGAGTATTATCCACAAAAGAAAAAACTTTAAGGTCGCTAGCGTACATTAAATATTTGGAAAACTTAAAACATTTAGTTACATCATACACATACACATTACAACATATTTGTTAAATAACAAAGGACCTAAGCACGACCCTTGGGGGACTCCCCAGGTTACTAATAAAGAATCACAAGAATACTGACCGATTCTAACAGCTTAATATTTATTTGAAAGTTACTACTGAAATAAATGAAGTAAAGACCCACTCACACCAACTTCAACAAATTTATTTAAACATAATCCGTTGATTTATCTTATCAAAAGATTTACTGTGTTCATATTACAAAGGGATATATCCTGGTTAGATAAACAGATTACTATTTACAGATTTTTTTTATAACCCTATGTAGTTTTTAAAAGTAAATTTAAAATATCCTAATATGATAAATCAGGGAGAATAGATCCAAAAAGTTTGGCTACAAATAGTACATAATTTTGCTGCTGGACGATAGTTTTCAATAGTGCTGGCAAAAACCGGAAAAAGTGAAACCGGTTAACCGGGTTCCGTAAAAACCGATTTCAGATAAAACCGGTTAGTGGAATAGTTGCTAAAACCGGTTATTTGAATAACCCGTTATTTGAATCGCCAAAACCGGATATCTAAAAATCGGTGCTTTACAAAGACAGACCCGGAGAAATTATCTAAAAAAAAAGGTCTTTACAAAAATCTGGAAGTCAAATTTGTTTACGAAGAAATCGATCTCCAAAAAAAAAGGTCAATTGCAATCGGACAAATCGATGTCTAAAAAAAAAGGAAGTAGATCATCGAATAATCGGTTATTTAAATAATCGGATATTTGAAGATTCGAATAACCGAATAACCGGTTTTCGGATATTTGAAGAATCGAATAACCGAATAACCGGTTTTCGAATTTCATAAAAATCCGAATTATCCGAAACCGGTTAACTGACTATCCAAAAAACCAATTTCAGTTGCCAGCACTAGTTTTCAATAAAATGTTTATTGAAATGTATGTTAAAATAGAAATAATGCTCTCTTTAAGTCGTTTCAATTCCATGATAACCTGTTTTTTTCTTTTTTCAAGTTTAAACTAGATGCATTGGATGTATTTATTATCCCATTGGAAATATTTTACTTGTAAATTGGTTCTCTAAAGAGATTATTCCTCTGGGCACTAAATTCATTTGCGGCATCTGAACTCAAGTCGACGTAGGTATTCTCTTAATTCTATGGATGTACTATACAAGTATATTCTTATACTGACATCTTTATTATTAGGAGTCAAATTAGCTTGTCGGGAGTGACAGGGAATGCAGGGAAGGGCGACAAAGGGGGGTGCAATTTAACGCGGAGGGTGAATAGCTAAGGATCCGCGTAAAAGAAGTAATTGATTCAAATCACTTAAGTGAGACCGTACCGAGACGAATAAAACATAAAATTGGCGGCGGCCCGTAACCGCCCACCCTTTGACCTAATAAATTAAGTGCATAGTTTTAATGGGGTGTATGGGGCGAGTTTCCTTGTTTTAATGGACACCACCGCTTTTTTAATTAGTGAATTAAAGCGGGTCCGTGCGACCGTGTAGAAATGTAATTAAAACGTTAAGGTTTAATTTTTTTAATTACGATGGGGAATTTTCGTCGCGCAAAAAAAATCTGTAATTTTAGTCTCACGAGAAACAGAAATTTTTGTCTAAAGCGCGATGTCTTACTCAATTCTTTCCGAAAATTTTTAATAACTTTTAAATTTAATAAATTATTTTATATAACAAATAAACATGAAATATTAATGTTCTAACGAATCATGTAATTTGAAATACAAACACTTACTTCTAGGAAATAAATTTATTCCATAAAAATATACACTTCTGCAAAAAATTAAGGGAGCAAACAAATTTTTCGAATTTTTAGTGATTTTTCAGAATGCTGTATCTCAGTTAAAAATGATCGTATCAAGGTTTTAAAAAAAAGCATTTTAAAGCGCCGAATGTCTAGTTTCCAGATTTCTTAGCTCAAAATTTTTAGGAGCGATAGTCATCGCGAAATTCTAAGAAATAAGACTAAAAAAATTTTTTTTCAATTTTTTGCGTTTTTTTTCTCTGTCCACGGGCTTGGAAAATTTTTTTACACAAAGATCATGATATCGACTTGATAGCCTGTTCATTCAGCTTTAATTTCTTTTTTTAAATTTTTCTCTACGTTAATTTGACTCGGAGATATTCGACTACGAATACAAAAGCATCCTTTTGGCTTTAACCATCGATATCTCAGCAACTAATGATCAGACAGAAAATTGACGGGCAGTTTCGAAATCTCAAATAAACTTCCTACAAGGCTATGTAGCGTTCTTGGAAGAAAAAAATTTTCTTTCATCCACATTAACTTGAAAAAAGTGACTTTTTGACTTGTTTTGTTAAGTCGATCGCATCTTTGCTAATATCGATGTAGAGTCTAATGCTTGTACGAATTTTTACACCTCGATGTACCCCCAATAGCTCCGTAAATTGGCAGATCTATCTATCGAACGGTTTTTCCGCACCGTTTAATCAAAATTTCAGAAAAATTTAAAGGAGCAAAATTTACATTTCTGAGCACCCTGAAACGTTCGTAAAAATGAAAAATTTGTTTTTTTTCAATTCTTTCACAATTGGGCATTTTTTGCTCATTGAATTTGAAAAAAAAATTTTTTTGAAAAATAAAACTTTTTTTTTAATTTTTGAAAATTTACTCTTCTTTAATTTTTAACAACTCAAGATAAAAATATTGAGTCATTTTTGAAGCGATGTACTGTTTCCGTACCGTAATTTCCTTTATTTTGAATTAACGAAATTGATTAAAAGTTGATAAATAAAATAAAAATAATAAATGCCGTCTAGGCATGACAAAAATTAAGCCTACAAAAACTTTTGATTAATTGTTTTCACTAGAATTACAAAAAATATTGTTAGTTTTGAAAAAACTGTTGGTTGGTTCCTTTGAATCAAGGATAGAGTTTAAAAAAAAACTGTTTTTTTCACACTTGTTAGCTTCGTAAGAAAGTTTAGGATAATACGCACTATTTTTTCGCAGATCGAGGACTACCAATCTTGGGGGTATCAACTTTTAATCAATTTCGTTAATTCAAAATAAAGGAAATTACGGTACGGAAACAGTACATCGCTTCAAAAATGACTCAATATTTTTATCTTGAGTTGTTAAAAAATAAAGAAGAGTAAATTTTCAAAAATTAAAAAAAAAGTTTTATTTTTCAAAAAAATTTTTTTTTCAAATTCAATGAGCAAAAAATGCCCAATTGGTGAAAGAATTGAAAAAAAATAAATTTTTCATTTTTACGAACGTTACAGGGTGCTCAGAAATGTAAATTTTGCTCCTTTAAATTTTTCTGAAATTTTGATTAAACGGTGCGGAAAAACCGTTCGATAGATCGATCTGCCAATTTACGGAGCTATTGGGGGTACATCGAGGTGTAAAAATTCGTACAAGCATTAGACTCTCCATCGATATTAGCAAAGATGCGGTCGACTTAGCAAAACAAGTCAAAAAGTCACTTTTTTTCACTTTTTTCAAGTTAATGTCGAGGATGAAAAGAAATTTTTTTCTTCCAAGAACGCTACATAGCCTTGTAGGAAATTTATTCGAGATTTCGAAACTGCCCGTCAATTTTCTGTCTGATCATTAGTTGCTGAGATATCGATGGTTAAAGCCAAAAGGATGCTTTTGTATTCGTAGTCGAATATCTCCGGGTCAAATTAACGTAGAAAAAAATTTAAAAAAAGAGATTAAAGCTGAATGAACAGGCTATCAAGTCCATATCATGATTTTTGTGTAAAAAATTTTTCCAAGCCCGTGGACCGAGAAAAAAAACGCAAAAAAAATGAAAACCAATTTTTTTAGTCTTATTTCTTAGAATTTCGCGATGATTATCGCTCCTAAAAATTTTGAGCTAAGAAATCTAGAAACTAGACATTCGGCGCTTTAAAATGCTTTTTTTAAAACCTTGATACGATCATTTTTAACTGAGATACAGCATTCTGAAAAATCACTAATAATTCGAAAAATTTTTTTTCTCCCTTAATTTTTTGCAGAAGTATATATATTGTCCTAAAATATGAATTTTGTCCCATCATTTTGGGACACACTGTATGTTACTACTTAATCCGCAATCACGAGTAGTCAACGGTGCATGTAGAGTAGAACAACATCAGACATTACTGTGCGTGTATAGTGTGAATGTGCTTTATTATGGATGAAATCGATAGTTTATTTTCCCAGTGAGCTATGAAAAGCTTCAATGAGAATTTCACGCTCAATTTAAATGTAAATTAGTTAACAGGGTTTTAATCAAAACTGAGGTATTGGCGTCAGTTTACAAAAATTTATTTATTGTCAGTCATAAAAATACTTTTTTATTAAAATTTTTCTTCTCTTTTTACTAAAACATATCAATATGTCAAGACGATTTTTTGAAGTAAATAACTGAAAACGAAACATTGACATTATGTAAACACCAATTAAATTGGTGTAAGTAAATATCAATTCATTTTAACTGTTAATTTTTTAGAATCAGTGTTTATCAACTGAAGAAATTTTTAATTCGCCATATTCAAATAAATGAAATAATTAGCTCTAATAAATATTTCTCCCAATTAAATCCTTTCCTCAGTGTAGGGGTATCCTTTTCAAACAACTGCAAATAATTATAATCCTTAAATATCCTTCATGATAATCTCTCTGGGAACCTAAATTATAAAGACTAAAATAAATATGAAACGTTCAAGAAAATCCAAACAGAACTATGGGAATATTCCCACGAGAAACAGCTTTTATTTTCGAATTAATTTAAACCTAAGCTCTGTAAAAGCCGTATAAGTTGCATTTCCTCTTACTGGCGTTGAAAATATTCAAAAATAAATATATTTATATAAACGGATTATAACGAATCCTAGCTTAACAGTTCGAGCAAAGAGAGGGAATTCCATGAAATGTATAGCAGAAATATATTAATTTATGTATCATGGCTGAATTTGTGTTGGCCTTTGTCCAAGGCTGTGTTACAGCTATTAGAAATGAGAAAATAATTTCTCTGAAGACTTGCAAAGTTATTTAATAGTAGCAGTTTCTTTCCTACAATATCGTTAGTTAAAAATCTTTATGATGCCATTAAACTCTATAAAAACATCCTAATTTAAGGGTATATCTTTTGTAATAACTGTTGTGCGTTGCCTCATTTCCCAAGAATTAAAATCTCGCTTAGAGCGGAGAAAGCTACATCGTCTGTATTCGTGGAATTCCACTGAAGATTGTAATTTATGTTCAAGATCTGAGTTAGCAAACCAATTGTAGACGTCGGCCCCATATGGCACTAGTCTGTAAATAGCTTCTTATTACATATACGCGATCTGAAAGGAAAATTTGATAGACGTGTTTCATTGTGTGACAGTCTAAGCTCTGTAAGTATGTCTATATACTAAATCTGCGATTTACAAAACGTAAAAAATAAGAAAGCCACGGGAGGAATTTGAATACCGTCTACGTGTTATCCTTTGGGGGAGATTGAGTTTCAATTTAGATAGGGCGTAGGCAAAAAACTTAACTGAAAATTGATTTTTACCTTTTTTTAAAGATGTTATCCAAGCTAGGAAAAAAAGTAGATCCAATACGTGATTCATTTAAAACTTTCGTTACTCTTTTTTTGTCTTCAACTGTTTCAAAGTTTGAATGTTCCATTAACGTTACACTTTGGTTGATACATGGTCAACGGATGGAAAAGAAAAGATATGGATAAAATATAGAAGATGGACTAAACTGAGTTCTTAAAGTAAGTAATAAAATATTTGAGGAAATGACGAAGATTCCTGACAGTCTATCCATCCATTTTGAAGGCTAAAGTAGAAAATTATTATTGTGTGAGATGTTTTGAAAATCGCCAACTCCAAAACGTCTCCGACTGCGTTGGTTGAATCAAAATTTTTACCCATGTTTCTAGTCCAAATGTCGAAATTTTCTATATTCAATAACACAATTTGTAAATTGTTGCAAACTCACGCTCAAATCTAGATCATCAATCTAGCTTTCATATTATACAGCGTGTTAGAAGTTTGACTGCCTAAACTCAACCAATCCCCAGAAAAAAAACTTGATGTACAAAAGTTCGATTAATTAAAGAACATTGACATAACTGTGTGCATAGAATACCATAAAATACAATCTTTATCACTTTTTTAACTTCTTTATGCTTAATTCTCAAAAATAATTAGCGCTGTAATAAATTTAAAATTCGATAAACTTCATATCGAGCAATGTGACAACGGCGCGGCGGTTAACACGAGGTACTAAGGTGTCCAATAACCAACAACGCAACGCAATTCAGTTGGTATCTGGAATTCGACAGTCGAAGACTTGCGAGAATGAATTTTTGCTGCTGCCCATCAAATAAGGATAAATCCGGGTGTTTTCCAGCGACTAGTGCGCGAAAATTGGATTCGAAGGTGTCGTGCATGCATCGAAAATAGGGGTGGACATTTTGAGCATATGTTGTAGTTTGTTTTGTACTTGTGCGTTTAAAAATGACTGAATGTTTGCTTTTTGGTAAATACCTAAATTATTTTTAATACCTATGATTATTTGGACGACGTGAATCTTTGGGTACTTTAATTACATATTTTTCAAATTCATAATTCGATTGAAAGTTCCTGTTTTAGGAGATTCATAATTACTAAAATGCGAGTGAAAATTTAATCTTCGTACTTCGTTCGTAATGTATACATTTTAGTTTATTTATTTAAAAACTGTTAAACAATTGTCTTGAAATTTACTAAATGTTTCGCAGTAATAGTTGTTTACATTTTTGTTATTCCGTAGGACAAGTCTGCCGCATGCACAAATGCTGTACTCGCTGTATTTTGAAAACTGTTAATCTTACACCCCTGTAATATACAACTTTTTTGTTCATTTATGATTACTCTTATCTCATGCTGAAGTAATGACTTCTTACACCATGTATAGTTCAAAACAAAACACTAATAAAAATAGATAGCTTTTGTACGACATACATGTTATTTTAAAGTCACCATATTTGTTTGATGTTATAGGCCAATCATTATAGCTTTTTTTTCGGGGAAAAAATACTATTAGAAGTTTCTCTGCGGAATATTGTTCAGAAACGTATTATAAATAAAATATCAAAAAATCAACTCGAGACTAGTTGAGAAACTTTGTTAAAATAATGGTCAAAATTATGGAAAACTGGTTTTTCGACTGGCGTAAAAAAACTGTTATTCATAGAGAAAAAAAGGTTTATACAAAAATGGTAGGTATTAAATAAATCTGTAAAATGAGACAAGTCCGATTAAATTCCGATAATTCGTTTATGCGCAAGAGCTCAAAAATGGTCGAAATTGCCCGCTTTTTTCAATTGCTAATAATTAATGCAATTTTCATCGCAGCCACTTGTAATTCAGGATTTTTTAAGCCTTTTGCACCCTTAATAAGTGGTAAAAATTTCAGCCCAAAAACTTCATTAGCTTGGCGTTGGCGGAATTTGTTATCTAAGAAGATGCTATTTTCAATTCATTTTACCCAAGCTCACAGGCGTTGTAGGGTTTCGATCATTAGTTGTTTTTGTACCTAAATAGTTGTATTGACATATGCATTTACTGATAATTTAATTTTTCAAATTTAATCTGTTTAAAAATGACTTTGAAAAAATGTTAATATTTATTAAATCGTTAAGCGCGCATGCTAAGCCTCGCCCTCCCCACTCGTTCGCTAGACCAAGTAATAGAACGCATCGCCGTTATCTTCTTTTTCGAAATTAAATAGTTGAATTCACCTTAATGTTAATGTAGGACATGAAAATATAGCTCTTAATGTATATTCTCTCCAAATTTCGGCTCTTAATATTAATAATTAAGGTCACTGCGACTAAATAAATAAAAAAAATTATCTCAGCTTCTAATCAACTTACAACAACGATTTTTTTTTAAATTCGAAGAAAACTAAAGTAAAGAGGTTACTATTTTATTTTATAATAATTACCTATCTTAACAATTTAATAAATATTAACATTTTTTCAGTAAATTTTAAACAAATTCAATTTGAAAAACTAAATTCTCAGTAAATACCTATGTTAATACAACTATTTAGGTAGAAAAACAACTAATGATCAAAACCCAAAACGAAGTAGACAAGGACGTATTTAGGAAAGTTATAAATACGATGTTTATTCAACCATTTCGTCACTCGAATAGATAATATTTAATCGCAGAAAAAGACTAATTATATTAACGCTATTTACCCGCAACCAAATGATCACCTTGCACAGTTTAAATTTAAGCAAAATCCGATCCTAATCTGAACGAAGTTCAGCGGAGCAGCTGTATGAATCGAGCAAATCGAACCATGTGGTCCTTATGCTCGAGATATTTAGGGTCTGATAGGGTTCGTGGTGAGTACCCAATTAATAAAAGTGACACGTATAAAGAGTTACACACTTCCGGCGGGTGCGGTAGTGTGGAAATTTGCTTTTAAATAAGATTTTCCACCTTTGACATAATGAGATTTGATAACAATGCATAGCCCAGTTCCCAATTGTGCCGTTGTATGAGATCACACTGGCTTGTCCAGCGGCGGGGTATGAAAAATTCTGAAAAAAAGGTTAACAATCAGGGTCAAAGATGACCCTAAATCAAAGTCACGCCCTGTTTAAAGTAGTTAAGAGAAATTTACTCGCTTCAGCTTGTACGTTAGAAGAGGATTTTGTTTAATATCGCTGCCAACACTAATTAATAGTAAGACACGTACAAGACTAGAGGCCCTGTTAGGGGTAATTAATGGCCAATTTTCCCAGATTATAAGTTTGACCGCAGCTGGATAACTCTCTCCGGCGCAGCAAATTGCAAGCACTACAGGCCTGGTAATTATGAAAAATCATATCGGGCTTCGAATATACAGTTCGGTTAGTTTGCAAGTTTCATATATGCATTAAGTTGGAGGAGCGCAAATTGGTCAGCAAAGTGGAAACTTTGTTGATTAATTACTTGCGGCGAATTTTCCACTAATAATGCTCCCATCTCTGGCAACTCCTGTGAAATTCAACTCCCGGAATAAAAACGCGCACGGAACTCCGGGTCAATTATTCTCCTCGGCAATTCGTGTACTTCGCATCTTGTCAATTTAATGGAACGCTTTAATATTTCATAAATCCTTCGCCGAGAGTTCGGCGGATAAATATTTTATGTCGTACGTTATTTCTGTCATATCCCGGCGAAAATACGAGAGGTTTATTTAAAGTATGTTTACTTATGGTGGGCGGGATTCTGCGTTCGCAGACGAAAAATGTGATTTTGGATCTCGAAGTCGGATATAAAATTAATCATTTCGGGAAATGCTCGGTCGCTCCCAAATGTTCCGTCGTTGTGAAACTGTAAGGGAAGATATGAGCTTACAGTTAAATTAATGTGTTTGCCATTAAACATATTAATCCAAATTTTTCAATAACAAACGCCTTGATAGAAACCTTTTTCAATTGCTACATATTAAAGATATTAATGATATAAGTTTGGTTATTAGGCCAGTCAAATTGTCGAAAACACCTCGTTTTTTGCCAAATTTTAGTTCAGTAGACAGACATGCATAAATTAGGAAAAACTACTTTTCTCCAACTGAATCTTAATTTTCAAAAGGGCGTCTAAATTTCGCAAAAAACGGTTTTTTTTTTCATTTAAAAAAACATTTTAAAAAAAATGTTTTTTGGACAAAACCTTTTGTAACAAAAATTTTGAGCCCAGTCCGATGTCAATTGATAAGCAAATATATTGCAAAAAATGGCTAAAAATCGCATTTTTTAAAAACTTATATTTCTAAAACAAAAACAGATTTCTGCCTCCTCTCCTTTCTGCCAGAACTCTGCTCCTGTTGGTCGTAGGACATTTTTTAATTTCGTGAAAAAATGTCACCTTTCAAATGACAATAATGCCATTCCGATTAAATTTCAACGATAAGAGAAAGATCTACATTTTTGGACCCGAAAAAAGAAGTCAACATTTCGGTAGATTTTTCGTATATTTCCAATTATTCTGCAATATACGCACAATTTGCACAGGAAAATACAACTTTTAGAGAAAATGTTAAGCCCAAGATGGGTCACGTTAGTGGATTACTGTAAGATTTATTAAACACTTGAAAAAATTATTTTTTTCGAAAACCTCAATTTTTGCAAAAAGTATCAAATATTTTGCAATTTTACAAAAATGCACTTATTCTACTTGCCAAGGACTACATATTCTGAAAGTTTCGTAAAAAAATCTTTTTTTGTTTTAAAAATATAGAAGTTTTAAAAAAATGCATTTGTCTAAAACATTTTTTTCTAAAATATTTATTTTTTTTAATGAAAATACATTTTTTTTTGCGAACTCTGAACGCCATTTTGAAAATGAAGCCCTAACATTCAGCTGGGGTAAAGTAGTTCATTCAATTCTAAGGAATTTTTCCTAATTTTTACATGTCCTTGTTTACTGAACTAAATTTTAGCACGTAAAAATCTAATTTGATTGGACTATATGGAATGTTTAACGAAACGAATTGGTGTTTTGTTGAGCCGTAATCAAACGTCTATTGTTCAATATTTTACTTTCTGGCTAAATAATAGTTTTAATTTAATTAATGCAATATTTTTTTTTAATAAATTTAAGATGTTAATAATTAATATTATAAAAAGTGACTGTAGAACTCGTTGCAATGTCTTTTATTACAAATAACCCATTTGACCGTCTGGCTGATCAACAGCTACTTCAATTGGTGTGTTAAAAAAGGCGACAAAATAAATCTCGACAATTATCGACAAATAAGCTTGATGCCCGTTTGCGTCAAGATTTTTGCAAGAACTATAGTGTCCCAAATGAAGAATTTTTCCTTATTTGCTTATTTTTTTTTGTGTAGGTTGGCGCCCTTTTAAAATATTTTAACTTCCCCTTAACGTTCTCCTCAAACTGACAAATATATATATAAAACATAAACATAAAACACACCACAGAAATGAGACAACCCCCAAATCCAAAAGCCAAAGGCTTGTGCGGAAGGGGGCTACACTTGAAAAAACGCGGACAAACACCCATTATCCATCGACATTGCCAGTGCCGACACCGGGGATCGAACCCGGACCAGAGTAGGAAGCCTAGCCGAGAAATGCTTGCCACCGCACTCTCGACCGACTGCGCTACCGTGGCGCATGTTGTGAATCAATTATTAGAACCGACCCACTGCCCATTGCCGCCGCTATAGAGAGCTGCCGTTCGCACTTTATAGTTTGAACCCAGAACGAACGCTATAAGTTCATCACCCACGTGGACACTGATGCAAGCTATCACGGGTGCTTGTATGAGGACATCAGCAAGTTATTTTAGTGACATTAAACAGAGGCGACCAGTTACGCGACAATCAGATCCAATGGCGTAAGGAACATTTCAAGTGGGTGGGTTACGGTACAGAAGAACCTTATCAGGAGAGAATATTTATTCGGTCTAGACGGCTTTGAAAAAACGGGCGGTCGCCGATTCCACATTACAGATATAATAAGGCTAATAACGGCGCGTAACAAAGGGGAACCCCCGGGGAGCGCCCGTTCATTTCCCTACGCCGCCCTTCCATCGATACAAATTACAAAATAACGAATTAAAAGGCAAACACGGCGGCACATCCCCATCGGGTATCGTAACCAAATGTTTGCCGTGACGGAAGGGGCGCCCTCGCCCTCGCCCCGTCCCATTTCATATTTTCACACTTCTTTGTGTTCGTTTACGGAACAAATGACGCCGCCTGTCTGTGGAAACGCGATAGCGGCCTGTTCTGATAATTTCGAATTTATCGCGTAGTAGACAACTAATTTAATAGTCGACATAAATCAGAGGTGGCGGCGGGCGCGGCCCGGCGGCGGTCTCAGGCAGTGAATATCGCGGGGGGCGACTATCAAATTTTTAACGTCGTACAAAGTGCTTTTTTAGATGGCTGGCTGGCTTTTTGTGGAAGGGCGAAATGGGCGGTGACTATTAGACGCCTTCACTTTACCCATCCTTGTCTATCATATGGATTTCTATGGCTTACTTTATCGCTCTCACGTAACTTCAGATAGACCATCGGTACTTTCCTACCCTGTATATGTAACTGCTTCGAGGTTTTCGACGTACGTATTTTGAAATAAATCTAAACTTTCTCGATGTCTAACCAATACCTCGAAGTTTTCGAACTAAAGCCGTTTTTTTCTATGCGCTTTGACCAAATACTTCGAAATATTTCGAATATTTCAAAGTTTTGGATGTATCTCGAAGCAATTCCAGGTTTTCCCCCATGCGTACTTCGAAGATTGCCGATATATTTTGAAGTTATGTTGTTTTTTTTTGGATGGATTTCGAATATTTCGAGGTTTTCGACGTAGCTTGAAGTAATTTCGGGTTTTTTCTATGCATTTTGGATACTTCGGAGTTTTCAACTTATTTTGAAATAATTCCAGATTTTTCTTCAATGCATTTGGAATGCTTTGGAATTACCGATTTATTTTGAAGTTATCCTGTTTTTTCGATGTATTTCGAATATTTTTAGTTTCTCGACGTACCTTGAAGTAATTTCTATGCATTTTAGATACTTCGAAGTTTTCGACTTATTTTTAAATAATTTTTAAGTTTATTTCAATGCATTTGAAATGCTTTGGAGTTTCCGATTCATTTTGAAGTTATTCTATTTTTAAGCATTTCGAATATCTTAGTTTTTTGACGTATCTTGAAGTAATTTCGCGATTTTTTCAATGCATTTGGAATGCTTTGAAATTTAGGATTTATTTTGAAGTTATTCTGTTTTTTATGCATTTCGAATATTTTTAGTTTTTGACGTATCTTTGAAGTAATTTCGCGTTTTTTTTCTATGCATTTTGGATACCCCGAAGTTTTCGACTTATTTTTAAATAATTGTAAGTTTTTTTCAATGCATTTGGAATGCTTTGGAATTTAGGATGTATTTTGAAGTTATTTTGTTTTTTTATGCATTTCGAACATTTTTAGTTTTTTGAAGTATCTTGAAGCAAATTCGCGTTTTTTTTTCTAAGCATTTTGAATACTTTGAAGGTTTCGACTTATTTTTAAATAATTGTCAAGTTTATTTCAATGCATTTGGAATGTTTTGGAATTTCTATTTATTTTGAAGTTATTGTTTTTTTATGCATTTCAATATTTTTAGTGTTTTGACGTATCTTGAAGTAATTTCGTGTTTTTTTTTCTATACATTTGGAATGCTTTGGAAGTTCCGATTTATTTTGAAGTTATGCAAGTTTTTTCGATGCATTTTGAATACTTTTTAAGTTTTCTATGTGTCTACAAGTAACTCCAGATGTTTTCGCAGTTTTCAAGGTGTTCGAAGTATTCCAGGTCTTTTTCTATGTATTTTAGATACTTCCAAGTTTTTAACATATTTTGTTTGTTGTTTGTAAGTTATTCCGGCCTTTTCGTTGTATTTCAAGTACTTTACAGTTTTCGATGGATCTCGCAAGTAATTCCAGGTTTTTCGACATACCTATACTTCAAAGTTTTTGACATATATTGAAGTTGTTCTGTTTTTCGATGTATTTCGGATAATTCGAAATTTTCGACGTAACTTGATGTAATTGTGGTTTTTTTTCGATGCATTTGGATACATTGAGGTTTTCGACGTATACTGAAACAATTCCATTCCAGGTTTTTTCGATGCATTTTGAAACTTCTGAATATTTCGCAGTTTTCGATGTCTCGCTGTAATTCCAGGTTTTTTCGATGTATTTAATATTCTTCGAGGTTTTTGATACATTTCGGAGTAATTTCAGTTTTTTTTCAATGTATTTGGATATTTTGATGGTTTCAATGTAATTTGAAATTATGCCAGGTTTTTTCATAGGTATTTCGGCGCAGGTTTCCGAAATATTTGTGGATATGAATAGAAGTGGTCATTTCGAAGTTTTAACACGCGCGATTGCTTGCGTGTGTAAGGTACCTAGCCGAGTAATCCGGTCGTGCTGCAGGTCTATAAATCGCAATAGCGCTTCAACAAGTAACAATAACCGTGTGTGCACATGTTGCACCGTAATGTAATCCAACGCATGACACACGATTCCGGCCAATTAGGCACCGTAATTATCCGCAGCCTAATAGTCTCTCTATGAACATACGTGGGGGCGGCGGCGGTGGCGGCGGCGGGGCCCCCGTCCCACGCAGCGCATGCCGCTAATTACGGCCCCATACAAATTTGACGCGGAGGCAAATTTGGCAGATGATACCTATACGTGAGGATTTTGCTAATCGGGTCTGGGGACGCTTGCATTCCGCGTGCAAGTCGACGATTTTCCGTTTCGCTGGTGATAAATGCGGACGGATTAGCATTTCCATGGCGACGTGTGTGCCGGAAGTGCTCAGATGACTCTCTCTAATTAAATGGGATCGCGGCTCTGTCAAAGACGAGGACGATGACGTCGGTATTCAGCTTTTTATCATGGTGGACTCAGAGTCGACCGCTCCAGACAACGTCGTCCGTCGGAGAAGAAACTTCTAAAATCACGCCTATTTCTAGTGACCACGAAGTTTGAAGACAGCGCCAGATCCTTGAGAGCTAACTTCGTACAGGAGATCGTCCAAATTTCGAAGCGTTCCCGTTAGGGAGGCGATCGAACGTCGACTTTTGAACACATGCAGTTTTATAACCAGCGACAAGTACCTGGCTCCAGATTTAATGTTGTGAACTTAACGTCAATATAGTCAGTATTACAGATATCTGCATGTTACCATTACAGTTATTGCCACTGTATCGTTATACGAATGCTAAATAAATAAATTTATCAAATATTTGTTGCTAATAAAAAGTAATATCAAATTGCCTAGACATACAGGGTCGGAAAGTCCCCATGGTTCATCGGCCGTTACGTGAGAGCGATAAGGTAGGTCATAGAAATCCGTGCGATAGAGAAGGATGGCTATAATGAAGGCGTCTCATAGTCACCGCCCCGTTTCGCCCTTCCACAAATAAGATCCACTTCCACTTGTAATTCAGCGACCGGTGGTCATCTTCGTTTTCGTCGTTTGCCTTTTCTTTAATAGATGTCACTACTTATACAATTTCGACTTCGGTATTCCGATATATTAATACCATCCGTTGACAGAGGACAGCACAACGCATAACAAAGAAAATTGAGCTGCCCCCTGTTAACGGATTGTATTAACATATCGGAATACGAAGTCGGAATTGTATAAGTAGTGACATATATTACAGAAAAGGCAAACGACGAAAACAAAGATGACCACCGGTCGCTGAATAGTGGATCTGAAGTGGATCTTATTTGTGGAAGAGCGAAACGGGCGGTGACTATGAGACGCCTTCATTATAGCCATCCTTCTCTATCGCACGGATTTCTATGACTTACTTTATCGCTCTCACGTAACGGCCGATGAAGCATGGGGACTTTCCGACCCTGTGCAGGAATAAAGTTTCAAGAATAAAGATGCATTCTTAGCGTTAAAGCTAAAGTTAAATATAAAATTATTATACAGGGTCTTTCCAGAACCGTGACCAATATCAAACATTTTTTTTCCAATGTTCAAATTTTTATCACAACACGCCCTCCAAATTCATAAACAATACTAAAACTGTCACAAATATTTGACAATTTTTCCAATACCCAATTTGTTAACTTCATTCAACACCAAACCACCATCCTACGGCAAGAGCAAGTGGCAAGTAAATTAGAGCTTGTAGAGTGGGACAGAATATTCGGTCGCCTTGAATATATTTTTCTAAACACCGCGAAAGGACTGTAAAAAAAGACGACGGGCTAACGGACCAATTCCTGACGTGAATAGTTATTTTCCCAATATTTCAGATATTTCCAATAATCATCCCCTTTCATTTAAACTTTTCCAATACCCATACCGTTATCTCGAAATTTATTATCGCACTCTCCAAGAAACTTTCCATTACCCGATTACGTGAATGGACGCATTAAGGCGACTCTCACTTTTAACGTACTGAAAACTTCCAGCGGGAAAATAAATAAATCAGAGAGGAACTTAGAGAGAGTATGCTGATGAAACTACGAGGGAAAATCGTTAAATAACAAGAACGGTTTAATAATGTTATAAGAGTGCTTAAAAAATTGTTTTTGTTCTGTATTTCGACATAATACTTTTGCTTTATAATCCACCAAGTCAGCCAGCCAGTAGTAGAGAATGCACTTTACAAAAAAGTTTTCTGATGGGATTTTAACCAACTTTGCACGACCTCCATTAGGATTTTCATATGCCAACTTCCAACCACTCATATGCTTTTTCAAGCTGTAAACGAGCTTTGAGCACACCATTAATGACTAGAAAATGAAATAATATATTCATTGGGGTTCAAACATTCATCATGAAAATGTATCAATTGCTTTTATGTTTGTGAAAATATCTTGTGTAATAACTTTAATTGTGACTAACGAACGCGATTATAGTTATTCTTGAGATACTCTATAAGAATGGAAGAAATCAGCAGAAGCATTTAGGTTACACCTTCTTCCCAAGAAATCTAGGCTTCTGTTTTGTTGGTTTGTGCCAACAGAAACAGGTTTTCTAAGTAGGGGAACCAGTTCTTGCTTAATTTGGCCAAACGTTTGAAGCCCTCAACTGTGCCGTTCAAGTAAAACAGTTTAAAGTAAATTAAATAATTAAGAAATGAAATGAAAACAACTGGGATGAAACGAAGAATAGTTTGTGGGAAAACAATAAATTAGGATATTCAAAGATTTTAAAGAAACCTTTGAAGAAATTATTCAAGCGTGAAGTGAGGTGGTGTCAAAGGTATCTTAGGATTCAATATCTTAAGAACATGTTACGAGAAGATATAACTCAATCCAAAGATTCATACACAATTGCAGTAGGTATTGGAAATTTAGACAGGATCATAAAAAAAGTACCAATGCTGAACCCTTCAAGAAGATAAAGTTGCTCCAGGATGAGATGAAATATAAAGATCAGAGGTCGAGGAAAAAATATAATTATTGAAATACTAGAATCTGAATAAAATGAAGAAAGAGAATGAGACAATTACATCCTTGCTAAATAACAAAGCGAAGACTTTGGTTCTGCACTATAAAAAATTTCACTTAATAATGTATCAATTTCTGTGCACACCCAATTGAGTGAAATTTTCACTCTATTAGTACGAGTACAACTGAGTGAAACTATTGCATCAGAAATGAGTGAGTTTTATTCAAATCTGAGTTGCTGCTAACTATTAATTGAGCGAGAATATAAAACCAATTTAGAGTAGACTTTTCTCTAATATGATTTAAATTTAACTATTATTAAGTCATTTTTTACTCGGACTTGGTTTTTGATTAAGTAACTAAATAATGAGTGCAAAAATAAATCACTCATAAATGATTAATTATGATATTCAGTGTTGAAATTAATTCACTTCGCGGGGGCCCCTCCTGTCCTGGCTCAGACTCGCCAGCTGAGACCCTCCGCCGCAAGCTAAGGCCTGTCCTCTTGGCGATCACGCTTTTCCATAGCATACAACGGGCCGCTATCAAATGTGGTCAAGATTACAGAAGCAATATGTAAGTGGTGCCATCTTCACGGCGACATTCAAATTACTCGAAATTAATATACATTTACACTTACTCAGTAATGAGGACATTTATTCTGATTTAGGAGTACCTATATTTAAGTGAAAGTACTCAGTTTTAGTTTAAATATAATCACAAATGAGTAAAATGATCAAAATGCTCAATAATGAGTGAAAATGTACTCATACTCAATAATTTCACTCAATGATTCACTCCGAAGCTTTATTGCTTTCACTCACACATTTTTTTTACAGTATATTTTTTAATGAAAAAATAATGGACAGAGTCAAATTGCAGAACATCTCTTCTCCAAGAAGTTATGGGACGTCTTAGCCTTGGAAAATGGTTAATTAAAAGAAATTTGAGAATTGCAAAGAAATAATATATCACTTTGTTGCCTCGAAAGAGTTCCAGAAGTTCTTCAAACACATGACAATAGCGTTAGTGGTGATCTTTTTGTAATAAATCAGACTTTGAACAAAATGAAAGTTGTTCTATTGGCTTGGAAGTTGTTCCGATGTGGAAGAATGGTGCCAGCGTTGTGACACCTGCGCTTCTAGTAAGAAAGGCAGTGTCATTGAAGATCACCTGTCTTGTTCATTTCTAAATTAAGTTCGTGATCGTTAATTGACCAATATTTTTAAATAAAAAATTCATAAATCTCACTAAAGTTCCACTGACACTTATCTTATACTAAACTCACAAACAATTCTACTTCAATGAGTCACTTAAATCTTACTCAAATCACCCTCATAAATGAGTGCTAGGTTAGTGACATATTAGTGGCGTCTGACGTGTACTTATATGTTCCTAATTTATTAATTTTGTGGTTTCATAATATTGTAGCAGTATATTTTACAAATAATTAAGCCCAGGTATTCAATAAAATAGATTCTGAACCTGAACAATATATAAATTATAATTATTTTTTTAGAAATTATCTCATTCTACTCTGTATGAAGTATATAGTAGGGAAAATGAACTATATAAGATTATTATTACTTGGGTTTATATGAGGATCATTTTTACCTGGATTAGATCATTTGATTTTCATTATTTATTATTTAAATATGATTTATTATATATATTATATATTTTCAACTGACGACATTATGTTTTTGGTTATATTTGAGTAGCCAACTGTTCCCTGTTCTAGTAATTTGTGGTTTGATGCACAATTAAGATAGTCACTCATTTATACACATTTCTGAATACCAGAATTGAGAATGAGATGAGGGCACCCTAAGTTGAGTGAAGCATAAGTTTGGTATGAGTGAAAGGTTAATATAAATTTAGGGAAGTCTCTGAATTTGGCCCTTAAGGTTATATTCGATTTGGATCGAGGTGAGTTTCGAATACTGACAAATTCTGAAACATAAAAGTGTATTTTCGGGCATTTTCGGTTCCGGAGACAGTTTATTTTGTGAATACAAATGTGCCAGCTGAAAATATTAAAGTAAAGAGAAATGTGTTGATACTTGTCTTTGAAGTTTGTAGCATTTATTAAATTTCTATGAAGTGGCAACAAATCTACTACGTTTTCATTGAAGACTTACTTACATTTTGGAAGTTCCTGTTAACGCTACTGCATAAATATCAGTAATTGCTTTAAGATAAAGGCTTACCTTCGGCTATAAATCCAAGAAGCGTCTTTTATTAGAGTCATTGTCCCTTTTTTCTCAACGCACCCGAGGACAAATTCTTACTAATAAAGATAGTTTAATGAGATTGGCAGATGCTTGTCGTCGAGATCAGCATTCTAAAATGGTCGTAAGTGATATGAGAATAAATATTATTATGTTTTTGTGGACGCCTTTATTTTTTTTATATGTATGTAGTTATTATTGATATTGTTATGAGACTCTCTAAGCGTGTGGGTTCCTTTGTTGTTTTATTTTTTTTTATTTTGATTGAAATTTTTATATGTTGATTTTTTTTTACTCTACCTTTTTTTTAAATGAAAGATATGTTTAAGTTACACAATATCGATATATTACAGGATTTTCTGGTCATGGGATTGTTTACAATTAACAAATGTTATACTCTTTATGCTAAAATTAATTAAACAATAAATTGACCCCCTAAATTCTACTGTTATAGTGCATAATGATGTTTTTATACTGTAAGTAGTTCAGTTGACCAACAATGGAATTGTACATTAATTACACATAAATGCAATGAAATTTTTAATGTAGAAATTTAAATAGCGTTTTGGTTGTAAAATTTGCAAATTTGATTAGCTAATTTTCGACACTTACGAACGTAGATTTGTTGCTGGTATTTAATTTGCATGTAACCTCGCTGCACTGTAAATTTTCCTTCACGTAGTCGCGCTGTTCTGACGTCCCTCGTTCAAATGACGTCTCGCCACGGAGATTGCCGAATATTCCTTGTAGGTTTCTCTTACAAGGATTCCTCAAGATGTAACTACACTGCACTTTTTTTTATAGATTTCACTTAACACTTTTTATTTATGCTCGTTAACCTAGTTTCAATTTGTTGTTTTTAAAATAACTTGTGTTGATGTTGCCGAATGACTTTTCGAACTTTTGTCACATCTATTATTGTGACTTTTCGGACTTCTGACAGCTATCGCTATTTACGACAATTCACCACCAAGATGGCTGGATAAGTATGAACTTTTCACTAACTTGTTGATTTTAATTGATAGCAATTGTTTTTTTAGGAGCAAACTAGCGATGTTACTGCTACAGGTAAACATGGAAGACTGGCTACCTTGAGACGGAGATTACTTTTAAGAAACGTAAAAAACAAGTGAAAATTACTATGGCAGCAATAACCAAACATTTTTGAAATTTTATTTCCCAAATACTGACTTTTGGACTGAATTATGATGCATGAAAGTTACATTTTCAGCTTACTTGCATTTTTTTGCACCTTTTGACACCAATTGCACGTTTCTAGGTTAAGTTAAAAGTTATGCCAAAATTTCGATAAATAGATTTATTCTCAGCATACCTGTCCATTCACTGTCTTTAGTACCACCTTTTTAACACCTTTCATAAAGTCTTTACTCATTTTTCAGATGTAAATGAAAGAAGTGCTCCGATCCGTCAAGTATTTATAAAGTTTGCACAACAATTTGAACTTTGGTTGGAGTTTAAACACAGTTTATGAAGTTATGAGGGTCTTTTACTTTCTGCACATATGATTTTGCTGTCCTAATACAGTTTTACAATTAAAAATTTACAAATTCTAACGGAACAACAAATGTCAACATTTATATGGTACATAAAAGTTTTCACAGATGCACAGGTTTAACTCCACACATACATTCTGGTTACAGGTATACTATGCGTTGTTTACATACCAGTTTTATTGCGTGAATCAGGATTACATGTGAAAAAACCTTAGTCCTCCGTCGATGACTTGTCAAAACTTCACTATTTTATTAAATGTACTCATGCCAGAACTTATACTTGACATTTAATATTGTAATATGGCTCTTTACTGTTCTTTGTAACATAATTGTAGTACATGAGTGCATTTAAATAGTTTTATGAATATGCAAATTCACTTTTTGTTATAATTTTGACAGTCGAGACGTTTTATTGTGAAAATTGATTAATTACAACATTTTAACATATATTATTGGTAAATATCTGTGTGTGTCTATTTCAAACATATTCAACATTAACATTTGTGTTTGTTCGACAATTTTCATGTTTCGATTGCCGAGAAAAGAATCGATCAAAATTTCAACTTCAATAAAACACAACAATAAATATTCTTTCATGGTTGTTAATATTCCTGTTTCTAAAACAAAGTACATTTGCAATTCTCAACTCGCCCACAGCAAGTACAAAATACAACATTTTTTGTTCAACATAGAAATGGAAAACAGGAATAAACAAATTTGAAAAAAATCAATCTAATGACTCTCTCTGGTACTAAACACTTTTCCAGCCGCTTCCCACCGATTTTCATGTATGCCCCGGCGAAGAAAGATGCGAGCGGTGGTCATCGCAGATAAGGACGCCGGGATAATCTAGGACTCGGCCCATTGTGACGCTCCCCCCGTTCCCCCACCCCGCCGAGTTTCGGCGGCGGGATTTAAATGCTAAACAAAGACGGCGGGGACCCTAGTGCGTAATTGTTAAACTGCCTGCATTAGTTTCTGCTATCTCGACCAATTTTACGCCCAGCTACTCCTGTGAGCCTCTCCCGGAGAGACTATTATTCAATTAATGTCGGCTTTGCGTGCTCCTCGAACTGTACTCATAATTGCAGTCGTCGTGGAAAATTTATATCGGGATAATATTTAAATCATCCCCTTGTTTGCCTTGTACCGGAGGTATTTGGGTTGCTATGAATAACAGAGACACACATTCGTGTGGAGGGGTTGCTGTTATTCCTATTTCACGCTATCTGCTCGCACTCAGGTAATACTTCATTGGAAATAGATATTTGTATCTTCATTATTAATCTATTAGAATTAGTATGTGTTTCTTTTATACACGGAAACAAATTTAATTTAAAATTACCCACTTATTAATTTTATTATTATTCTACATGTCACAAGTAAAGGTACAAAAACAGCACGAAAATAGTTATGAAAAATTCAGGATGTACATGAATCTTTTCAAAAAATTATATAGAGTTAGATATAGTTCGATACCAGATTAATTAATCAATTCACGTGTCAAGCAATGACACTAATCACTTCAAATTAGATTTTTTATAACATAACATCCAATACAGAACATATATTTGAATACAAATGTACCTTCAACAAGCTACCACAAAACAACTTGGAAGACTTCCACTGGCAATCACAAACAAAACAACCATTAATTAGCGGCCAAGTAATCCAGGCAGACCTCGCTCTCTCAAAAATTGTCTCGAACTAACTGGCGGCGGCTTTTCGACGTCGACCTACTATGTTTTCGAACATCATATTTCTAACAATAGGGTAAAATTTTAGGGCAGATCTAGCTTTTCAATTTTATTAATTTTCAATGTTACCTACTTCGGTATTATTATATTTAGTTCAGTAACTCATCTATACTCGACGGTCGAAATTATAGATAGTGATTCATCGCTAGCTCTTGGACTAGTAAGGAGGATGAGGCGTGCGGGGATCGAAAATCCATAGGCGTGTATACGTAAAAGGCAACAAGATGTAGAAAATATGGAAAAAATATAATAAAACATAACATCTATTATTTTTAGAGGTTTTATCGAGAAAACTTCAAAATATTTTAGTAACATTTTGTTTTTAAATTTTAAGTGTTTTCTATAAAATGATGCCCTCTTGGGCATCGATAACCCACCACCACCCGGCTTACGCCGCCGTTATTTAAGTAGGTACTTACATATTTTATAATAATTATCTCACGAATATTATCACTGTCACACTTTCACTTCACTGCCACATAATCACTTCACTATTAATATATTTAAATACTTACATATCACATTATTCACATTATATATTTTACATATCACTGTTGCTATCACTATCACTAGAATCATCTTCACCCAAATGAATAATGACTGGTTCTATGAACACTTCTACCGTTGTATCAAGATCCCACGTACGTTGTTCCTCTTTCTGTGCATGTCTAATACACTTACACCATGTTTCAGCAGTGACGTGATTAATAGCATCCTGTAATAATAATTTCACGTCGTTTATTTTAAAGGTGGTGTTTTTTCGTGCGATTTCATTCTTTATTTGTGCCCAAACCAACTCAATTGGGTTTAATTCACAGTGGTATGGCGGTAAACGGAGTACACGAATTCCTCGATCTTTGGCCATCTACACATACTTAATGTATTGACATACTTAATGTATTGACCTTTTTCTCTTTGGACAATTTTTAATAATTGTACTTTTAGCATGGTTTCTGTATATTCAATATTTTTCGATTGTAACCAGTCCATAATATTTCCTTTTCTTCATGCTGATGTCGGTAACATTTCAACTCTTCTACTATGATAAGGTGCGTTATCCATCACAACAATTGTTCCTGGCTCCAGATATGATAAAACATATTGAAACCATTTTTCAACCACGTCGCTGTTCATATCTTCATGATAATCTCCCGTTTTTCGTGACTCAAATACATGCAAACCATTTTCTAAAAATCCCGTATCGCTTCCAATATGTGTTATAATCAATCTTCGTCCTTTTCCAGAAGGTGCCTTTAATCCAGTAGAAAATCCATCTATAAATGCTTGTCTCTTACTCTTAACATTACCATCCTGCCAAACTTTTGATACAGTATGACCTTCGTTTACCCATGTTTCATCCATGTAATATATCTTCTTACCAGATGCACGAAGTTCTCTTATTTTTTCTAAGTATTCTCTTCGCTATACCACAATTTCGTCTTTTTCAACGAGCATACTATTCCGATTTCGTTTCAAATATCGAAAATTCATGTCACGCATTATTCTTCTAAGAACCTTATCAGATAAATTAGGAATATCTTCATCTTCAGCTATTGCAGCTTGAATTTTCTTTATCGTTGGTATTTTATTTCTAAAGAAAAATCCATAAATTTTCCTACGTATGGAGTATTTCACGTAAACGTCGACTTCTATTTTCTTCCTCCCTCGTGTTTCCACTTTGTTCTTCTTTGGATTCACTTCTACACTATTTTTTATGGCACGATAAACAGTAGCAACGGATACTTTTGTCAACGAACTACACATATCAACAGCTTCACTTACACTTGTATTAGAATTTCGCGACCGAATTCCTTTAGAAACGTTTTTTACTATTATTAATTCCGCATCGCATAGGTTAGGGCGTTTATGAGCAACAGACCGTTTGCTACAACCGGCACTTTGATCCATTTTAATTATTATTCCTACGTTTTAAAACGTCCCGATTGTATTTTTTTAATTTATAAATTTACTATAGTCACGGAATATGCAAACCCTCGCGCGCGCTTATAGTTTGACGTTTCTAACTACGGCTAACTCGAATTCTACGTACGTGCGTTTACACCCACTAAAAAGAGCATTTCCCTATTTGTAATAAGTGCGATAGACAGAGATAGGAAATAAATCGCGTTAAGTGTAACTCAGTCTATGACTGTTATAGATCCTATCGATGTGCAAAGAGAGCGGCACATCATTTAACATAAGCAAATAATATTGAACCGTTATAAAAATCATTTTAAGTTTTATACACTTTACGGTAATAGTGTTTCTATATTATGTATGAATCACTATCTATAGAGTCGAGTATAGTAAGTACGAATGTGTTAAATAAGATTGTGATGCAAAGTGTAACAAGGGTAACTTTTACTCCTCAAGTATATTGTGAGTTTTGAGATAAAAAATTGCTAAAACAGTGCAATTAGTATCTAAATAGAAATTGTCACTTTTCTGCAATATTTTCTATTTTTTTGAGACATGTTTGACAGACCTATAACATTACCGACATTCTTTTTTAATAGCGACACTCTATATATTATGGTATAAACGGATATCCCTTCTAAAGACAAATTCAGCGATATAAGGTTATACCTACCTTTTGTCATAGTCTTTATAAAATGGAGGAATTAAATGAAAATTAGTACTACTTTTTATTTTATTACAGCAAATTTTCAAAGTGGTCTCCATTAACCATTGCACAATGCCCAATTCCGTGTTCAAAGTTCTCTCAAACATGGCTCAAAAAAATAGAAAATATTGTAGAAAAATGACAATTTCTATTTACTAATTGATCTGATGTTTCAGCGATTTTTTTATAATCTGAACTGGAAAAAAATTTAAAATTTTGTTCCATCATATTGGGGCACAGTGCATATTTCTGGAAGGCGTAGAGCAGCTTCATTTTAACTAGGGCTGGCTTAAAAAAAAATCATTTTCGAATTTCGAATATTTCTATTAATAATGCCTGTAATGATTGTAAATTAATGAAATTCATGGGGGGTACATCCACACGAGCCTCCCAGGTATGTACAGGGTGTCCCATTAATATTGCGAAAAAATTCAGGGGGAGATTCCTTGACCAAAAATAAGAAATAATGTTCCTATAAACCTATGTCCGAAAGTGCTTCGTTTCGGAGATACAGGGTGTTGAAATTTAGAAAAAATACAAGGTTTTTACTAATATCTGGAGAACCCTAACTCCGTTTTTTTTTTAAATTTTGTATGTTTGTTTATAAAAACGGTAGACGTCTTCTGACGTAATTTGATTTATTTTATCTATTCCAGCGGTGTCCGGGGACTCACTCCTGTTGATATTAATAAGTAAACATATGAGACGCCACTGCTTTTTCTTAGGTGTCATATATTTTTTCTAATTATGCGATTAAAAATACAACTTTTTTGTCTCTTTACATTTTTTGATATCTTGCTTCGTTTTCTAGCAAAAAATTAATATCCTTTCATATGCACATTCTTAAGGGAAGTAGAAAACAAAAATAGAAATTCAATGTTTTAGTTATTTACTAATCACCTTTAACAATACATTTGAAGGAAAAACAATGTAACAAGCTGAGAAACAATAAGTCACTAAATAATATTTTTTAAATAATTAATATTAACAGAAACATAAGAAAAAATATTTAACAAACAGCAATGATATGAAAAATACTTTACATATACAGGCGTTACAACAGTTTGTTGTCGAAAATGTGCACCTTCAACTCTATTACAGGCATCTATCCTACGACACATTGATTGGCGAACCCGTTCAAATATTCCGGCTGTGTGTCTAATTGTTTCACAGGATGCGACAATGCGATTTCTTAATATAATGGTTTGCACTGGAGTCGTATAAACCAAATGTTTGAGGTAACCCCAAAGGAAAAAATCCAACGAATTTCAGTCGGGAGACCTCAGGGGCCAGGGTTGAGAGCCTCCTCGATCTATTCAGCGATTTGGGTAGATATTGTTCAAATATGCACATGCAGCTAAACTGAAATGGGGTGGAGCACCATCGTGCATAAAATACATTTGTAACCTTAATAGCAATAGGATGTCTTCTAAAAGTACGGGCAATTCATCCTCAAGAAAACGGCGATAAACATCTCCAGTAAGGTGGTAAAAAAATGGGCCTATTAAGTGGTCTCCCACAATTCCGACCCTTACATTAAGTGAAAACTGGTGTTGATGACGGCCTTCTAATATTTCATTTGGGTTTTCGTCCGCCCATACATGATTATTATGGAAGTTTATTATGGCTTTTCTAGAAAAATTCGCCTCATCCGTGAATAGTACGTCTGCTAAAAATTGAGGATTTTCCCCAATTTTTTGTGGTATCCATCGACATAAATCTAATCTTAACGGAAAATCAGTCGGTAAAAATGCCTGAACCCGTTGGATGTGATAAGGGTATAGAAGATTATTTTTTAAAATCCTGAAAATTATAGAACGACTTGCATTTATTTTAAGTTTCTAGCAATCTGTTTGGTACTTGTTGTTGGAGTGTCCTCAATTTCGTGAAGTATATCTTCCTCCAATTGTAGGGTTATTGTTGTGCGGGTCGGCCTTTTCTGCGGTAAGTTTTCGAAAACTTCCTGTTTCACTAAGACGTTGATGAAGACGAGTGAAGATAGTATGATGAGGAATTATACGATCAGGGTATTTCTGCTCATAGAGGCGCCTGGCGGCTAATGCATTACCTTTGGCAAGGCCTTAAAGAAAATGCATATCGCACATTTCACTATTTGTGTAATTCATTTTGACAAGCAGGAATTGACAACAATTCAAGTACTTATTAAAGTCACACACTTAAGCTATACATTTTTTGCTCGAAAACGAAGCAAGATATCAAAAAAAGTAAAGCGACAAAAAAAGTTGTATTTTTTATCGCATAATTAGAAAAACATATGACACTTAAGAAAAAGCAGTGACGTCTCATATGTTTACTTATTAATATCAGCAAGAGTGAGTCCCCGGTCGCAGCTGGAGTAGACAAAATAAATCAAATTACGTCAGAAGACGTTTACCGTTTTTATAAACAAACATACCAAATTTAAAAAAAAAAATCGGAATTAGGGTTCTCCAGATATTAGTAAAAACCTTGTATTTTCTCTAAATTTCAACATCCTGTATCTCCGAAACGAAGCATTTTCGGACATAGGTTTATAGGAACTTTCCTTCTCATTTTTGGTCAAGGAAACTCCCTCTGATTTTTTTCGCAATATTAATGGGACACCCTGTATATTTGGCTTTATTGTATTCTCCTTTGCCCTTATTAGACCAGGGTCGATAATTTTTGAAACCAAAAAAAATTATAGTAGGATGAAACCCATTGGAAAAGAAAGAGAATATAACAGAAATGAAAGGAAAAATAATTTACGGGCGATCTGAGGTCGGGAAGGGGTAGGGGGTGAGTTTTTAAGGGTAAAAAACGGTTTCCCTTGATTTCCAG